>NC_085926.1:124165000-124473750 GCF_029289425.2 Pan paniscus
TGAATCAAAGTTATAACACATTAACAGAGTGAAGAACAAAAGCCACATGATCATTTCAATTGTTGCAGAAAAAATGTTTAACAAGAGTCAACATCCCTTCATGATAAAAACACTCCACAATATAGGAATAGAAGTAAATCACCTCAACATACTAAAGGCAGTTTATACAAGCCCATAGCTAACATCATACTCAACAGTGAAAAACTGAAAGCTTTCCCTCTAAGATCAGGAATGAGGCAAGGATCTCCCCTCTCACCTCTTCTATTAAATATGGCATTGGAAGTCCTGGCCAGAGCAATTGGATAGTAAAAATATATAAAGGGCATCCAATTGAAAAGGAAGAAATAAAATTATCTCTGCTCACGGATGGCATGTTTTTTTATGTAGAAAACCCAGAAGCTTTCACACACAGAAAAACTATTAGAATTAATAGACAAATTCAGCAAGGTTGCAGGATTTTAAATCAGCAAACAAAAATCTTGCATTTCTATACAGCAATAGTGAACAACTTGAAAAAGGAAATTTAAAAAATCCTATTTACAACAGCATTGAAAAAATGACATATTTAGTAATAAATCTACTCTAAAGAAGGAGAAAGACTTGTACACTAAAAACTGTAAAATATTCCTGGAAGAAATTAAGGAAGACAAATACATAGAAAGATAGTTTGTGTTCTTAAGTTGGAAGACAATATTGTTAAGATATCTGTACTACCCAAAGTGATCTACAGATTCAATGCAACCCTTATCAAAATCCCAAAGGCATTGTTTGCAGAAATAGAAAAAGTCATTCTAAAATTAATGTGAAATCTCAAGAGATTCCAAATAGCTGAAACAATATTTTAAAAGAAGAACAAAGTTGGACTCACAAGCCCTGATATTCCTGATGTTAAAACATACTGCAAAGCTACAGTAATCAAAACTGTGTGTTATCAACATAAAAACAGACAAATAGACCAATGGAATAGAAGAGAGGACCCCAAATGAACACTCATGTTTATGGTCAGATGAACTTCAGCAAGGGTACCAAGATCATTCAATGGAGAAGGGAAAGTATTTTCAAGAAATCGTGTTAAGGAAAACAACTGGATATCCACAGGCAAAATAATAAATTTGGACCCTTATAGCATATACAAAAATTAAGGTAAAATGGATTAAAGATGTAATACCTAAAACTATAAAACTAGAGTAAACTACAGGGGAAAATCTTCATGACATTGTACTTGGCATGATTTCTTGGATAATGACACCAAAAGTACAGGCAACAAAAGCAAAAATAGGCAAATGGGACTGTGTTAAACTTTGCAAATGTTTATCAAAGGATAAGATCAACAGAGTGGACAGGCAAATCATATATCTGATAAGGGGTTAATAGCCAGAATTTACAAAAGAACTGTTATAACTCAACAACAAGAAATCAACCAGATTTTAAAATGATCAAATGACTTGAATAGATATTTCTCCTAACATTATTTACCAATGGCCAAGAAACAAATGAAAAGATGGCAACATCTCTAATCATCAGAGAAATTCAAATAAAAATCACATTGAGCTATCACCTCATACTCATTACAATGACTACTATTTAAAGAAAAAAGAAAAAAAAGAACAAATTGGAAACGATGTGGAGGACCTCATGTGCAGTGTTAGTAGGAATATAAAATGGTGCAGCCGTTGTGGAAAACAATACAGCAGTTCCTCAAAAAATTAAAAATAGAATTACCATATGATCCAGCAATTCCACTTCTGTTTAAATGCCCAAATGAACTGGAAGCAGTCCCTCAAAGAGATATTTGCACACCCGTGTTCATAGCAACATTATTCACAACAGCTGACAGGTGAAAGCAACACAAATGTCCCTTTATGGATGAATAAATAAACAAAATATGGTATGTGCCTACAAGGGAATATGATTTAGCCTTAAAAAGGAAGAAAATTTTGTCTTGTGCAACAACATAAATGAACTTTAAGGACATTATGCTAAGCGAAACAAGCCAGTCAGAAAAAAGAGGAGTACAGGTCATCACTGATTTATGATGGTTTGACTTACAATTTTTCCACTTTACAATGGTGCGAAAGCAATATCCATTTAGTAAAAACCATATTTGAAATTTAGATTTGGATCTTTCCCAGGCTAAGGATATTCAGTACCATGGTCTCTTTCAATGCTGGGCAGTAGCTACGAGTCACAGCTTCCACACTTGTTTGCCAGTCAATTTTGCCCAACTGTGGGCTAATGTAAGTGTTCTGAGCATGTTTAAGATAGGCTAGTCCAAGCTATGATGTTCAATAGGTTAGGTGTATTAAATGTATTTTTGACTAACCACAGGTTTATCAACATAATTCCATTGTAAGTCGAGGAGTATTTGTACCGTATGATCCTGCTGTAAGAGCTATCTAAAGTAGCTCGATTCATAACAACAGAAAGTAGAACGGTGGTGACCAAGGGAAGAAGGGAAGGAGAGAAGGGGAGTTGCTGTTTAATGGGCATAGACTTGCAACTTGAAAAAGCTCCAGAGAGATTTGTTTCACAATAATGTGAATAGATGTGACACCTCAGAACTATACACTTAAAAATGGTTAAAATGGTACATTTTGTGCTATGTATTTTTTACTACAATTTGTGTGTGTGTGTGTGTGTGTGTGTGTATGACATGTATCTCTATAAAGGGGAGGGCCCCATCATCACACACAGTCCCCCAGGCTTCCTTCCCATCCCCATCTCCAGTTCCACCGTAGCCAGCATTTCAAGTTTGGTCCACAAAATATCCCACAACTTTGTTTTAAATGCACAGATAAGCCTTATACATATGTGGAAAGTATTTAAGTGGTATTATATTGTATATCAGTATTTATCTATCATGTTTTGAAAAAGAAAAACTCTCTATGAACCTAATCAAACTTTTCAAAGTACATTAGGGAAAACAGAATTTAGCTAGATTGGGGTTAACTTATGTTAAGAACAGCAGGTTTCTCCAAGACTCTCCAAGATGGATTCTTATCACATTCTCAAATGCACAAAGGAAAAGAGTTTGGTGACTCTGGAACCAGAATGGGGGTTGTGGAGGCCGTTGTTTGCCCTGTGGTCTCAGTTCTTTATGGATCTAAGAAGAGTTGTTAATTTTCAGTTTGGTTTTGCTTTCTTCTTATTGTAAGGATGGGAGTGAAGACCAAGCTCCTTATATTTCAGACCAAAAACCAGAAGTCCCAAAACATTTCAAAGTCTAAATAGAGTTGATACTTTTCACAGAAAATATAAATGACCAAGAAGTAGTAGAAAAAGTGAATAAATCAATAAATATTCATGGCATGGAAAACCCCTTTAACTTAAAAAGTACCTGTCACAAGCCAACAACTTACGACAAGTTGAATGATTAAACACTAGAGACAAACATATGCATTATTCATGATCTAAGATCCCAGAAACCCTTTAAAATCCTTGGGATCAATTAAATCTCACAATCAGGTTTTTTTTTTTTTCAGATTTCTCAAAGATAATGTCATACATATATTATACCTTGGAAAACAACCCCAATGAGGACCGGGAGGACAGTCCATAATCGAGCACATTACTGCCTAGGCCACCAAATGCTCTTGCCCCAAGTTGTATACTTGAAGAGTATAAATAGTCCTCATTGGTTCAGGTCAGATTTTATTACCCAAAGAGTTTGCCACAGACCTTAGATTTCAGAGTTTTTTGGCATTTAGGAATTGCAGGTGAAGTGCTGTAAACCTATAACTATCAATCAAAGTTGTTCATAAACTTCTAGACAATGCAATAGGACAAAAAAAAAGCTTAAAAACATTGGAAAGAAAAGAGACAAAATTATCATTATATTAATTGTCCATTTCTAGAAAATAAGAAAGTACAGAAAACTAGATTTTAGAGTGTTTTTTAATTCAATATTTTCTATATACATACATATAACATATGTGTGTGAACATATGTGTATGTTTGTGCATGTATGTAAGAATGGGTAAAACCCTTCTTTTCACCCAGATGGAGGTTGAGGAGAGAGAGTAACTGTTCTTGGCAAATAATTTAATCCAGTCTTTTCTAGACTATGCATTTCTAAGGCTCTAATTGTGTTGCTAAGGGAGAGGTGTTTATAGCAGGTTTGTGGCTGCTTTCTTACCCTGCTAAGCCTGAAAGGGAAGCAGAAAAAGAACAAAGAACTAAATACCACTTTGGATAATAGTGTGATTTACTGATTCCATGGGAGGAAGTGTGTTCTTCCTAATTAAGAGTCAGTTAGGAGACATTTTCTTCCTTGCTGTGGCAAGAACTAATGTTTGTCCTTAAGAAAGACATGTTTGTGCTTAAGTCAACAGACACTCTGTACCATGCATAGATTAATTTCCAAATGGACTAAACATTTAAACATGAAACATCAATAAAATTATTTCAATAAGATATAGAATAGTAATCCTAAAACCTTGGAATTGAAAGTGTTTTCATTCTCAGACGTCCAAAAGAAACAATTTGACTCATTTAACCATGTAAAAATATATAATTTTTATGGTAAAAAAAAAACACCAAAAATCTTAAAAGAGGAAGTCACTGGTAAAAGTATTCACAACTAAAATGATCACAGAGGGTGTAATCGTTGAATTGTGCTCCTCAAAAAATATCTGTTGCACTCCTAACCCCAGTACCTCAGAATGTGACCTTATTTGGAAACGGGATCTTTTCAAAAGTAAGTGCCTCATATGAGGCATTAGGGTGGGCCCTGATGCAATATGACTGGTGTATTTGAGTATTTGAAGTGGGAGAATACTTGATGCCAGAGATGGGAGGCCAGGAAGAAATAATAAATTTACAATGCACAGCAAACACCATCTTTTAGGGAGAATTCTGGGAATATGGTAACCTGAGCCCAGATCCATTTCCTTCATTCCCACATGTACCTTTTCTGGACCAATCAGCTGCTGAGACTCTGAGCATCTATCTGGGTGCTCATGCAGCCTGGGCTTCTATGAGCATCTCAAAAAGAAGACCTCTGTGGTGCCTTCTCCCCAGTAGCTCAGTGGCAGGTGCCTGGAAGTCAACACTGGGGAGCTGCCAGGAAAATCCTGGGAAGCCTTGGGGGAAGTTCCCATCAGCCCCATGAGCCTGCCTGGTTTCCCTGGTCAAGAAGATACTAAATGTGGGCTGAGTTCTCCTGACCCTGCAGCTAGGGAAACGCAAACAGGATGGAGGAACAAGGGTTTCAGCACATGACCTGCAGTCAGCCTGCTGCAGTGTCACCAGCACATGGAGGCAGAAATCTCTGCACCTTCTACAACCTGTAGAGCTGCTGCCATGCAGGGAACACCAACAACTAGACTTGAGCCCTGATGAGCCAACACCTAGCCCACAGGATCATGCCAGCCAGAGGGTAAGATTATCCCACAACAAATATAACTCACACCTGGAGAAAGAGAGCTGCTAGAGGACAAGGGTGCAGCTGGAAGAAAATTGGAGGAGGTGAAGAGGGAAAGGACATTTACATGGATGCAAGAGCAGTGCAAAAGAGTTTCTGGAGCTAAAAATAAACGTAATTTTCTGCTCCAAAAATTCATTGGATGAGTTACAAGAGAAAAGAGACACTGTTGAAACCTGAATTAGAGTTAGCATTCTGAATATTTACTGCTTATTGCAGTAATATCTCAAAAGATAGCAAATATATCAAATATCTCAAAAATATATCAAATATTTCCAAAAATATAGCAAATATATCAAATAAGACAGAAATATATCAAATAAGATAGCAAATATATCAAATAAGACAGAAATCATCATAAACAAATATATAAGGGTTTGGAGCAGTGCATACCAAGGATGAGACAGTGGGAGTGTCCACCCTCAGCTCAGACAATAGTGTGTGCCTTGTCAGGAGATAATTTAGAAAACCAACTAAAAGACAGTTGGTTTTCTATGATCACAATGGACTGGCAATACTCAACAACATCAGTGATACAATAGTCCTCAAAACAGTCTTCTTTTCATCTAAGATGTAAACCCTTGCTGCAGTTACTGGTTTTTTAAAAAAATTAACTTTACCTTTTAGAACAGTTTAAATTGTCAAAAAGATTTAAAAGATTGTATAGAGAGTTCCCAAATACTCCTTCATCCATTTCTCCCTAAAATTAGTGTCTTTCATTAGTATAGTATATTTGTTACAATTAATGAATCAATACTGAGACTAATATCTAGAGCTTATTCTGATTTTCTTAGTTTTACCTAACATGTTTTTCTGTCCCAGGATTCCATCCAGGATACATTACATTTACTCGTCATGTCTCCTTAGGCTCTTCTTGGTGTGGCAGCTTCTCAGACCTTCCTTGTTTTTGAAGATTTCAACAGTGTTGAGGATTAAGAATTTTGTAAGATGCCCCTTTTTTGAAACTTATGTGATGTATATCTGATATTTTTGTCATGATTAGATGTGGGTTATATGTAGACCACACAGGTAGAGAAGCAATGTTCATCACATTATAATAATATTACATGCTATCAACATGATTTGTCACTGTTGATATTGACTTTTGTCAAAGATCAGTTGACTATATTTCTGTGAATCTATTTCTGGGCTCTCTACTCTGTTCCATTGATCTCTTTGTCTCTTCTTTTCCCAGTATCACACTGTCTTGATTACTGTAGCTTTATAGTAGTAAGCCTTGAAGTTGGATTGTGTCAGTCTTCCATCTTCTTTTTTTTTTTTTTTTTTTTTTTTTTGGAGATGGAGTTTCACTCTTGTTGCCCAAGCTGGAGTGCAATGGTGCAATCTCGGCTCACTGCAACCTCTGCCTCCCAGGTTCAAGTGAGTCTCCTGCCTCAGCCTCTCCAGTAGCTGGGATTGCAGGTGTGCACCACCATGCCTGGCTAATTTTTTTGTATTTTTAGTAGAAACAGGGTTTTACCATGTTAGCCAGGCTTGTCTCGAAGTCCTGAGCTCAGATGATCCACCCACCTCGGCCTCCCAAAGTGCTGGGATTACAGGCATGAGCCTGGCCAGTCCTCCAACTTCATTCTTCTTCAGTATTGTGTTGGCTATTCCAGGTCTTTTGCCTTTCTGTATAAACTTTAGAATTAGTCTTTGATATCCACTAAATAGGTAGCTGGGATTTTGATTGTGCTGCACTGAATAAAATTAAGTTGGGAAAGACTGACATCTTAAACAATATTAAATCTTCTTATCTATCCGTGAACATGAGATATCTTTCAGCTTATTTATATCTTTGATTTTTTAAAAATTTTATTTTAGGTTCAAGTGTAAATATGCAGGTTTATTATATAGGCAAATTGTGTGCCACAGGTGTTTGATGTGCAGATACTTTCATTACCCAGATAATAAGCGTGGTACCTGATAGACAGTTTTTCTGATCCTTTCCCTCCTCCCACCCTCCACCTTCAAGTAGGCCCCAGTGTATGTTGTTCCCCTCCAAATATACATGTGTTCTAGTTGTTTAGCTCCTGCTTATGAGAATGTGTGGTATTTGGTTTTCTATTCCTGCATTAGTTTGCTAACAATAATGGCCTCCAGCTCCATCCATGTTCCTGCAAAGACATGATCTCATTCTTCTTTTATATGGCTGCATAATATTTCATGGTGCATGTGTACAACATTTTCTTTATGCAGTCTACCATTGATAGGCATTTGGGTTGATTCCATGTTTTTGCTATTGTGAATAGTGCTGCAATGAACATACCTGTGCATGTGTCTTTATAACAGAATGATTTATATTTCTTTGGCTATATACCCAGTAATGGGATTGCTGGGTCAAATGGCAGTTCTATTTTAAGTTGTTTGAGGAATCACCGCACTGATTTCTGCAATGTCTGAACTAATTTATACTCCCACCAGCAGCATATAAGCATTCGTTTTCCCTGCAACCTTACCAGAATCTGTTATTTTCTGACTTTGTAATTATAGCCATTTTGACTAGTGTGAGATGCTATCTCATTGTGGTTTTGATTTGTATTTCTCTAACGATTAGTGATGTTGAACATTTTCTCATATGTTTTTTGACCATTTGTATTAATATGTCTTCTTTTGAAAAGTGTCTTTTTATGTCCTTTGCCTATTTGTTAATGGGATTGTTGTTGCTACAAAAAATTGCTTGTACATTTGTTTAAGTTCCTTATAGATTCTGGATCAATAAGGATGTATAGCTATACTTTCTCCTATTCTATAGGTTATCTGTCTACTCTGTTGATAGTTTCTTTTGCTGTGCAGAAGCTCTTTAGTTTAATAAGATCCTATTTGTCAACTTTTTTTTTTGCAATTGCTTTTGGTGTCTTTGTCATGAAATCTTTTGCAAGTCCTGTGTCCAGAAAGGTATTTCCTGAATTATCTTCTAGGGTTTTTATAGTTTTAGGTTTTAGATTTAAGTTTTTAATATATTTTGAGTCGATTTTTGTACATAGTGTAATCTAGGGGTCCAGTTTCAATCTTCTGCATATAACTAGCTGGTGATCTCAGCACCATTTACTGAATGGGGAGTCCTTTTCCCATTGCTTGCTATTGTCAACTTTGCCAAATATCAGATGGTTGTAGGCACGTGGCATTATTTCTGGGCTCTCTCTATTCTGTTCATTGATGTATGCATCTCTTTTTGTACAAATACCATGCTGTTTTGCTTACTGTAGCCCATAGTTTGGAGTCAGGTAACATGATGCCTCCAGCTTTCTTATTTTTGCTTAGGATTGCTTTGGCTATTAGAGCTCTTTTGTGATCCCATATGATAGTCTTTTCTAATTCTGTGAAGAATGTCATTGGTAGTTTGATAGGAATGGCACTGAATCTGTAAATTGCTTTGGGCAATATGGCCATTTCAACAATAATGATTTTTCCTATCCATGAACATGGAAAGTTTTTCCCTTTGTTTGTGTCATCTCTGATTTCTTTGAGCAGTGTTTTGTAATTCTCGTAGAGATTTTTTGCCTTCCTGGTTAACTATATTCCTAGGTATTTTATTCTTTTTGCACTATGGTGAAATGGATTGTGTTCTTGATTTGGCTCTCAGCTTGGATGCTGTTGTTATATAGGAATGTTATTAATTTTTTATGTTGATTTTGTATCCTAAAACTTTGCTGAAGCTGTTTATCATATCAAGGAACTTTTGGGCAAAGACTATGGGGTTTTCTAGATATAGGATCATGACATCTGCAAATAGGAATTGTTTGACTTCCTCTCTTCCTATTTGAATGCTTTTATTTCTTTATCTTGCCTGTATATCTTTGATTTTTTAAATTAGAGTTTTGTAGTAAAACTTGTAAAAAGTTTTGTTAGCTGTATACTTAAGAATTTCATTGTTTTGGTGCTAACATAAGTGTTCCTTTTAATTTCAAAAACATAGATGTATATAGGAAAGCAATAGACTTTTCTATATTAATCTTGTATTCTGCATCTTTGCTATAATCACTTATTAGTTCCAGGAGTTTTATGTTGATTCATTAAAATTTTCTACATAGACAACTATGTCATCTGTGAACAAAGACAGTTATATATCTTCTTTCCAAATCTGTATACTTTTATTTTCCTTTCTTATCTATTTGCACCAGCTAGAACTCCTAATACGTTGAATAGAAGTGGTGAGAGGGGACATCCTTGCCTTCTTCCTAATATTAGTGGGAAAGCTTCAAGTTTGTCACCATCAAGTGTGATGTTAGCTGTATGTTTGTTGTAGATTCTCTTTATCAAGTTGAGGAAACTCCCCCCATTCCTAGCTTGCTGAATCTGTATCATAAATGGATATTGGATTTTGTCAAGTGCTTTTTTTACATCTATGCATATGACCACATGATTTTTTTCTTTAATCTGTTGATATGATAAATTACATTAATTGATTTTTGAATGTTAAACCAATATTACATACCTGGAATAAATTCCACTTGCAGGTGGTGTATAGTTCTGTGCACTGTTGGATTTGATTTGCTAATATTTTGTTGAGGAGCTTTACATCCATATTCATGAGAAATATTGGTTTGTAGTTTTCTTTTCTTGTAAGGAAAGTCTTTGTCTGCATTTGGTATTAGGGTGATGCTGACCTCAGAGAATAAGTTAGGAAGCCATTCCTTGGCATCTGTTTTTTGAAACAGATTGTAAAGAATTTTTATTGTTTTTTCCTTAAATGTTTTGTAGAATTCACCAATGAAATCATCTGGGTCTGGTACTCTCTGTTTTAGAAGATTATTAACTATTCACTCAATTTCTTTTCCAGTTTTAGAAGATTATTGAGTATTCACTCAATTTCTTTTTCAGTATAGACCTATTAAATTAACTATTTCTCTTTGTGTGAGTTTTAGTAGATTGTGTCTTTGGGTAATTGGTTTTTTTCCCCTAAGTTATCAAATATGTAGTGACAAAGTTGTTCGTAATATTTCTTTATTTCCCTTTTAATATCCACGGATTAGCAGTGATGGTGGGCTTCCTTTTATTTCTGATATTAGTGATTTGTGTCTTCTCTCCTCTCTCTCTCAGTTAACCTGGCTATCCAAGATCAATAAAATTGATCTTTTCAAGCAAGTTTTTTGATTTCTTTTTTTGGTTTTTATTTATTTTACATTTCATTAATGTTTGCTCAAATTTTTTTGATTATTTATTTTCTTCTGCTTAGTTTGGATTTAATTTGTTCTTCTTTTTCTTTCCCAACATTAAAGCTTAGATGTTTAATTTTGAGATCTTTCTAATTTTCTAATATTTGCAGTCAATGTTATAAACTAAACTTGTTATTGGACCCCTCTAATAAATTTTTATTTCAGTTATTAGACTTTTCAACTTCAGTATTTCTATTTGGTGTCTTTATATGATTTCTATGTCTTTATTGATACTCTCTATGTGGTGAAACACTGTTTTCCTGGTTTCCTTTAGTTATTTGTATGTGGTTTCTTTTTGTTTTTTGAATATATTTTAAATAGTTGATGTACTGCCTTTGTCTAATAAGCCCAATATCCAGGTATCATCAGTGCAGGTTTCTATTCATTTTTTAAATGTACATAGGCCATAATTTCTTGTTTCTTTGCATGCCTTGTAATATTTTGTTGAACATCAGACATTTTGAATATTATAATATGGAAGTTTTGGAACTCTGATTTTCCCCTATCTCCAGTGTTGCTGCTTGTTGTATTTGTTTTTTCCGTCTTTAGTAACTTTTCTGAACTAGTTTTGTAAAGTCTATATTCTTTGTCATGTATAGCCACTGAAGTCTCAGTTCCTATTAGCTTAACAGTCAGCTAGTAATTAAGCAGAGATTTCCTTAAACACCTGGGAGGGAAATCTCCCAGTCTAAAGATGCGCTCTGTTTGTGTTTTGTGTTTGTGCCTCCACCAGGCAGTTTACAACTCTGCCTTAGCCTTCACTTCCTGCTTACACAGAGTCAGAAAGTCAGCCAGAGGTTAAATCTTAGGGCCTTCTCAGGTCTCTTTTAGGCATGCAGTCAACCATCCTGGGAGTGTGCATAGACTTCTTGACTCCTAGGAGCTTTTCAAAGACTTTATTCCCCCAAAGCATTTCATTCCTCAGCCTTTCCTCCCAAGCTTATTGATTCGTCTATTGTTTCTCCTAATTGCTATCCTTTGAGTGAGATGGAGTGATTTTAACATTTGCCTTTAAAAGTTTCTGATAGAATGTTGAAAGCCCTGGTATGTTCTGAATTAGGAGAAATAAAGGCAAACCCATTGATCCCTTCCTTTTGGGAGCCAACATACAGGTCAAAACAAAAAAAAATGCAATTATTTAAAGATAAGTTCTGCTGTGCTCCCTCCAGTACTAAATACCTGTACTGTGAATGCCAGCTGTTGTCTCAAGGTCACCATCAAGCCAGGAATGGAACCAGGATAAGTTAAAATGCCACGAATTTCTTTTACTGAAATTCAGCTGGTTTTTCTTAATTAAACATTAGGCTTTGGATTAGTTTCTAGCATTCCTAAAAAGTTGATTTTGGCAGTTTTTGCAGTTAGTTTATTGCTTTTGTGGAGGGACAAATTTTGATGTTCTCTACTGTGCCACTTTTGCTTCTCTACCCTTTCACTTTTAACCTGTTTATGTCTTTATATTTAAGTGGATTTCTTGCAGTCAATATACAGTTTGGTCTCATTTTTAATCCAATATGACAATCTTTGTCCTTTAATTTGTGTATCTGGACCATTTAGATTTAAAGTTATTATTGATATAGTTGAATAATGCTAACATATTTGCAGCTTTTTTCTATTCATTTCACTTGCTCTTTGTTTCTTTTTTTCACTTGTTCTTTTATTGCTTTCTGTGGTTTTAACTTAGCATATTATAATATTTCATTTTCTCTCCTCTCTTAGCATATCAATGTGGGGAAAATTGATATTGAGTTCTCAAATAATAGTAGGAATAAAAGACTAATGTAGAACCTTAAATAAACAATGGGAAAATTAAAATAAAAATATGTTTAAAGAGCAATCATGTAAAATAAATAAAACAAGTCAAGATGGAAAGAATAAAATCAAGATTAAAGTCACCATACCAAAAAAACCCCAAAATTGACTAAATTCCTGTGCCATAAATACATACAATTTTTATTTTTCAATTTTAAAAAGTTTTTTTAAGAGACAATTTAAAAAATAAATGCTTACCCAAACCTTGCCCATCTCCTATCAAAGAAGCCTGCAACACTGTGGTGCTTCACCCTCAGAAGGGGCACACTGGCGTGTTGAAATGAGATGAAGTATTCCACATTTTTAACCTCCCCAAAAATACAGAGCCTGCCATAGTGAGTTAAAAAATAAAACATAATTTGTTTTTGGAAGAGTTTAAACAGTCATCAAAGTGGTAAGAAAACATTGCAAATAAAGAGGCAGATAAAGAGATAATAAACAAATACAAGTAAAAAGGAAAATACAAGTAAAAAGGAAACAATGTCAGTAGCAACCAAACCATTGATTAAAAGCACTAAAACAGATAAATGTAAATACATTTTCCCTAACTCCCAACTGGTTAAAAATGTATATTTTTTAAATACACAAAGCATAACTTGTAAAGAAGATACAACAGAAGTTAACCTATATGCACCAAATATAGCTGTTTAGTACATAAAAATAATTTATTAGAAATGCCAGGAAGCTGTGTCCATTTTCTACCCAATAGCATTTTCCTTTCTTACTCATGAGAGGTGCCTGATTCTGCTGCAGGCTACAATGTACCCGATTAACAGACCACATTTCTCAGGCTTTTTTTTTTTTTCTGCCACAATGATCATGCAACTAGAACCAGGCTAGTAAAATGTCAGCAGATGTGTTTTGTGGAACTTCCGAAAAGGTCTCTTTGAGATCACTATCTCAGAAATGTGCCTTTTGCCTGCCTTCATTCTTCCTTCTTGAATAGGACACAATGGTTCCAGCAGCTGTCTTAAGAAATGCAGGTGAACCCATGCTAAGAATGGTGGTGCAAACAGATACAAGAAGCCTGGTTCTTGTAACTTAGTGGTGCTACCACATCACCCTGTGGTGTCCCATCTCTAAGCATTTTTTAATGTAAGGTACTAAATATTCTGTATTTAAAATATTTTCAAGCCTCGGCAACATAGTGAGATCCAGTCTCTACTAAAAAATTAAGAATTTGTGAAAGTTAGCTGGGCATGGTGGCCCATGCCTGTAGTCCCAACTACTCAGGGGGCTGAGGTGGGAGGAGTACTTGAGCCTGGGAGTTCAAGGCTGAAATGAGCTGAGATCACACTACTGCACTCCAGCCTTGGCAAGAGAGAAATATCCTGTCTCCAAGATCTATATATATATACATCCAATCTAGTTTCTTTCTATTGTATGAGCCAAACTTAATCCTCACTAATACAAATTGGTAAACATACAAGAAGAGTAAAAGACTTCAATGTATTTCTGCAATAACAGGACAGATGTCATAGTCAAAAAAGTGAGTGAGAATTTTGTGCATCAAGAAACATTATCAAGAAAGAAAAAAGGGGCCGGGCGTGGTGGCTCATGCCTGTAGTTCCAGCACTTTGGTAGGCCGAGGCAGGAGCATCATGAGGTCAGGAGATCGAGACCATCCTGGCTAACATGGTGAAATGCCATCTCTACTAAAAATACAAAAAATTAGCTGGATGTGGTGGCGGGTGCCTGTAGTCCCAGCTACTCAGGAGGCTGAGACAGGAGAATGGCGCAAACCCAGGAGGTGGAGCTTGCAAGGAGCAGAGATCATGCCACTACACTCCAGCCTGCATAGCAGAGTGAGACTCCATCTCAAAAAAAAAAAAAAAAAAGAAAAGAAAAAAAAAAAGAAAAAAAGAAAGAAAAAAAGAAGCCTACAAAATGGGAAAATATATTTGTAAATTATATATCTAATAAGGGTCTAATATTCAGAATATATAAAGAACTCTTATAAGTCAACAATGAGCATGCAAACAACCAAATTTTTTTTAAATGGGCAAATGAGTTGAGTAGATATTTCCCAAAAGTAGATATGCAAATGACCAACAAGCACATGAAAATATGCTCTACATCATTAGTCATTAGTGAAATGCCAGTGAAAACCACAGTGAAATACTACTTTATAAATAGTAGGATGGCTATTACCTTGAAAACAAAGCACACACACAGAAAGTAAGAATTGTTGATGATGTGGAGAAATTGCAACCCTTATGCATTGCTGGCAGAAATGTAAAATGGTTCAATCACCATGGTAACAGTTTGGTAGTTCTTCAAAAAGTTAAAATGGGAACTATCATATAACCCATCAAATCCACCCTTAGGTACATACCGAAGACAATTGAAAACAGAAACTTGAACAAATACATAGACACAAGTGTTTGTAGCAGCACTATTCACAATAGCCAAAAGGTGGAAACAATCCAGAGTTCTCTCAGTAGATGAATGGACAAATAAGTTGTGGTATAGCCATACAATGGAATATTTTTTGGCCTAAAAATGATTGAAATACTGGTACATGCTACACGGTGGATAAGAAGCAAAAACATCATGCTAGGTGAAAGAAGCCAGACACAAAATGTCACATGGTATGATTCCATGTATAGGTTGTATATTAGTCCATTCTCACACTGCTATAAGGACATATTCAAGACTGAGTAATTTATAAAGAAAAGAGGTTTGATCAACTCACAGTTCCACAGGGCTTGGAAAGCCTCAGGAAACTTACAATCATGGCAGAAGGGGAAGCAAACATGTTCTTCACTGAGTGGCAGCAGACAGAAGTGCAGAATGAAGAGGATAGGAAAGTCCCTTATAAAACCATCAGATCTCATGACAACTAACGCACTATCATGAGAACAGGATGGGAGAAACTGCCCAGTGATTCAGTTGTCTTCATTTGGCTCCTCCCATGACACATGGGGATTATGGGAACTACAATTCAAGATGAGATTTGGGTGGGGACACAGAGCCAAACCATATAATTCCACTCCGGCCTCTCCCAAATCTCATGTCCTCACAGTTCAAAACTATCATGCCCTTCCAACAGTTCCCTAAAGTCTTAACTGATTCCAGCATTAACCCAAAAGTCCAAGTTCAAAGTCTCATCTGAGACGTGGCAAGTCCCTTCCACCTATGAACCTGCAGAATCAAAAGCAAGTTAGTTACTTCCTAGACACAGTGGGGGTATGGGCATTGGGTAAATAAGCCCATTCCAAATGGGAGGAATTGGCCAAAACTAAGGGGATGCAGGCTCCATGCAAGTCCAAAATCCAATAAGACAGTCATTAAACCTTAAAGTTTCAAAATGATCTTCTTTGACTCTAAGTCTCACATCCAAGTTGTGCTGATGCAAGAGGTGGGCTTCCATGGCCTTGAGCAGCTCTGCCCCTGTGTCTTTGTAGGGTACAGCTCCCTCTTGGCTGCTTTCATGGGCTGGCATTGAGTGTCTGTGGCTTTTCCAGGTGCACAATGCAAGCTGTGAGTGGATCTACCATTCTGGGGTCTGGACGATGGTGGCCCCATTCTCAAAGCTCCACCAGGCAGTGCCCCAGTGGGGACTCTGTGTGGGGGCTCTGACCCCCAATTTCCCTTCCACACTCCCCTAACAGAGGTTCTCCATGAGGCCTATACCCCTGCAGCAAACTTCTGCCTGGGCATCCAGGCATTTCCATATATGCTCTGAAATCTTCATAGAGGTTCTTAAGCCTCAATCTTTGACTTCTGTGCACCCACAGATTCAATATCACATGTAAACTGCAAAGGCTTAAGCTTGCACCCTCTGAAGCCACAGCCTGAGCTGTACATTGGCCCCTTTTAGCCATGGCTAGAGCAGCTGGGATGCAGGGCACCAACTCCCAAGGCTGCACACAGCAAGTGGCCTTGGACCTGGCCCAGGAAACTATTTTTCCCTCTTAGGCCTCCAGGCCTGTGATGGGAGGGGCTGCCATGAAGGTCTCTGACATGCCCTGGAGACATTTTTCCCATTGTCTTGGTGATTAGCATTTGGCTTCTCGTTATGCAAATTTTTGGGGCCAGATTGAATTTCTCCCCAGAAAATTGGTTTTTCTTTTCTACTGCATCATCAGGCTGCAAATTTTTAAAACTTTTATGTTCTGCTTCCTCTTGAACACTTTGCCACTTAGAAAGTTCTTCTGCCAGATACCCTAAATTATCTCTCTCAAGTTCAAAGTTCCATAGATCTCTAGGTCAGGGCAAAATGCCACCCATCTCTTTGCATATCAAGAGTGACTGGATTAGTCCATTTTCATACTGCTATGAAGAAATACCCAAGACTGGGTAATTTACAAAAAAAAGGTTTAATTGACTCACAGTTCCACATGGCTGGGGAGGCCTCACAATTATGGCAGAAGGCAAAGGAGGAGCAAAGTCACATCTTACATGGAGTTAGGCAAGAGAGTATGTGCAGGGGAACTGCCGTTTCTAAAACCATCAGATCTTGTGAGACTTATTCACTACCATGAGAACAGCATAGGAAAATCCCACCCTCATGATTCAATTAGCTTCCACTGTGTCCCTCCTACAACACATGAGGATTATGGAAGCTAAAATTCAAAATGAGATTTGGGTGGGGACAGAGCCAAACCATATCAGTGACTTTTACTCCAGTACCCAACAAGTTCCTCATCTCCATCTGAGACCACCTCAGCCTGGACTTTATTGTTCATATCACTATCAACATTTTGGTTAAAGCCATTCAACAAGTCTCTAAGAAGTTCCAAACTTTCCCACATGTTCCTGTCTTCTGAGCCCTCTAAGTCTATAGGAAGTTCGAAAGTTTCCCACATTTTTCTGGTCTTCTACTGACTCCTCCAAACTGTTCCAACCTCTGCCTGTTACCCAGTTCCAAAACTGCTTCCATATTTTCAGATATCTTTACAGCATTACCCCATTACCTGGTACCAATTTACTGTATTAGCCCATTCTCATGCTGCTAGGAGGACATACCTGAGACCAGGTAATTTATAAAGGAAAGAGGTTTAAGTGACTCACAGTTCTGCAGGGCTGGGAAGGCCTCAGGAAACTTACAATCATAATGGAAGGAGAAGCAAAAATGTCCTTCACATGATGGCAGCAAGGAGAAATGTAGAGCAGAGGTCGGGAAAAGACCCCTTATAAAATCATCAGCTCTCACGAGAACTAATTCACTACGATAAGAACAGGATGAGGGAAACCTCCCCCATGATTCAAGTATTTTCACCTGGTCCCTCCCAGGACATGTGGGTATTATGGGAACTACAATTCAAGATGAGATATGGGTGGGGACACAGCCAAACCATATCAGGTGAAATATTCAAATCTATAGAGACAGAAAGCAAATGGTTTTTGGCCAGGTGCTGGGAGTGTGGAGCAGCTGAGAAGTGACTGCTCACAGGTACATGGTTTTATTAGGGATGATGAAAATGTTTTGAAACTTGTACTAAACATACTAAATGCCATTGAATTGTACACTTTATAAAATGTTGAATTTTATGCTATATGAATTTCATCTCAATTTTTTAAATAAAAAGAGGAATCAAATGTGATTATACATACATATGTGTGTGTTGCATCCTTGTGTGTCTATTTATATAGATAAATAATCTTACATCTCTAGAAGGGAGAATGTACTTTTTCTATATCCCTTAAACATTTAAAGGAATTTACCATGAAATCCTTGTGTCCAAAAATAAAAAAAATTTTGTTGATCAGGATTCAATAATATCAGAAACAACTAATAAAAATAGGACCAAAAGTTTTATATATATATATATATATATATATATATATATATATGTTAAAAAACATGCTCCCAGCTGAACTTGAATCATGGGGGTGGTCAGAATAAAGAGTGCAGACTAAAGAAAAGCAACCCAAAGGGGAGCACTTCATAACAACATCAGAAAATGAAGGAAGTAAGGAAGGACTCAGCTGTAAACTCCAGAAAACAGAAGAAATAAGGAAGAGAGAATTGGTAAAAATAAAAGATGAGGCCAGGCATGGTGGCTCATGCCTGTGATCCTAGCACTTTTGGAGGCCAAGGCGGGAGAATCACTTGAGGCCAGGAATTTAACACCTGGGCAATATCGTGAGATCTTATCGCTACAAAAAAATTTAACTTAAAGATAAAATTATTAAAACATAAAATAGAAATAAAAATAAGAGAAGATAGTCACAGGAGAGAGAAAAAGAATTATAGGTGAAAGCTAAATATACACCCATGGCACAAATTTCAAAATCTAGATGAAATGAATGATTTCCTAGAAAAAAATTAATTATAAAACTTCATACAAATGAAGCGGAAATGTTGAATAGAAAACCACCATAGAAGAGACTGGGAATGTGATAGGAAATCTCCCCTTGAATAAGGCACCAGAGCCAGGTAGGATCAATAAACAAATCATTCTAGTGCTATTTAAACTATGTCAACCTACAAAAAAAGGGAAAATTTTCCTATTCATTATAACAAGTCAGCAGAACTCTAACACCCAAATTGTATAAAAGAAATATAAGAAATCTATATACCGATTTTACTTCTGAATATAGATGTAAAAATTCTAAATAAAACATTAGTGAAACAAATCAGTAATGTTTCAAAAAATGGTACACTATCAAGCAGGGTTTATTCCAAGAATGAAAAAGTGGCTTAATATCAGGAAAACCTAAGAAATAAAAGCATTATTTTATTAGCACAAGCTGAAAATGCAGTTAACCAAATTTATCAGTTGTTCTTAATAAAAACTCCAGGAACCAAGGAAAACTACTTAATAAAGATGGTCCACCAAAATTAACAGCAAGTATTATTTTGAACTACAAAACACTAACGTCATTTTAATTAAAACCCTTAACTACAGAGGGATACTCATTCTCACCATTATTTAACATTGTCTTGGAAGTTGTAGTGAATGCAATGAAATAAGAACATGGAATAATTTCTATAAGCATTGTGATATGGTTTGGCTGTGTCCCCACCCAAATCTCATCTTGAATTATAGCTCTCATAATTCCCACGTGTTGTGGGAGGGACCCAGAGGGAGATAATGGAATCATGGGGCGGTTTCCCCCATACTGTTCTCATGGTAGTGAATAAGTCTCATGAGAGCTGATGGTTTTATAAGGGGAAACCCCTTTCACTGGGTTCTCATTCTTCTCTTGTCTGTCGCCATGTGAGATATGCCTTTCACCATCTGCCATGATTGTGAGGCCTCCCCAGCCATGTGGAACTGTGATTCCATTAAACCTATTTCTTTTGTAAATTTCCCAGTCTTGGGTATGTCTTTATCAGCAGCATGAAAATGGACTAATAAACATTGGAGGCAGAGATAAAATAACCTCTGCTCAGAATGATACAATTATATATAGAAAACCAAGAACCTATTAAGGAGGCAACACTGTAGAGACAGAGAGCAAATCAGTGCTTGTCTAGACTGGCGTTGGGAATGGGGAAATGCAAACTGGATTGGAGTGATGTTTGTGTAAATCTGTAAATTTACTGACAGTTATAAGTTGTACATTTTAAATGAGTACATTTTTTAGTAGGTAAATTATGCCTCAATAAAGTTGTTATAAAAAATCTTCTAGGTGGAATAAGAAAATTTAAGATGGATGGATGTGATATTAAATAAAACTACTATTTTTCTTTAAAAGTTTCAAAAATTTAGGAATGTACTTATAAGAAAAGTATAGAAACTGTAAAGAAAATTAATAAACCTTATTGAAAGGCATAAAGCAAGAACCGAACTAATAGAAAACAACCATAATCTTGAATGGGAAAACTGAATAGCATCAAAATGCCAATTGTTCTAAAATTAATATTAAAAATCAGTGCAATTCTAACAAGAATCCCAACAACATTTTTCTCTCCATTGGTTAAGATGATCTTAAAGTTTATGGGGAAAAACAGATACCAAGGATGGCAAATGAAAGTTATAAAATAGATCAATAACAATGAGAAGATTTGCCTAACTAGGAACAAAAGCATAGGGTAAAACCGTAGTCATTGAGACAATATGGCCTTAATGTAGGAATAGACAAATGGGTCAATGAAACAGCAAGTAAGATCCTAATATACATATATATATATGTGTATGTGTGTATACACAGACGTAGAATTTTCACACATGACAGAGATCGTTGTTCAATTTTGTGGGAAAATGGGAAATTGTTTAATGAACGGTACTGGCACAACCAGCTGTCCATTTGCAAAACAATTACATTGGACTCTCATCTTATACCATATACAAAATTAAATTCCAAATATACTAATGACTTAAGAAGCAAAATAATGGAAATCCTGCAAGAAAAAATCTATAAGATTACATGACCACCCTAGAGGGCAAGAAAGAACTTATTAATTAATACTGGAAACCAAGAGGTTAATTTTTTTTTTAAAGAAAAATACCGGAATGAGAGAGTTCCCTGACCCACTTGCAGGATGTACAACAGGGGTTTGGCTCATCTGTTCAGCCACTGCCACTACTCAGACCCCTTACAGGAAGGGGAGCATGCAGATGGGCAGGTGCAGGAGCCAGGGTGAGTGCTTTTGGGCTTCAGACCCACAGTGGCATATAGGGATGTTTACCTAGACATGTGGAGTGACTCTCAAAGCCCCAGTGGGCATGGTACAGTGCTCTTTTAGCCCTACCATCTGCAGACAGCTTAAGTGTTAACCAGCTCAGTGCCTTCTCGGTACCCAGGTCCTTGTCCAGCATCTAGGAAGAATCAGGTCACACATGGACTTGAAGGATGGTGAATGTGGGGATTTTACTGGGTGATGGAGGTGGCTGTCAGTGGGATGGATAGGAAGCTGGACAGGGGATGAAGTGGGAAGATGATCTTCCCCTGGAGTTTGGCCATCCAGTGGCTGATCTTCTCTCTGACCGTCCCCAGCTGAACTCTAGATGTTCAGATGCTCCTTCTCTTCTCTCCTTCTCTGCCTCACTGTTCTGCCACTTTTCTGCTCTTCTTTTCATCTGCTCTTGGAGTCCAGAGTTTAGGGTTTATATGGCTACCAGATAGGGGGACATGGCAGGCCAAAAGGCAACTTTTGGGCATGAAAACAGGGCTGCCTGTTCCCATTTAGGGCCTTGGGTTTCTAGGCTTTAGGGTAGGGCCTTTGCTGGGGAGCCGCCCTCTTCTACCCAGTATTTCCCTGTCGCCTGTCCATATCATTTCCCCTCCTCTCAAGAGGCATATCTAACTGCCCTTAGAATATGGATGACGACCAGTCTTAGCTACTTCCTGCTGACAAGGGGCATTGTTTGGAGAAAATGACAGTCTGAGTCCTTCCAGAGGTCTATGTAAGGGTCCCCAGCAAAAGGAAGCCATTGTCCGAGGCTTCGGTTGCCTGACCATTTGGAGTTTTGATTGCCTTTAGGTGAGAGAGGATAAAAACAAGTTTCATAAGGTTAAGTATACATGGGTTAAACATGTGTGTTATACAAGGAAAAAATCTAGTGCCAAAGATTACAGAAATAAGAAGTGAAATATACTAACAACATTGTACCCCAATCTGTCTCACCCTGGTGAAAGAAATTAAACCTTGTAAGGGAGCAGATAAACTTTATGAGAGAGCTAACTGTTCTCACCACGTCTGTAGCAGTTAACAGGTGCACCTTGGGAATTATGGGGTTTGTGGGCTTGCATGGTGTCCATTAAAGCTTCTGTCTCTTTCCTTTGTCTCCCTACCTCCACTGTAAAAAACCGAGGTGGCAACTTTCAGGAGGTCCTCTAAAGTACTATCTGGTCCCAGGGCCAGTTTCTGCAACTTCCTCCTAATATCAGGGGCTGCTTGAGTAATAAGTGTCTCCTTTGGGATTAGTTGTCCCTCGATGGAATCAGGAGATAGAGAGGTATGCCTTAACTAAGGCCCTATTCGCTTCTCCAAGAAGGCAGTGGGATTTTCATTAAATCCATGGTCTATCATGGATAGTTTGCTATAATTGAAAGGCTTGGTCCTAGTCCTATGTAAGCCCTCCATTATGCACACCTGAAAGTATCTCCTCTTCCAGCCTCCATCTCATCACTGGGAGCCCAACCAGGGTCAGTCACTGGTACTGCTTCTCTTCCAGTTGGATAAATTTCGTCCCCTTCGCTGAGCTATATGTGATACAAAGCTCATCCCCAAATCTCTCTGCGGCTTGCAGAGCAGCCTGCTTCTCAGTGTCCATCAGGGTCTGATTCTAAAGTAACACATGTCTCTCCAGGAGAGTTCAAATATTTGGGTGAAATTGTGGAAAGCCTCTATATATCTGTCAGGGTTATCTGAAAACTTGCCAAGATCCTCCTTAATTTACTTAAGTTCTGTAGAGAGAAGGGGACTTGGACCTTACTGGGGCCAAATTCACCAGGCATCTGTTGGAGGGGCAAGAGTGAGACTGGGGCTTGTCTGGGGTGAGGATTTCTAGGACTGGGTAAGTGAGAGACTGAAGCTGGATAGGGAGATCAGGGTGGACCCAGAGGAGCAGGGTTGGAGGGAGCTGGCTCCTCTGCTGGGGGTGCCTCTGGGATTCATTTCTTTAGTTACCTGGGATTGTTTCTTGCAGCCTCTCCTGAGATGGCAAACAGGAGGTCTGGATCAATCCTACAGTGTCGGCAAATCTCTGGATTACCCTGCAAGGTAAAGAAAGCCTGCACATATGGGGCCTCAGACCATCTGTCCTCCTATCTACAGAAAAGATCCAACTGCTGGATGGTATTGAAATGAATTGTTCCTTCCTGAAGCCAAGCCATCCTTCATAATTTGGCCAAACCTTTGTGCAGAGGGCTATGAGGCATTTTTCTTCCAGACTCTGAGGGTCAAAGCAGCCCCAGTGGTTCAGGATGCACTCCAGAGGAGTATAAGCTGGGGGTGGTAAAAAGAGCTGGTTGCCTATTCTGAAAGACAGGGAAATAGAGGCATCCCTCATTTCCCTTTTTTCTTCCAATGAAAACTTAGGATGTGATGGAGAGAAAGCAGGGCATCCCCGCTTTCCCTTCTGTCTTCTTATCCCTGAGTTCTGGCAACCTTAGACAGATGCCACCCATGGATGCTATTGTGGCCTGCACCTGTGAAGCAGGGAGGGCCTAGAGAACAGGAATTATCCATCCTCATCTACGTCTCTATCCCCCCTACTGTCAGCAACCTTTGGGTTCCTTGGGTCGCATCTATGCCATGGACCATGGCCTCCTTCCATGAAGCAGGGCTTTAGTCAACAGGAATTTGCCCCTGCCCATTTACATTGTGCCTGTTGCCTGACTTTGGATCCCTCAGATCTGGTTTTCCTTTCTAGAGCCTCAGCCTGAAGCTTGGAACTGAGTTTGAGACAAAAAAAAAAAAAAAAAAAAAAAAAAAAAAAAAAGAAGAAGAAGAAGAAGAAAAAAGTATTTCAGGGGCCTGCGTGTATCTGTTTAGATTGTCTCAAAAGGGCCTTGCCAGATTTGCAGTTATCAGCCAGCAGGGGTCGCTTCCTCGTTGTTTTTCCTAGCATAAGCAGAGGGCTAGGGCTGGAAAAGAATCCTTTTGCACAGAAAAGGAGGAAAAAAAAAAAAAAGCTTAAGGGGCAAAAGACGGGGGGTGGGGGGGTCCTGGGGGAAGAACCTCTTGCTTTGTGAAAATGGATTCCTTTAATTATTGTATCTTTCCCCCATTTCAGACCAGTGAGGATCCTTCAGCCACTGGGTGAAAGGCTCTGCTGACACAGCAACAGCGAGCAGGGGGCGCCAGCCAGCCAGCTGGCCGTGCAGTGTTCCAGCGGCAGGCGTAGTTTTCTCCCACCTCTCATGGACATTGAGTGCACCTTGTGTATGCTATGGACATGCCCAGCCGCTGGAGATGGGAGGGGAGGGGGTAAGAAGGGAAGCCATTGTGCCGGGACCCTGAGGCCATTGAGGTGGGGTTTGGTGTCTCACCAAACGGAAGCCACATTGTTCTGAATTGCACCTCTGATGGCTAGGCCAAATGCTCATTCTGTTTAACATCATTGCTGCAGTCTGTAGCAAAACCCTTAACGTTACAAAGGAAGAGATAGAGCCACTTCAAACCGTGAAAGGAGAAGAGATACCACAGTTAAGTCCGCCTGTCTTGGCCAACGGAGTTCAGTCTTTGGGCTTTCCAGCAACAAAAGATGCCTTCAGTTGCCCCAGGGTTTTACTCCAGTCCCCGGCAACAGCTAGATCTCCATGAAGGGAAACAGCCAATATTTTTTTTACTTGCAGGAAAGGGAGGCATGACAGCTCCACATCTGTGTTCACCCTTGTGGATCCCAGGTGAGACTCCAGATGAAATGGGAGAGTTCTCTGACCCCCTCACAGGACATGTGACAGGAGTGTGGCTAGTCTGTTCAGCCTCCACCACTGCTGAAACACCTTATGGGAGGGGGAGCATGCAGATGGGCAAGCGCAGGTGCCAGGGCCACCGCTTTTGGGCTTCAACCCCATGGTGGCATCTAGGGGTGTGTGTCTGTGACTCCTGAAGCCCCAGTGTGTGTGCTCCAGTGCTCTTTTAGCTCTGCTGTCTGTCAGGCCTCTGAGCCCAAGCTAAGCCATCAGATCCCCTGTGACCTGCACGTATACATCCAGACGGCCTGAAGCAACTGAAGAACCACAAAAGAAGTGAAAATAGCCAGTTCCTGCCTTAACTGATGACATTCCACCATTGTGATTTGTTCCTGCCCCACCCTAACTGATCAATTGGCCTTGTGACATTCCTTCTCCTGGGCAACGAGTCTCATGATCTCCCCACCCTGCACCTTGTGAGCCCCGTCCCTGCCCACAAGAGATAACCACCTTTAACTGTAATTTTCCACTACCTACCCAAATCATATAAAACTGTCCCACCCCTATCTCCCTTTGCTGACTTCTTTTTCAGACTCAGTCTGCCTGCACCCAGGTGATTAAAAAGTTTTATTGCTCACACAAAGCCTGTTTGGTGGTCTCTTCACATGGACTCGTGTAACATTTGGTGCTGAAAAACCTGGGACAGGGGATCTCCCTCAGGAGATCAATCCCCTGTCCTTGCCCTCTCTCCGTGAGGAGATCCACCTATGACGTCGGATCCTCAGACCAGCCCAAGGAACATCTCACCAATTTTAAATCGGGTAAGCGGCCTCTTTTTATTCTCTTCTCCAAGCTTTCTTGCTATCTCTCCACCCTTCAATCTCTCCCTTCCTTAATTTCAGTTCCTTTCCCTTTCTGGTAGAGACAGAGGAGACACATTTTATCCGTGAACTCAAAACTCCAGTGCCAGTCATGGACTCGGGAAGACAGTCTTCCCTTGGTGTCTAATCACTGCGGGGATGCCTGCCTGATTATTCACCCATATTTCAGAGGTGTCTGATCACCACGGGGATGCCTGCCATGATCCTTCACCTTGGTGGCAAGTACCACCTCCCCTGGGTGGCAAGTACCACCCCCCCGCCCAACCTCGTGTCTCTACCCTCTCTTTTCTCTAAACTTACCTTTTTACTATGGGCAACCTTCCACCCTCCATTCCTCCTTCTCCTCCTTTAGCCTGTGTTCTAAAAAACTTAAAACCTCTTCAACTCTCACCTGATCTAAAACCTAAGTGTCTTATTTTCTTCTGCAACACTGCTTGGCCCCAATACAAACTTGATAATGGCTCTAAATGGCCAGAAAACAGCATTTTCGATTTCTCCATCCTACAAAACCTAGATAATTTTTGTCAAAAAATGGGCAAACGGTATGAGGGGCCTTACATCCGGGCATTTTTCACACTTTGTTCCCTCCCTAATCTCTGTTCCCAGTGTGACTCATCCCAAATCTTCCTTCTTTCCCTCCCACCTGTCCCTTCACTCTCAACCCCAAGCATTGCTGAGTCTTGAATCTTCCTTTTCTACCAACCCATTTGACTTCTTCCCTCCTCCCCAGACTGCTCCTCCTCAAGTTGCTCCCCACTTATCTGCCTCTCAGTTCTGCCACTCTTCTGCTCTTCTGTTCATCTGCTCTTGGAGCCCAGGATTTGGGGTTTATATGGGTACGAAATAGACGGGCATGGCAGTCTGAAAGGCAACTTTTGGGCCAAAAACAGGACTGCCTGTTCCAATTTAGGGCCTCGGGTTTCCAGGCTTGAGGGCGGGGCCCTTGCCAGGGAGTTGCCTTCTGCTGCCCAGTATTTCCCTGTCTCCTGCCTGTATCAATATTATAAAATATTTTTAAGATGAAAATCATTTCCTGTAGAGTGAAAAATTACATAAAGTCAGCAGATAAATGCTAGGTTTATATTACAGAAAATGAAGCCATATCTGTAAGAGATATGGTGTTTTTCACAAAGTGGTAAGTCTGAACAATCCCATAGCAGAATGCGTAAAGAATATGAAAAGAAGATTTACAGATGAGCAAATCCAAATGGCCACCAAACATACAAAAAGATGGTTAGATGTATTAGTCGACAAGAAAATGAAATGAACAAGATTTTATTTTACATTCATAAACAGTTCAATGCAAGGAGAATAATGCAATCAGACGTTGCTGGTGGAGGTGTGCTGGGTGAACATCTTTAGAAAGCAATTGAGCAATATCTGTTAAGCATCTGCCACAATCAGAGGTTGTATAGCTATGGATGTAGATATAGATAATCTTTATTGTAACATCACTCATTTGACCTAAATAAATAAATAAATAAATAAACCAACCCAGAATTGTCTATCAGTGGAAGAATGGTTGAAAAAAATACAGTATAGCCACACAATGGAAATTATACATTCTGAATTAGAGCAGGAGTGACCAGTTGCCCTGGAAGAGTTTCCACAAAGTATTGTTGAGTCAGCAGCAAGATTTTGAGAAGTATATGCAATATGATTCCATTTTTGAAAAAATGAGCAATGATAAGGAAACTGCATATATGCATATACATATATATATATGAATGGCTCTAGCTCTGTTATTATTTGAGCATTGATGAAAATATTATCATGCTCATGGAAACTTGGTTATCATGGATTCTTGAGGAACTGCAATGGATAAAGTGGGGTTGAAATGGGGGAAGGAGTGGGGGAAATCCAGAAAAAAAAATTAAAAATAGAGGAAGTAAAAATAATTATATATAATATGCTTGCAATTACACATGTATGAAAAATTATAAATGTGCACATATATACTCTTTCACATGGAAATGAAACCAGTTTTCAAAGAAGCATCCTGGAGGATGGAGGACGGTGTCAGCATAGGTTCAGGCTGAAGCTGCAGCTGTTCACGGTCCAGGCTCCTGTCATCACAGGCATCAAAGTGCACACGGGAAGCCTTGCACAAGCCCCTTGAGGGCCACAGTGTCAATGATCATGTCAACTCAAAATTCACCACTTATTCATTAACCTCGGGCCAGCCCAAGAAGGATGCTCAGACATGCCACATTGTCTGTGGGGGTGGCAGTGGGTGGGGTGGAAAGTCTTTTCTTTCCTCCTCCTTATTTTCTTCATTTTGTTATTTTAAATGCAACTAGGTGAAAGAATAATCAACCTTTTAAAGAATCTTTGGCCCTCCCTTTCTCTTTCTTTATTTACCTTAGGGCAAAACAGTTTGTTGCAGAGAAACAATTAGAAATCTCCAGTAGGGATTTTGAAATTCAAACCCTCCTGTTGACGTTTATACAATGGATAAAGAGGACAAGGTATGCACTGACATGGAAACACACACTCCACATGTTGATAAGTTTTAAAAAATCAGGTGGCATAACAGTATGTATATAGAGTAATTTGAGGATAAACGCAGACATTTTTCCTTGTCTTGCCCAAATTCCTATCTAAGGGGCTTGGGGAGTCATGCCCCACAAACAATAAAGCCTCATCCGAGGGGATTTAGTTAACCCCCTATAACACGGCTTACGTTCCAACCCGACTCTGGCATAACATCACATGACAGATAAAGAAGGAAATCAAAATATTTTAACCCCAAATAGGTTTATTTGCCATATCTTGAAATTGCCCTGCAAAGTTGCCTCTTGTGGGGAAAAAATCTACATTCTGTACAGAATCCCCTTTCCCTTCTCTGGGCCTTTTTCCTGATCTAGGAGACAATCAACTAAGAGTCTGACATCTTTTTAAATCTGTAAGAAACATGTACAATCTATTTTCTCTGAAGCCTGCTACTTGGAGGCCGCATCTGCATAATAAGAAACTTGTTCTCCACCTTTCTATTGATTCCAGGTCTTTGGATAAACTCTTTCAACCAGTTGTCAATCAGATAATATTTGAATCTGCCTATAACCTGTAAACCTCCTGCCCACTTCCAGTTGTCCCACCTTTCCACACAGAACCAATGTACATCATACATGTATAGATTGATGTCTTATGTCCCCCTAAAATGTATAAAACCTAGTTGTGGCCCAACCCCCATGGGCACATGTTCTCAGGGTCTCCTGAGGGCTGCCTCATGGGCCATGGTCACTCAGATTTGGCTCAGAATAAATATATTCAAATATTTTACAGCATTTGATTCTTATTCTTTTTTACAGACAAATTCCATTTTAAATACATTTCCCAACATTTTATTATGAAAAATTTCAAACCGACAGAAAAGTTAAAAGAATACATCAAATCCCTGTATATCTGTGTATCCCCTACTTCAATAAAATTGTCAAAGTATTGTCATGTTTATTCTCTATCTATCTATGCTTTACAATTTGGTTGTAAATTGCGGACATCATGGTGCTTCACTCTTAAATACTTAAGTCTGCATCTTCTGAGAATAAAGATCAACTCCTACAAGATACAATGTCATTGTCACATCCAATAAAATTAACAATAATTCCATATATCTACTATCCCATTCTTATTTAAATTTCTTCAGTTATCCTAAGAATGTCTTTTATAGCTTTTTCTTAAAGCAGGATCTAGTCTGTGTTCGCACAAAGCATTTGGCTATTAGGCCTTTTGGTCTCTGTTAGTCTAGAATAGTTGCCTTGCTTTTCTTAAAAAACAAACAAACAAAAAAAAAAAACAAGTTTTTAATGGCATTGACTTCTTTAAAAGTCCACATCAGTTTTCTTGTAAAATGTTTCACATTCTGACTTGACTGACCTTTCTTTAATGAGGTTATTTAACTTGTTCCTATATGCCCTCCCAACCTCCCCTTCTCTCGTAAACTGAAAATTAGGTGTTGGGGCTTAACTGAGTTCAGTGTAAAAGTTGCCGCACTATCAATAATGCTACTAAGTGTGGACACTCAAGATGGTGGCTAGTAGAGTTCCCCATTGAGAAAGTACAATATTCTCTTGTATATCTTGGTAAAGGATACCCAGGCAGGGCATTGGTAAATCAAGTTTAGCCTAAAGCCACTTCCTTACATATTTTAAGTTCAGCCTAAAGGTTTATCTGTACATGATAAATTATAACCTAAATGGAGGTGTAGGTAGACTATAGTCCACTTTTGTGCCAATCACTGAGTTTTGGCCAACCAAAGAAGGCCAACTGTTCAGACAGTGTTCAAATAAGGCAAATGCCAAGCTATACCAATCCCGCTGTTTCTGTACCTCATTTCCGTTTTCTATATATCATTTTCCTTTTTCTGTCCTTCAATCATCTTCTATCTCGTGGCTTCACTGGAGTCTCTGAGCCTACTTGGAAGGCTGCCTGATTCATGAATAATTCTTTGGTCAATTAAACTCAATAAAATTTAATTTGGCTAAGGTTTCCCTTTTAACAGATGATGTCAGAAGTGAGATCCAAAGTAGAGCTTCTGGTGACCTCCAGGAGCACCAAGTGGCCAAGCAAGGTTCCCGCCAGGCCCATTGTGTTCATTGTTCTCTGGCAGTGACTGGGGATCCTGGTAAGTTCGCTCCAGGATTCCAAAGCTCCATGGATTTGTGTTCTGAGCTCTTCAAGTTTCTTTGAGCTAATTTATGATCCAAACTGTGTTTGGAAGGCATGACAGAAACTGAACTGGATTCAGAATTGGATTGGATTCAATAATTAACTGGCTTGGATCTAGTTAGAGGTTTATAAGAGACCTCTAACTGGGCCAGAAAGAAACCAGTAGTAAAAGGCAATGCTGTAGGAGGTGTAAACTTTGGCTTTTGGAAATTGACAGGGATTTTTGTGTTCTACCTCCTTGGTTTCTTTCTTCTTGCATGCTTCGGGAACGAAAAATCACTGGCTAAGTTGATCAAGGGGGCCTGAGAGCCAAAGCCAATATTTGAGGTAAAAATGAGATCCTTAATTTCTGAAGAACTCAGTACCTTCTGGTTTATCGATGGGTAAGTATTAGGCCCTGGAAGCAACAAAGACTTACAGAAATTATGAAATTTTACTAAACATAAGTTACAGTAGAACGATCCAAATGAACAACTCTGCACTTGAAGAAGTGCATTTGAAAATGAGGGCTTTCAAATTAGTCTCATCTAGGGATGCCTATTGATATGCAGAAGTTCTAAAAAGACTTTAATATTTTAAAAGGCTTTTTATAAAAGGCAAATAAAAAGCTTAAGTGACTAATTGATAAGAAAAATTGAATCTGCTGACCTTTTAGTTTTGTCACCATCCTGCCCTAATAGCAAAAAGAAAGCTACCCTAAAGTGTTTATAAAAGGAAAGCCTTCTTTTTCAGATCTCTCCCTGCTGAGTCCAGGCATAAAGGATGCTTTCTCTGCCCTATTCCTTAATGGTGTCCACTGTGAACCCAGTAATTTTAGCCAAGAAACAGTAGCTAAGTTAAACAGAACACCTATTTAACTAAAATACACCTTTCTGGAATTTGATTGGCTAACCTGAAACCCTTTTGTAAAAGAAATGTACACCTATTAAGGAATCTCCATTTTTAAGGATGTCTGCCTATGTACATTAGAAATTTTACCACTGTTTTAAATTTACATAATAAATCATACTTTTGTCTAAGGTGCTTTTCTGGCCATCTTGTCTTGACTGAACTTTTATGTGAGCACCACTTTTTTTCCTTGATTTGAGCAAATGATGACACAACTGGTTTGTAAAACTACTAACCCAAGCAGGACAAAAATTAATTGAATACCAAGAAAATACTTTGCCAGATTTTCATGCTAAATCAGCCAGTACTAAAATTGTTTGGATATACTATTTGAATAAACTCTATGGTCCAAGTCAAATTCCCTATGATAACCCATCAGTTATCAGTACTATGCACCTAAATAGGAGAAAAAATGGTATTTAAGAGGACATAAGTCCAATGTTAAACGTGGACTCATGGAGAACCCAGATAGCCTCCTTGTCCTTCCTGAGTCCTTCAAACTTTCCATATTAAAAGCTCTGCATTCCATGACTCATCATGGAAGAGATAAAATGATCCAAATTAAATATATCTATATGGTGACTGTTCTAAATTGCTAAAATAGTTTATGACCAACATTTAGTTTGTCAAATCCATATTCCTGGGAGGACAATCAAAACTTCAAGTACATTTTCACTACCTGACAGGCCATGCAAACATTTATAGAGGTATTTCATTTAATTGTCATTTTCAATGCATGTTTTCTGGTTGTATAAAAGCTTTCTCATGCAAGAGGGCTGTTGTTATAACAGCGGCTCATTATGCCAAAGTATATGTTCACAGGTAAAGAATATTTTTTATGGTCCACTGACTGAAGACAACCAACCCCTTCATAGCCTAGAGCTTGAAAGTTGGATCTTCTGAGAACATTAAAGAAAGACTGCCCTTGCCATATATACTGCAACAAAATTTGGTGACCTTGAACCTTGGGTTTGTAATCTCACAACTCAGAAAGGTCTCTCCACACTCTTGGAACTGTACACCCATTGGAAACCTTACGGTAAAGCTAACCAGGGATGTTTCTCCCCATAAGAAGACAGCATCCTTGACATGGACAGCTTTGTCCCACGATCAGGGATCAAGAGTTCTCTGCTATCATGAGACTCTTATCTATCTATTTTTTCCTTCCTTATGCTTCTGTAAACAATAGAAGTGGAAAGGAGGTCTATTGTGTGCATTCATGGGGTATACTTTTATTTGCAAGGGATTTTGTGCCAGCCTTGTACATCAACAGCCTATGCCTTGATAGATGGATGATGAAGGCCCAACATAGGTGACAAATTTTAATGATACATTTGTTACCTCATAGTCAGAAACAGAACATTTGTCTACTCCTCTTAGCCTACATCATGGGTTAAAGAGAACATTGCCAGGAAGTCTTCATTCTTCTAGATGGGTAACATTTGTTAGGTGCCTTTTTCCATGGTTTGAAGTAAATTAGGAAATTGTTAGAAATGTATCCCTCATGATAGGCTCTATAGCAGATTCTACTGTAAAGGCTATGGTTACACAGCAGACTTTAAATTCTCTTGTGAAAATTATGCTAAATAATAAAACTGCTCTAGATTTCTTACCGGCCAAACAGAGAAGTATCTTTGCAGTTGCTGGCACTTCTTGTTGCCCGTGGAGGAATAAATCAGATATTATAGAGAGTCAGTTGTAGGGGATTAATGAACAGGCTCCTTGGTTAAAGCAAGCAGACTTTTTGTATAGCTCATTATTTGCTCTATTTGATTTTAGTTGGTTTGGTTCATGTGGACCCTGGCTAAGGAGCATACTCCAAACTCTTGGTGTTATCCTTCTGATGATCATAATAGTAGCCTCCCTGATGTGCTATATTCTTTCAAAAGTTTTAAATGTTTGCATGCAGCCATCTCTAGAATGTCAAATGGTCTCTCTTCAACTAGAATGACAAGAACTGAAAGAAATGTGTGACCATGAAGGCACTGTAACCTATGACATGCTAAGGCCAGAAACCCCAAATCATGGTAACTGAGAGTGGTGCTAAGGTCCTAAGTTTTAGTCATACTCTTACCTAAGTTAGAACCTGACCAAAAGGGAGCAATTTTTAATCAACATTATGAGAGACCATTGTTTTGGACTGAGCTCATGCACTAGACCCCAACAGACCAGACCAAACCAAAATGGAGACACTCATGCTAAATGTGATGGAATCAAACTAAGACTTTAAGGAAACAGATAGACCCTAGAACAGACCAGTTTTTGTCCCCCACCCCCCACTGCCCTCTGCAAACAGGAGATTGCAGCATAAGAACATACCCTCTACTCTAACCTTTAAAAAATATAACCTGAGGTCCTTGTTCCCACCTCACAAAACCCACTCTTCTGCTACTTACCAGTGGGTATTGACACCAAGTAAGTACATTTATGATAGTGATAGTGACATCAATGAATAAAGTTTGAATAAAATCTCTTTTTTCTAAGTCACAGGTTGGGCCGCAGCACTCCCAATTCCTTAATTGTACATGGGCATAATGACACCAGATAAGAGAAAAACAATGATAAAAACCTCTCTAAGGTGCTCTGAAGGCCTAAGGGCCAATGCCTGGGGGCCTTCTCTAGTCTAAAGATGGTATGCCAGAAGCCTGCAGTGTGGAGGGGCCCACCAAGAGCCCCATGTGGCCCACCAGCTCCCACTGTCCAGTGGCCACATCCTATAGTGGCTAGGTGTGGCTGCCACTGTGCCCCGGCACCTGCTCTCTGTTCACCACTGCCTCTGCTGCTCCTGGGTCCCTGATGCTGCAGCCAGGCGTCCATTGTCTGCCTGATGGGGGCCATAGTTTGTAATGCTTATGCTTTGCTATGTGTGTGGCCTTCCTGACCCCAGTGTTCAACTTTGCAACTGTTGGGTGAGTGGCTTTGGTAAACAGCCAGGATGGTAGTGACTAAAGACAGCAGTGCCATGGGTAGGGGGAGGGACCAATGAGCTCACCAGGGAGATGGAGGAGGCCTGGGGCCAAAGGATAAGGGAACGGGGAATGGGATCCAGGAAACAGAGCATCTGGATACCTTCAAAGGCTCTGGCTGAGGAGGTAAAGTCCTGTCTCCCTGCTGGTGGGGAACTGGCTGATGGGGAGGGGGAGTTTTTGGGGGTAGGCAGTGCATCTCTGTGGAGTTGACTTCCTGGCATCTCCCACCTTCTCAGCCTCCTACTGCAGCCTCACTGCCTGTCTACAGATGGGGACATGTCTCAGTCTGTTGAGACTACCGTAACAAAATGCTGTAGACTGGATGGCTTATAAAAAACAGACATTGATTCCTCACAGTGCTGGAGGCTGGAAGTCCAAGATCAGGGTGCCTGCACAGTAGGGCTCTGAAGAGGCCGAGTTTGCAGACAGTGCCCTCTCACTGTGTCCTCACATGGTGAATCCCACTCCAAAGGCTCTGCCCTCATGACCTGACACTTCCCAAAGCCCCCTCCTCACACCATCATGCTGGAGGTAAGGATTTCAACATGAGTTTTGGGGGGACACAAAGAGTTCAGTCTGTAACAGGAGGCAGAAGAGCAAGAACTCTCAGGGCCTGAGCTGCCACGTGGTCCATGGGAAGCTAGACTTCAACTCATGGACTGTGGACGTGTCACTCTGCCTCTCCCCTAGCATCAGAGGTGGTGGAGAAAACTCATGACAGTGAGTGAGCGCCACACCATGTGGTGTGTGCACGCTGGGTTCTCGGAGTGGCACTAGCCCTTTACCAGCCCTTTACAACATGGCCTGCAACACCCTTCGGAGCCGGCGTCTTTGCCCCATTTGAGATGCAAAGACTGAAGTGCAGACCAGGGCTGAGTGCTGGGCGTGGGGCTCTCTGTTCATGGTCACGGGTGACAAACGACTTTGGAACCCGCATCTGACACAAACCTGGACACTGGACTCCCACACTGAGCTGACGGCCCACAAGCCATAGAGAGAACCCTTCTCTCCCAATGGGGCCTTATCATGAAAGTCACGTCGGAATCCATACTTAGTCTAACAGCTCCAAACTGCAGCAGGTCACAGGGCAAAATCACTACCACCCCTCACAGGGCACCACACGGAACAGTACAGCGTGAGTTCCTGGAGCCACTTCTATGTGCTGTATACACACTCACAACATATGCTATGTGTGCACACAAGCATGAACACACACTGGTTCATATGTAAGACTTGCATATTATTCTACAAGTAGCTCTTTTTTCCCCTTCATATATCATGAAACTATTTTCACAGTAGCACATGGATATGTACCTCATTCCTTTTCATGACTGGGTAGCATTTGTATTCACTAGCTTCTGCTGTATAACAAACCATCTGTGTTAGGGTCTCCAGAGAAACAGAACTATAGGGGTATGTGTATGTGGAGAGAGACAGAGTGTGTGTGTATGTGTGGATATGTGTGTGTATAGATCGATAGACATGTACCTACATAAAGTTAAAGAAATTGGCTCATGTCATTGTGGGAGCTGGCAAATGTGAAATCTGCAGGGCAGAGTGGCAGGCAGGGGCCCATAGAAGAGGTGATGTTGCAGCTCAAGTCTAGGGGCAGTCTGCAGGCAGAGTTCCTTGCTTTTCAGGGGACCTCAGTCTTTTCTCTTGAGACCTTCAACTGATTGAATGAGGCCCACCCACATTTTGAAGGGTCATCTGGTTTACTTAAAGTCTACTGATTTAAATGTTAATCTCATCTAAAAAATATCCTCACAGCAACAGCTAGACTGACTTTAACCCAAAATTGGCTACCACAGTCTAGCCAGGTTGACACATAAAATTAACCATCACACCGCCCAAAAACATAGCAACTAAAAACAACGATTTATTATTGCTTATGAATCTGTAGGGTGCCAGCAGGGGCAGGCCTTCTGCTGGTCCATCCAGGAGTCACTCGCATGGCTACTGTCACCTTTCTGCTCAATAGGGCTAGTGGGGCTGGGATGGCTTCTCTGGCGTGTCTGGCAGTTGTTGCTGGCGGTCGACTGGGGCACCTTAGTTTCTCTCCACATGACCCCTGCCCTCTGAAGGCTGAACTGGTCTTTCCTATAGCACAGTGGGCTCAGGACTCTCAGAGGGTGAAGGGCCCCTCCAGGCCCGAGCCCTGGACTTGCACAAGGCCACTCTGGCACATTCTGTGTGTCCCAGGCCAGCCCCTGTTGGAGGGTGGGGAACCACATCCCCAGCCTCCTCAGCAGGACAGCAAAGTCACTTTGCAGAGGGTGTAGCCACAGTGGGTGTGACTCATCTATCCTCATGTGCGCCATCAGCCAGCTCCCCTCCCTCAGTTCACTTTCCATTTTTTGCTCTATGAAAGAATACTTGCTCCTGGTGGGGCCTGTGTGGTGGCCTCAGGCAAGCCCTTCTGCAGGACAGATTCGCAGAAGTACAACTGCTCAGATGCTGAGAGGCCAGGCAGCTGCACTTCCTGTGATGGGTGCTGCTGACACTTCCCCCACCCCCAGTCTGTGTGCCCCTCCCACTTGCACCTTGGTGTGAAAGGCCCCAGGTCCTCCTCTCCTCTGCCCTCAACAACTCATGGGCTTTTCTGTGTTTGCCAGTCTGGTGAGTAGCAAGTGACACAATAATATAATTTATGGTTTTAGTTCCTTGGTACTGGGGAAGTTGAGGGTAGTTTCATCTGTTCATATTGCTTCAATAACCAGAAAAATGTACAAAGATATCTACATTTTGAAATTAAAAGGTATCAAAAAGAAACAGGCTTTGAGAATCCCTGTGCCTCCACACTCCACACAGGGGGAAATTCAGCCATTTGTGCATCCTTCACTTGGGTTGGAGAAGGTTTTTCTTTTGTTCTTAATCTCAGAATTCCAGATGTCAGACCTGGAAGAGCGTAAAGACCTCCTCGCTGAAAGCCCCACTTTATGCATGGAGAAATGGGGCCCCCGGGAGGGTGCGGCCTGGCTGGTCTCACAGTGGCAGGTCCCAGCATCATCTGCTGAGGGGAAAGGGCTCTTCTCCAAGACTGGACAAAGCTTGCAGCCCCCAAGTACCCCAGGGACTGGGGTCTCCTGGTGCCTATCTAATGGCCTTCAGGTCCTGCACGGGCCCCACAGCCTGACCAGCGGGGGGCAGTGGAGGGCTGCTGACGGCCCCAATCCCGGTCTTCTGGAAACTCTTGCAGATGGGGTCGGGGGATACGGTCGTGCCCCCATGGCTCAGGTTCTAAGATGGGGCACAGACAACCCAAGACCGCTAGAAACGCCTTAATAACTTGCCACACAGAGAGCAATGGGCCTCGCAAAGTCAACGCTGTTGGGTTTTCCTCCACCCTTGGATCGGATCGCTGTTTATGTAGCTCAGCGGAGAATTTCAGGACCTTGTTGCGTGAGCCATACCTATTTTTACACACTAGCGTCAGCCTCAGGGTGACAGTGGAGATCCAGGACGGAGACCTACTGTGGGGCAGGAGGTGCCAGGTTTCCATCCGTTGTGGCAGAGCACCTAGCATGAGTGCCACATCTCCCTCCTCCCTCCTCCCCTCCTCCTTTTCCCCTCTTCCTCCCTCCTCCATTCTTCCCCTCTCTCCACCTCTTCCTCTCCCTCCCCCTTCCCTCTCCACATCTCCTTCCTCTTCCTCTCCTGCCTCCCTCCTCCTTCCTCTATTCTTCTCCTTCCTCCCTTCTCTTCCCCCTCCCTCCCCCTCTTCCCTCTCTACATCTTCCTCTTCCCCCTCTGTTCTTCTTCCTCCTCTTCCCCATCCTCCCTCTAGCCCCTTCCCTCTCCACATCTTTCTCTTCCTCCTCCCCGTCCCTCCTCGCTTCTTTCTCTTCACCTCTTCCCCCTCCCCCTCTTCTTTTTCTCCCCTCCTCCCTGTCTCCTTTCCCTCCTCCTAACCCTAATCCAAGCCTAACCTTAACCCAAACCCTCCTTGTCCTCCTCTCCCTCCTCCCTTCCCTCTCTTCCCTCTCCTCTTCTCCCCATCTTCTTCCCCTCCTCCTCCTTCCCCTCCTCCTGCCTAACCTCCTCCCTCCTGTATTCTTTTCCTTCCTCTCTCCTCTTCCTCCCCTTCTTCTCCCCCTCTCCCTCCCCCTCTTTCCTCTCCGCATCTCCTCCTCCCCTTCTTCCCCTACCCCTCTCTTTCTTCCTGCCTCCCCTTCCTCTATCCCCCCCTTCCTTCTTCTTCCCTTTCTCCCTGTTCTCCTCCCACTCCTTCTCCCCTCTCTGTTTCCCCCTTCTTCTCCCCCCTCCTCCCCTACCCTTCTTTCCTCTCTTCATCTTCCTTCTCCTCTCCTTCCTTCCCTCTTCTTTCTCCCCATCTCTTCCCCCTTCCCCTCTTCCTCCCCCTACTTCCCCTTCTTTCTTCTCCCCCTCCTCCCTCCTCTCCTCTCCCTTCTCCCCCTCCTCCCTTCCTCTTCTTCCTTCTCCCCCTCCTCCTCCTTTTCACTGGTCTCTCCTGGGCTCTCAGGGTGTGAGTTTTATGTCTTCCTTTTCCTCTGAATCTTAGACTGTCTGTGTGTATAACTGATTGTGACCCAGTTCAATGTGTGGCTGATGCAAAGCCCCTGTGTGTGCGCCCTCCCTGGTGGCCCTTTCATCTCATTGCACAATGGAGAGTGGAGTTGCATCATCTCAGCGGCCCGGCCAACACAAAACTCAGCACACCCCAGGGCTTTCTGCTGCCTCTGGAGTAACTGTTCTCTGGCAGGCAAGGTGGGGCTGGGGGGTCTGAGACCCTCCTGCCAAGAGCAAGGCCCAAGCTGTCAGAGCTTTCTTTCCAGCCACTAGCATGTGGCCACCGCCACTTCCTCTCGTGCCCCCCTCACTCCCGCCAAGCCCAGCTTGGGCCACCCTGTCTCAGAGCCAGGGGCTCCCAGGCAAGGCCCCAGCAGAAAAGGCCCATGAAGATCGGCTCTCCATAGCTTCTCTAGGATGAGCCCTCTGGACCCCCAAGCTGAATGCCCCCAAATCCAGGCCTGTGCTCAAAATAAAATAAAATAAGCTAGAAGATGTTCACATTTCAAACTTAGATTTGTTTCCACAAACCAAAGACCTATATGCAGTGAGGATGAGTTTTAGCCCACAAAGGTGCGCATGTCATTTTAATGCAATTTGTTGCTCAAATTAATCTGTCTCCGTTTTCTATTTTAATTTAACCAAAATCCCAGTCAGTTCAGGGACCTCCACCCCTTTTCCTGAGCCTGTGTCCCAGCTGGCTTATCTACTGCCAAGGCGTGTCCTTGCCCTAGCATCTGCTGACAATATTGTCATTCCCTTCAGCTGTCGTTGTAGATGGAGTCTGTTTTTCCTTTCTACCCAGCATCACCTGATGAGTCCAGCCCTCTCCAAGCTAACATTGCACTCTCTCTCTTGTGTATGAGAAACACTTTGCTGTTGGTTCGCTTCTCCTCCCTGTGGGAAACAGAATACAGCCCCCCAGCAATGTCCATGTCTTGATCTCCCTAACCTGGGAATATGTCACCTTACATGGCAAAGGGAGATAAAATTTGCAGGTGGCATTAAGGTTGCCAAGCAACTGACTTTAAGGTAGGCAGATCATTCTGGATGACCCGGGTGGACACAAGGTCCTTAAATATGAAAAAGCAGGGCAGGCGAGCCAGTGGAAATGAGGTGATGTGGAGGAAGGGGCCAGAAGCCAAGGAGTACAGGCAGCCTCTAGAAGGGAAAAGGGGAAGGAAACAGAGCCTCCAGGGGGGAATGCAGCCGTGTCAACAACTTGATTTCAGCCCAGTGAGACCCACCGCAGACCTCTGACCTCCAGAATCATTAGAGAGTGGATGTGTGTTGTTTGGAGCCACTAAGTTTGTGGCTATTTGTTACTGCAGCAGCAGGAAACTAATGCACTCCCCATTTTACAGATGAGTAGACTGCGGCTCAGAGAGGACAGGGAAGTTGTCTAAAGTCACAGAGCAGATAGATGACAGAGTTTCCTTCAAGGTGTGGCCAGGGCAGCATGCAGTGCACAGGTCAGCTGCACACACTAGGCCTGGGATTTAGCCTCATCTGCAGACCACACAGAGGGCTTACCATCAGCATCTCAAGGTTTAACCGTATGTCAACCAAAATTGAAAAGGCAGCACCCTTTCAGCTCTCCCCCACCCATTGCACTGAATAACCAAGTGGACAAAGCATCTAGAAATGATGTAAGCCTAAATGCATATTTTGCAGGGGAAGGGAATTGGGTGTGTATTGAACACTTCACCTTCGTTTCAGATCCCCATAAGCATTTCCTAACTCCCTTGGTACCATCAAATGTTTCCTACTCCCTCCAGGCAGTACTAGCCCCCTTTGTCTCTCCTCCTCCTTCTCTTCCTCCTCCTCTTCCTCTTCTTCCTCAGGAGGAGGAACTTCCTTCTATCATGCAGAGCAATTCAGTTCCACTCTGGTATCTGCTTTAACAATCATTCTCGCATCTATCATGGCTCCCATAAGTGCACAATGCTTGCATTAAGAGGATTGCCCTCCTTGGAAGGGCCTTATCAACCAACTTCCATGACTTGGGCAAGCCCTAGAGATGCCCCAGCCCCAGAGGTGTTATTTCTTCCAAACAAATACAGTGTTGTCCCAAGAGGAATTCTGGTATGTCCCCTTTTTTCCATCTGTGCATAGGTAGAGTGAGTTGGCTTGAGTCCTGCCACACTCATGCCCCTCCTGGCCCCTTGCTTTCAGGTCAACACAAACTAGAATCCACCCAAAATGTCTGTGCCCAATTCTGGGCTCACACCATCTACACAGCATCTGTGTAAAAGAGACAAGATTGTGGCACTAGGGCCACCTCATGAAATTAGGGGAGGGAAAGATACTTACAGAGTACTGAAGATGTGGGGACATGCCACACCTAACAGGCAGCTCCTTCTTATAAGTGGGCCCTGTCACCCCAGGGTGTGAGGATCCAGACCCTGGGTACTGGGAGAAAGAGGCAGACCTTCCTGGAAAGCTGGATCCCAGGTTGGGTCTCTATCCATGGAGAGGCTTGGAAGGGATGAGGCTAGAGGCCCTAAGACGCTCACGGCAGGGAGTGACCTCTCATCTTCAAGTACATCATCCTAGCCCCAGTGCTGGGCACAGAAGTGGTGCCAGGGCCCTGGGGTGGCTCCCTACCTGTGTTGCCTCCAAGGAGGAGAAATGAAAGAAGGCCGGCCCGGCAATGTCCATGGAGACATGGCTCTTGCTTGGGGCATCTTGTTCTGGTTAACTCCGGCCCCTTCCGTCAATCCATTATTTGACGTTGGCCAGCCAGGTGCATCTTCTGGTCCTGGATGACTTCATCCTTGCAATGGAGGTGATGACACTGCATTCGCAAGATGAGATGGCGTTTGGAGATGGACTTTGTAGACTGGAGCTTGCCATGCAGGGGTAGATTGCGGAGCAGAAGGGAGGAGGAGAGGCAGCTGGGGAAGTGGTAGGATGTTGGTTTGCACTTGTCTGGGTTCCACAAGGCCTGGGTTAATGTTCTGCCACCATGCAAGGATGCTCTGTCTTCTCTCAAGCATGTTCCCAGGACACCCGCTCTCTGGGAGACAGCAGCTTTAGCTTGTCTTTGCTTCTGCATCTGGGTACCTCTGACCCTGACACCCCTAGCCCACTTTCCCTGGTGCCCAACTGACATAGATACCCCTCAGCGAGGCAGAGGAGGCCACTGTGGGTGGTGTGGCCAGGGGCTCCTCCAGCAGCCTAGTCTGTCGCACAACAGACCTGTGGTGATTCCAAGGTCTGCCTATGCTCTGTTCTTATCATCAAAAGAACAAGGCATGGTAAACAGAGAGATGGAAGTGCAGACACTGGTGACAAGATACAGAGCTGCCCTAAACCCACCCCACCTGAATGAGACCAACATTCCTTGGGGGCTGTAGGAAGTGTCTGGGCTCACTCACTGGGGCACCGGCTGCATGTGCACCCCAGTGTGTGTGAGCACCCTGTTGTGTATGCCGGTGAGCACATCCCCAGGGCTGAAGTGTGAGCGTGGCCCCGATGTGTCCCAGTGGCACCGCTTGGCTCTCTCGTCCACCGAACCCTGCAACCAGACATCCGATTAGGAAAGAAAAGGATGACCCTAAAATGCAAGTCAGGAGTGCCAGAGGAGTCATGGAGGATCATGTCTGAGAACAGTGAAGTGGATTAGGGATTCTGTCCTGTTTATCTTGAAGTCTATCTGGCAGCTGGCAGCCACACAGGATCTCTTCACGGGGGCGTTATGAACAGAAGTAGGAAACCGCTCACTTGGCTGCCAGAATTTGGAATGTGAGACGTTTCAAGCTGCATCCATTTCTGAAGAATCCGAGGTGTGTTCATGTCTTGATTTCAGCTGACCTTTCTCTCCAAACCCTTCCTACTCTGCCTCCTTCTGCTTAAAACACACACAAACACCCCGAGTTCTGAGTCAGGGAGTTAATCCACTTGGGTTGCCGACAGTCCCACCCAGCCGTGCTCTGGGGGCTGTCCCTTCCTGGACTTAGGACAGCGTGGGGCGCAAGCCACCTCCCCTGGAGGCTCCCACTGCAAACACTCCTAGGGCCTATCGCAGATGCTCTATGAGCCCCCAGAAAGATAGGCCCAGCCTAGGAAGGCCGAGAGGATGGCTGGAGCAGTGGTAAGGTGCAGCTCACGGGCTGGCGGAAGGGGGCGGCTGGGCTCCGCGCCAAGCAGTGCTGCTTGGTGAGAAGGCAGGCCGAAGGTCAGATTCTCCCATTTTTCCAAAGTAAGATGAAAGTCTGGATTCTTATTATTTTATCTTAATAATATTTGTGAAAGGAAAATAAATCTTGGGGTCCCCAAATCACTAAGCTAAAGGGAAAAGTCAGGCTGGGAACTGCTTAGGGCAAACCTGTCTCTCATTCTATTCAGTCACCCTTCTGCTCACTGAGATAGATGCATATCTGATTGCCTCCGTTGGAAAGGCTAATCAGAAACTCAAAAGAATGTAACTGCTTGTGTATCACCTGTCTGTGACCTGGAAGGCCCCTCCCCACTTTGGGTCTTTCAGCCTTTGCTTCAAGTCGTTCTGCTTTTCCAGATCAAACCAATGTACTTCTTACATATGTTGATTGATGTCTCCTGTCTCCCTAAAAAGTATAAAACCAAGCTGTGCTCTGATCACCTTGGGCACATGTCGTCAGGACATCCTGAGGCTGTGCACGGGCATGTCCTCAACCTTGGCAAAATAAGTAAACTTTTTTTTTTTTTTTGAGACGAGTCTCCCTCTGTCACCAGGCTGAAGTGCAGTGGCGCGATCTCGTTTCACTGCAAACTTCACCTCCTGGGTTCAAGCGATTCTCCTGCCTCAGCCTCCCAGGTAGCTAGGATTACAGCACACACCACCATGCCCAGCTAATTTTTGTATTTTTAGTAGAGACGGGGTTTCGCCATGTTGGCCAGGATGGTCTTGATCGATCTCTTGACCTTGTGATCCGCCCGCCTCAGCCTCCCAAAGTGCTGGGATTACAGGCGTGAGCCTCCACACCCAGCCAAGTACACTTTTTAAATTAACTGAGACCGGTCTCAGATTTTCAGGGTTCACATAATTTTAATTAATGTCATTTTAATATTACTAAAATTATATTACTTTATTATTTTACAAGCTTTAAAATTGTCGCAAGGCCAAACAAAACGTATCTGTGAGCTGGAAATATGTGGGGCACTGGGGACAGAGGCAGAGTGTCTCGATGGCCTCTGCTGGCATGTGGTGCCTGGCATGTTGTAGGCAGTCAGCAAACAGTTTCTGAATGAATGAATAAATGACTGGATGGATAAGTGAATGAATGAAAGGGTTGGCAGGATGCCCTGGTTCCCACGGGGCTGGGATGCTCACGTTTGCCCCGTATCCCAAGAGAGAACACTGTGTCCAGAGGGAGGTGGTGGAGCTGGCATGGACACAGGGCTGGCTGGCGGCCACCCGCGGCCAGGAGCAGGACTGGGGAGGCCAGGCGCTGCTTGGATCAGCCTTGGAGCCCCTATGGGCACTCCGGTTCTCCAGGCAACGGCTTCCAGTCCTTTAGCCCCTCATGTCACGGTTTAACACACACACAAGCCCCAAAAGAGGCCCCCCACTGCACCCCTCAACGTCCTCTCTGTGCAGCTTTTCCCAGCCCTTCACATCTGCAGGAGACTCAGTCCTGAGAGGCCAGGCTGGGATGGGCGGGGGCTAAGAAGGGAGGGAGGAACCAAGGTTTCTCCTCCAGCCCAGGGAGCCAGGGGCTGGCATTCTGTGTCCAGGACTTCGGGCCCTCTGTGAGCCTCTGTCCGCCAAGGCGATGGAGCTGTGTTTGGGGTCCCTCGTGAGTACAACACTCCACTATTGTGCCTGTGTGCACGCTGTGCCATGGATATGTGCGCCCCTTTTATTTGGGTACACAACCAGCTATGTTTTGTGTGTACACCACTGGAGTTATACGTGGGTAGGGGTGCACAATGTGCAGGCTTCTGGAATGTGAATGTAGGTCTCCTTGTGTGCAAAAACCACCTACTATGTGCATCGGTTTGAAAAGACCATAGTGTGTGTGTGTACACCAATGTGTGTATGTGTGCCCCACCTGAGGTGTTTCTGTGCATGCAAAGGCTGCGTGTGCGCCCCTGTGTGTGTGCGCACCCTTTTGTGTGCATACACCCTGCTGTGTGTGCCGGTGCGCACATCCCCAGGGCCGAAGCGTGAGAGTGGCCCCGGTGTGTCCCGGTGGCGCTGCTTGGCTCTCTCGCCTCACTTTGAATGCTTGCCGTCTGAATCTCCCACTGCAGACGCCAGGCCACGTGGCCCTGAGTGTTCGTGGCGGCCGGGCCGGCTCAGGGATCCCAGGCTGTGGCTCTGGGATCCCAGGCTGTGGCGCTGGGGCGGTGCGCTGGCCGTGGGTCGAGAGGTCGCTGCGCCCTGCATTCCTGGCCGCGCGCGCACAGGCTGGAATCCGTACATTCCATTCATAACATTCCCGCAAGCGGGGGGAGGAGACGCAAAGCCGGGGAGTGAGTGATTAAAGAAAAGAAAGAAGGGCTTCTTGCAGCTCCGGGCTGTGTTTTTTCCTGCGCGCCCTGGCGCAGTCCCCGGCTCTGAAAGGCAGGAGCACGTGAGCGGTTTGCAGAGCAGCCCGGCCCAGCCGCGCGCCCGTGGCCGGAGGCTCCATTTACCCTCCGCGGAGGGCGCTGTGCGGCGGCCCTTAAACGGCAGCTTCCTCTCTCCCAGGCGGCCTTTGTGGCTGTGGCCGGGACAGGGAAAAGCTGCCCAGGCCAAGAGGGCGGGGGCGTCAGAGGCAGCCAGCGCGGCCTTTGCGCAACTGAAGCGGTTGAAGCCGCCTGCTCTCAGGTCTTCTAAGGAGAAGGTCTTATTATCACTCCCATTTTACAGATGAGGAAATCGAGGCTCAGAGACAGGAAGTAGCTTGTGCCATTCATTAGGGTCCCAGGCCTGGTACCTCCTCCCGTTGATGGCAGTACCGATTGCCTTTGCAAGGACCCAGCCCTTCACCGTGTGTTTCTGCTCTCCTGACCCCCACATCTCCCTTAGCTCAGTGACACTCTCCTCTGGGACCGTCCTCTTCATCCTCCTGCGTTTTCCAGCGCCCCTTCTCTTAGCACTGTGTGTGCCGTCCCACTGCCTCCCCCGCTGAGCTAGGCCTTCCCCCAGGACAGGTCCTGTGAACCACCTGTGCTAGGTCAGTGGGCAGCATGGATCCTAGATGTAGGTGGGCAGTGGGGCAGGCGGGGGTCTATCTGGGGGACGTCCTGACATATGGAGGGATGGAGCATGGCTTTCCTTGAGACAGAGCCGTGAAAACAGGAGAGAAGAGGGAGAATCTGACCTGGCACCCAGGTGGGCAGGGAGGCCCATGGGATGGGGGACGACCAACTTGTCTGGGACAAATGGTGTGAGACACTCTGCCAGGACAACTCTGGCCACATCCCAGAATTGGGCAAGGGCAACATGGAGAAGGCGACTTGATTCCAGGTGCCACTGGCCCTGGCCAGAGGTGAGGCTGGAAAGGGTGCAGGTTTGCTGTGGGCCTCTGAGGACAGCTTTCAGGAGCTGGAGGTTGGGGGCGGGGGGGGGGGGGGTGGGGAAAGGGGGGCAGCAGGGCAGCCCCTGCAGAGGGAACCGCAAGGAGAAAGGCTACATAGGAGGGAACATGGGGTGGGCCTTCGGGTCACCTAGCAGGCAGATGGGGACAACTGGGTGGTTAGATTATAGAGTACCTTCTTCAGAAGCCTGAGGGCAGAGCGATGTCTTTGCACGCCCTCTGCTACACTTCACACAGGCTGGCATCCTGTATTTGTTCAGTTGATTGTTCCTGTCTGCCTCCCAGATTCACCTGCAGAGCAGAGTAGGTGCTTAGAGGTTTGCTGATTGATGAAGAAGGTGCTAGAACAGGCTGGGCCCTAACACTCCCTGCTTTGTCAACCAAACATCAGGTTAAAACACCAGGTAGGAGCCTGTCCTGGGCTGGCGAGGGCTGGCCAGGTAATTGAAGGTCATCTTAGCAGGGCACTCCCCCCGCTCAATCGCCTAGAGCCATTCCCCAGTGTGGTGTGACCTCGGGCAAACCCCTTCATGTCTCTAGCCTCTGTGGGCAGCAGTGGTCCTGGTGTCTCCATCATGAGGGAAGTACAGACAGCACTAGGAACGCTGTCTGCCCAGAGGTCATTCAGTAGAGGTGTGCTGGCTCCTTCTTCATCACTGACCTCTTCATCCTCCTGCATTTTTCTGGCCACGATGAGCTCCTCTGAAGCCGTTCTTCCAGCACAGAAACTCCAAGTTGCCCTGATTTGTGTTCACAAAGGCACCAGTTTTCAGCAGTTTAGAGGACTGAGTGGTTCTCAAAGTGGTCCAGAGAGCTCTGGGGCCCGGATACACTTTCAAGGCATCTTCAAGGTGAAAACTCTGTTCGTGACAATGTTAACATATTACTTCTGTCTCATTCTCTCTCAGGGGTATGGCAGCAACTTCCAGCAGGTATGATGATGTCACTGCTCTGACAGCCAATGGGCAGGGGCCATGACGTCACCACTCTGACAGCATGTGTTCCTGGGCTTTAAAAGTTCCTCCAAAGTTGGTTAAGGGATACAGACATACAGTTAGGTAGAAGGAACAAGTGTTATAAGTTAACAATAATTTCTTGTATATTTCAGTATAGCTAAAAGAGATTTGTAATGTTCCCAACAGAAAGAAAAGACACATGTTTAAGGTCTTATATATCCCAATTACCTTGATTTGATCATTGCACATTGTATATGTGTATCAGAATATCACATGTACCCCCAAAATATGTACAACCTAATATAGATCAATAAAAATAAATAAGCTTTTCATTTTCATTTCAAATACATTAAATACCAATAGGTGTAACTCACCATTTAAAAAAGGTCCTCAGCAATTTTTATTTAATTTATTAAGAGTGAAAAGGGGTCCTGAGACTAAAATTTTGAGACTCGCTGGATTAAATAGAGTTTAAATCCAGGTTCTGTCCCTGAACGTCTACAAGGCCTAGAGGAAATTACTTTAAACATGTGAAGCCTCAGTTTCTCTTCTTAAAAGGAGAAAAAAGGCACCTTCCTCATTGTGTGATGTGGCTCATTACTGAGACAATGCAAACAAAACACACAGACATGTGCCCAGCCCTCCTGCATGGTGGAGCTCTCCTTCCGGGTGGAGGCTGCCAGCTGCCCTGGCTTGCGCTCCAAGGACCAGGGTGCCCAGGGACTCTGAAGGGACTCTTAGCAGCTAGCTCCTCAAAGGCTGGCAAACAAGGACAAGCAGAGCCCCTGCCCCAGATCATTCATCCAGCCTGGCACCCTCCCCAGGCGGGCGCCCGGCCAGCTCCCTGAGTACACATTTTCCTACATGTCTAAGGTGTGAGAAAAGTAACACATTTGTTGTTGATCTTGTTGGAAAGGCCTGGTTTTAAAGAGCAGTGTGTTTTTAACTTGTTGCGAAGTACATTCTGTAATTCCTGACCAAAATACCAACTGACGTTAAAAAAAACCTCCTTCATGGAAAAAATATTTTGTTTGGAGAGTGATCCTTAAACGCTAGTGGAGGGTGCAATGCCTCCTCCGAAGGCCATTCCAGGAGGGTCAGCCGTCCCCCCAAAGAGTGCTGGGACTCAGCCTGGACAGCCTGGCTTCTGCCACAAAAGGCACAGAAGTCAAACATCCAGAGAAAACCACAGGGGAAAAGGAGCTATTCAAGTTGAAAAGAGAATTCAGTGAGGTGGCCAGTTACAAAATAAATATACAAAACTTTGCGGCTTGCCAAGTGCCCCAAAATAGTCGTAACAAAATATATTGGGGGAAAAAAGACCCCATTCACAATTCAATAAGAAATTAGAAATTCCTAGGAGTAAACTAAACAAGGAAACACATACAGGACCTAAAGTCAGAGGGCTCCAACTATTACCTGAGAAGCACAAATTGTTTAGTAAATGGAGAGATATATGTATACATGTCCCTGGATAGGAAGACACAATATTGCAAAAATGTCCATTTTCTAGCAATAAATATTTGAAAAGAAAACCAGAGCAGCAGGGAATGAGATTTGCCTTATCAGATATTAAAGCTAAAAGTCTTTTAAAAATTGAATTCCTGATGCCAGAATGCAGTGGCACAGAATCAGAACTCCACATGCCCACCGGAAGTTATGTAAGCATTTAATATGCGATAAGATGACCTTTCAAATTAGTGTGTAAATCATAGGCGTTTTTCAATAAACAGTTTGGGCAAATGGCCAATCCCTTGAAATGAAATAAAGTTAGCTTTCTGTTTTTCACTCTAGGTGGATTAAAGATTCAAATGTAACATGAAACCATAAAAACACAAGAAGCATATTTCAGTGAATATTTATGTAATCTTGGGGGTAAGGGAGAACTTAATAAATACGAAACCAGAGATTAAAACAATAAGGGAAAAGGTAAATGGGTTTGACCAGAAAAAAATTTAAAGTTTCACTGTGTCAATAAATACGAACCAATCTGTGCATTAAAAATGAACTCTAGTAGCTTTGACTGCAGACATTTTCTACTTCTTGATAATACAGGGCGAGATGAAACTTGCCACGTTCATCCGGGCAGGGAATATTCATCTAGTGATTGTAAAAAAAAGAAAAAAAAAAAAAAAAAAAAAAAAAGGCTGGGCACAGTGGCTCACACCTGTAATCCCAGCACTTTGGGAGGCCGAGTTGGGTGGATCACCTGAGGTCAGGAGTTCAAGACCAGCCTGACCAACATGGCAAAACCCCATCTCTACTAAAAAATACAAAAATTAGCTGGGCGTGGTGGCAGGCACCTGTAATCTCAGCTACTCGGCAGGCTGAGGCAGGAGAATCGCTTGAGCCCGGGAGGTGGAGGTTGCGGTGAGCCGAGATCGCACCACTGCACCCCAGCCTGGGTGACAGAGCGAGACTCCGTCTCAAAATAAATAAATAAATAAAAACAGAAAAGACTCCTGCCTTAATGGAGTAGACATCAAGAATGGGAGACAAACAACTAGCAAGAAAGCAAACAAACAAAAGACTGCTGATTGAAAACCTGGATCAAAACTCAAATTAACAACAAGGTTTGGGGCTGGGCTCGGGTTTACACCTGTAATTAGAGTGCTTTGGTAGACTAGGGAGGGAGGATCGCTTGAGGTGGACCGTTCAAAGCAAGCCTGGGCAATATAGCGAGACCCTAAGTCCACAGCAAGTAAAACAATTAGACAGGCGTAGTGGCTCATGCCTACAATCCCAGCCCCTGCTACTGGGGAGGCTGAGGTGAGAGGATCGCCTGAGCCCAGGAGGTAGAGGCTGCAGGGAGCTATGATTGTGCCACTGCACTCCAGCCTGGGCAATGGAGTGAGACCCTGTCTTAAAAAAAAAAACAAGGTATTGGAGAAGCTGCTAATAACAGCAGATGGCAATCAGCTTGGAGATACCTATCCATACTGTGACTCAGAAGTTTTCTGAAATATTCATCTAGTCTTGCAGTAGGCTGTTTTCAGAGAAATCTTCCTCTGCACTTTTTTAGTATTTTTTTCATCATCCCATGCTATTTCCTTTTTCTTCTACTCATCACTGAAAGACTGAATGCTCACAGCCTATCACATAAATAATAACAAATAAATGTACAATTTCAAATGGCGCTATGGAAGAAAGTTCCTGATTGTAGATGGTCTATGGGTGTGTCTTTCTAATTTTAATAGTTTTCTGTTCATTTCAAGGTGTATTAGAATCATTTTCCATTTATGGGAGATATATGACATTATCTTTTTTGTAATCCTTCTTTTTCTTTTTTTTTTAATTGAGACAGAGTTTTGCTCTGTTGCCCAGGGTGGAGTGTAGTGGTGTGATCATGGCTCACTGCGGCCTCAACCTCCTGGTCTCAAGTGATATTCCTGCCTCAGCCTCCTGAGTAGCTGGGACCAAAAGTGTACACCTCCATACATAGCTTGTTTTTAAAAAACTTCTTGCAGGGATGGGGTCTGGCTGTGTTGCCCAGGCTGGTCTGGAACTCCTGGGCTCAAGTGATTCTCCTGCCTTGGCCTCTCAATGTGCTGGTATCACAGGCACGAGCCACTTTACCTGGCCATTTCCTTTGAAATAAATATATTTCAGTAAGGACTTGATTGGAAGAACAAGATTACATACATACTAATACAGGTGGTTCAAATGCATGGGGAAATTCATGACCTTGACAAGGAAAAGGGCATTGGGGAGATACTGCTGACCTCAAAGAGCAGCTGCAGAAAGGCTTGGCTCAGGCTGCCTGTCAGGACCACTAATGAGAAACATTGGGACATTAGACAAAGAGGTCTAGACAAAGTACAGGGGCTTGAGCTGGGGCAGGGGAGCAAAGGGGTGATTCTGGAGGGGTTGAAGACAATCAAGGGAGTGGGTATGGAAGATAAGAATAAGAATATCTCAGCTATGGCAGAAAAGCCTCCTGATACAACCCTGGCCAGGCTTGAACAGAGGCAGTGGTGAGGGGCCCAGCTCTGATGCCAGGCTTCCTGGGTTCAAATCCCAGCTTATTCTTCCTAGTTGAGGTAGTGGCTCTCTCTGTCCTTGGCTTTCCCAGGTGTACAGTAAGGATGATAAGAGTGGCCATCTCATGGAACACTGACTATGCCTTAACTTCTTTCTCTACAAAATGGAGCCATAAATAACCCCTTGCTCATAGAGAGGCATGAGTGTTGAGTGATTCCTAATGTGAAGCGCACAGAACAGCTCCCTGTGGAGGCAGCACTCAGTAGTCGCCACTTCCATTCCCTCTGCAGATTCCCATCCTGACCACTGCCCATATGAATGGGAGGATGCACAGACACCTAGGTGGGCTACCCTGCATTTTCCAACCCCTTTTACCCTCTGATCTGCTCAGTGTCCTAGGAGGGTCACCTCTAGGGGCCGTCGCCCTTGGGGTCCTGCAGGACAATGGGAAGCTCTGACATTGGCTGGCAGGATAAAAGTCCCAGGTTGTCCTGCCCCCACACCCAGCCCTGTGGGCATATTTTGGGAGTGGCTTCCTCTTCTTCATCCCTGCAGGCCCAGGAGGCTCACATCTCTCCCTCCAGGGCTCCACCATCTTGTTGGTCCCTTCCCTACTGGCCACTCCCTGTTGCTCACCAGCTCCTACCTTAAACTCTCTTCTGGCACCCCTTGCAGTGACCCTCTGTGCCTGCCCGGCCTTCCTGTGACTGAAGTCCCACACGAGTTTTGTCTCTATCTGCACAAAGCTCTGCTTGCTCCCTCTAAACCTTCAGTTTGCAAGCTCCCAATCAGCTGCAGAAGCTCACCTTGGGGCCCTACCCTACACCCTCCCGCCCCCAACGGGCCCATTTCCCTGGACCTGCCCCTCTCAGGCCCCATCCTGGCGCCTCTGTGGTCTCCTTCAGCAAGATTCACAGCTCTCCCACAGCAGGATGGGACTAGCTCTTTGCTCTGCTTCCCACCCACCCCCATGGTGGCGGAAGACCAACCTCCAATAGCCTGGTAAGAATTATGTCCATTGTTAAGTCAGAATTTGCTTCACTGCAGGGTGAAACCAGACCACAGAGGACCTTTTGAATGTCATGTTAACCCTGGAAGTGATGGGAAGCTCTGCTCAGAAGGTGTCTGAGTGAGCAGGGGTGGGATGACACTAAAGAGAGGAAGCTGCTCACAGACCAGACCCAGAACTGCTCACCCAACCTTGCTGTCCCCAGCAGCCTCCGTCTGTTCCTCCCCCTCCCTCCCTCCCTCCCTTCCTCTCTTCCTTCCTTCCTTCTTTTTTCTTCCTCCCTACTTTCATTCCTTCCTTCCATCCTCCCTTCTGCTTCCTTCTTCCTTTTTTCTTCCTCCCTCTTTCTTCCCCCTTCTTTCTTGCCTCCCATCTTCCTTTCTTCTTCCCCCTTTCCTTCTTACCTTCTGTTCTTCCTCCTTCCTCCTTCTTTCCCTCCCTCCTTCCTTGCAGCTTTCTTCTTCCTTTTTCTTCTTCCTTCCTCCTTTCTTCCTTCATTCTTCTTTTCCCCTTTCCTCTTTCCTTTTTTCTTTTTTCCTTCTTTTCTTGGGGTCAGGAGGTGTTTCGTGGCTTGAATAGACACAGTTCAATACTGGTATTGATAGCAAATTTCAGCCACTCCTGACACAGTCTCCCCTACCCAGACATTGCGGAGGCAAAGTTTGTGAAACACGGCAAGGTTTCAACAGTGTTGGAAATTGGAAATATTGCTCAATAGCTCATCAGAGGCCTTCCCTGAGCATTAGCGTGTGACAGCTGTGTGGGGCAGCCAGCTATCTGATGCCTTCCTCCCCCATGCCCACGCTTCGTTTCCAGCACCACCTTGAGACTGCAATTCCCAGCCACCTAAGCAGCCCCGAGAAGAGCCCTCTGAGAGGCCACACTGACCTACTGGGGGAGCCCAGGAGACCCAGGGGCCTTGCGCTTTGGGTTTTGGTTTTTCTTGCCAGAGGAAAACCCTGCAGATTGCTGCAAGCTGCGGGAATAAACTCATGCCTTTGTGGAAGAACAGCCAGACCACAGGCTCTCAGAAGACTCAACTCTCAGGACAGCAGAGGCTCACAACACTAAAGCCTCTAGGCCACCAGGAAGTTGGCAAGAAATGTTTTGCTCAAGTTACCCTCCTTTCAAGAGGTAGCGGGAGGGGCAGTCATCCACTCTGTTTACCAACAAGCACCAGGTCCATATGGATCTCCTCTCCTTCAAGTAGGAGTAAACAGGGGGAAATGAGGCCTGAAAAGATTCTAGATCAGAGAAGACAGAGACTGAATGTTCCGCCATGGGCAAAATTGAGGAAGTTGTCAGGAAGCTACACTCACAGAGGAAGAGCATATTTGTTGAGACTACTCACTACAAAAGCAAAATGTACATTTCAGCAAACATTTGCAAAGCAATCTCAATAAAACTCTAGAAAACTGGAGAATCTGTGAAACAAGATATGAGTGCTAATAAGGCAAGAAGCGAAGATTATATGGGAGATGTCGAGGGGCAAGATATGAATAGATTTTTACCTTTTCATTTGGAAATGAAAGAATGAAGGAAAATGGTAAGAATAAGAATAGTACAAAGAGGCCGGGTACAGTGGCTCATGTCTGTAATCCCAGCACTTTGGGAGGCCGAGGCAGGCAGATCACGAGGTCAAGAGATCAAGACCATCCTGGCCAACATGGTGAAACCCCGTCTCCAGTAAAAATACAAAAATTAGCTGGGCGTGGTGGCGCATGCCTGTAGTGCCAGCTACTTGGGAGGCCGAGGCAGGAGAATCGCTTGAACCTGGGAGGCAGAGGTTGCAGTGAGCCGAGACTGCACCACTGCACTCCAGCCTGGTGACAGAGTGAGACTCTGTCTCAAAAAAAAAAGTACAAATGCCCACTTATTATTTACCCAGAGTCACCTATTGCTAGCATTTTGCCACAGTTGCTTTACTATCTTCTCTGTCTATATGTATGTGTGTGTATACATGTACACACATAGGCATGTATATACATGAACACACATACATGTATATATACATATATATATCTACATATCTATCTATCTATCTCTCTCTCTCTCTCTCTCTATATATATATGTAAAATTTCTTTCTGAACCATTTCAGGGTAAGTTGCATAGATCACAGGCCTTTACCCCTATTCCAGTGTGTATTTACTAACAATAAGGCATTTTCATTTATTGTGCTGTTACTGATTTCAGTGGCTTTTACATTGATATATTTCTTTCTCAAGTCCAATGTCTATATGCCAATTTTGTCTGTTGATCTCATCATGCCTTTCATAGTATTTCTTTCCTTCAGTGCAGGATCAGGTTTAGGATCAGGTATTGCATTTAGTCATCCCATTCTTTAATTTGGAACATTTCTGTAGCCCTTCTTTGACTCTGTATGACATTAACATTTCTGAAGCATATGATGCCTTCTCCCTTTGTTTAATAAAGAACGCATCTCTCATTTTGCTGGTTAGTGTATAAATCTGTTCTTACACTGCTATAAAGAAATACCTGAGACTGCGTAACTTATAAAGTAAAGAGGTTTAATTGGCTCACGGTTCTGCAGGCTGTACAGGAGGCATGGCTAGGAAGGCCTTGGGAAACTTACAATCATGGTGGAAGGTGAAGGGGAAGCAGGCACACCTTCACTTGGCCAGAGCAGGAGGAAGAGAGAGGGGGGTGGAGGTGCCACACACTTTTAAAAAAACAAATCTCAGGAGAACTCACTCACTATCATGAGAACAGCAACCCCCATGATCCAATCACTTCCTTCCAAGTCCCCCTCCAACACTGGAGATTACAATTTGACATGAGATTTGGGTGAGGACACAGAGCCAAACCATATCAGTTATATTCAGATTATTCGTTCCAGGCTGGGTACCCATGAGCATGCCCTCAGAGTATCACATTTGCAGGCACAGAATGGCCATTGACATCTCACGGGCTGGAGTTGTGATCCTGGTGGAGATGTGGGACAGGTTGCTTTCACTGGTGTTCATGAATCACAAGTTCTTATGTGCTCTCTCTCTCTCTCTTTTGCTCGCTCTCCCTCCTTTCTGAATTGTTAAAGTGACACCATCCTGTAAAATGTGACAGTGAATTCACATGCTTATCTTTCCTCCCTCCCATACCCCTATAAGAATCAAGCTTTTGCGCCAGCCCCACAGGATGAGGCAGAGAAGCAACAACAGACAAGAGGGGGCAAGGTGTTGGAAGACAGAAGAGGGAGCCCTGAGCTCCCCAGGCCAGATGGCTTCTGAACTCGGACTCCATGAAGTGTTAGAAGGCACTCAGTGTCCACGCTCTGTATTGTGTAACACTCTCTCCAGGGGTTGAGGCAGCACCCGGTAGTATGCATCAACATTCCCATGGTGACAGTTATGAGTATTCATACTAAGTAGGGCAAGTGAAGACTATAATGGCTTCAGTCAGTTCAGGTCAAGTTTTGCCACTACATGAATTCAGGGCAATTCAGGTTTTTCTGGCAAATTGTTAATGAGCAAAATGTCAGTTTTCAGAGCCTTGTGAGGTTGGGATGGGAATGAAGGACTGTGGCCAACCTGATGTTGAAATTAAGCCTCTAGGAAGGGATCAAACAGTGCTGCCCATTAGCACCACAGAGCCCAGGCTGTCATGGGGACTAGTGCTGGAATGGGACGCTGCTGGAAGCAAGAGGTCTTAGGAGTGTCCTCCCTGGCTCCTCCAGTGGTGTCCTGGCCTCCCTCCTAGTTGGTGCTGATGGAAAGCATCTCTGAAGAGGAGGTGTGAACCTGCCACGTAAGAGTGAGTAGGGGTCACCCAGGTGCAGAGTCAGAGGAAACTGCCCGTCCTGCTCCGTGAGGTGGAAGCACAAGGCCAGTGAGGGCCAAAGTGGTCACTGGGAGGGGCAATACCATTCAAAGGACAAGATTAGACTCCAGCTGCAATAGGAGCTGCTGGGAGATTTCAGGCCCGGGAGTAAACACATCCGATTTGCACTGTGAAGAGATCACCCAGGGCTGCTGCGTGGAAAGTAGGATATAGGGGTCCGAGGGGGAGTAGAGGCTGGTGGAGAGTCCTGCAGCTGGGAAAGGCCTGAGGGGTGGGGGACTGGGGGGGCATGCCCTGCGGGGGCCCGCTATCGGTGCACAGACAGCCCTGGATGGTGAGGGCAGGAGAGGAACAGGGGTCCAGGGAGCTCCCAGGCTTCTGGCATGAGAAACAGAATGGAGGAAAGCCCACCCCGCTCCCTGGCAGCTGCGCTACAGTGGTTTGCAGCCAACTCCTGGAATAGGCTAACTCGGTTCAAATCCCAGCGTCACCACCTACTCGCTGTGTGATGTTGGTTAAGTTATTTAATCTCTCTGGGTCTCAGTGATAACTTGATGATAGTGTTTAAGCGTCCTGAAACAGGGCCTGGGGCTTGAGTGCCCTCTAACAACGATCCTGTCCTTCCAGGGCCTCGGGTTCTCCTTTGCCAAGATCCCTCCGCGGTGAGTATTCACTTAGCACCCAGGATCTTTAAACCAACCAGTGCATTCCCTTCTGAAGAGCCTTCAACTTCACTTTAAAAAATCCTGTGATGGCAAAGACGTTCTCAGGCTAAATTCAACTCATGTATTTTTTACATACATAATATTTGAAGGGTCTTATATGTGTATGTATATCTTCTTCTTATTGAATTTAAGAATACTTTATATATTTCAGATCTTAAAATATTCACAAATGTTGAAATTTTTAAACTATTTTTTTTTTTCATTCCATCATTTATTTTAAGGCCTTTACCATGTGGAAATTTTAGTTTTTATGGGAAATCAACCTTTTCTGCTGGCTGACAACAGCCTTCTCTATGCCAAGTTTATAGAATTCATTTTCCATATTTTATTCTAATTCCTTTAAGGTTTTATTTTTAAAGTCTTAATATTTATTTCTCTGGAATTTATTCTTATGGATAGGCATGTGGAAGAAATCTAACTTTTGCTGATTTTGGCCATAAAGCCCAATGTTATTTACCAAATGCAGGTGACTCTTGAACAGCAAGGGTTTCAACTGCAAGGGTTTGCCACTTATAGGCAAATTTTCTCCGGCCTCTGCCACCTCTGAGACAGCAAGACCAACCCTTCCTCTTCCTCCTCCTCCTCAGTCTACTTAACACAAAGATGATGGGATGAAGACTTTTATGATGATCCACTTCCACTTAATGAATAGTAAATATGTTTTCCCTTCCTCAGCATTTTCTTAATAACATTTTCTTTTCTCTAGCTTACTTTATTGTAAGAATACAGTGCATAATACATATAACATGCATAATATGTGTAAATCAACTGTTTATGTTATCAGTAAGACTTCTGGTCAACAATAAACTATTAGTAGTTAAGTTTTGGGGGAGCCAAAAGTTATACACAAGTGTTCATCTGCATGGGAGGTGAGGGGTGCTCTTAACCCCTGCATTATCCAAGGGTGAACTGCAATCCATTTTATTGATTTGGAATGCCACTTTTATCACCTACTAAAGGGCCGGGCATGCAAGACACTGGTTTTGTTTCTCTGTACTCCTGCATTGCTCTATTTGCCTTTTCCTGTGCCCTGAAGGATTCTTTCAATCACTGTGCTTTTATAATATGATTTCACATCTGATAATACAAATAACCACATTGCTTTTTTTTGTTTCAAAAATATCTGAAGTATTTTCAAACATGTATTCCTGCTGATTAAATTTAGAATCAACCACTGAATTTCAAATCACTTCCATTTGAATGGACTTGAAATGAATCAGTAGATTAATTTAAAAGAAACTCTGTCTTTAAAATGTTGAATCTCCTTTTCCAGGAATCTGGAAAGTCACTGCTTATTTAATTCTCTTTATATGCCTTTAGTTGACTTTTATTGTTATTGTTTCCCTACATTGGTTTGCGCCCATTTACTTAATTTTTTTTCTAACAGCTTTATTAAGATACAATTCATGTGCCATGCAACTCACTCATTGAAAGTGTGCAATTAAATGTTTTTAAGTATATTCACAAAGTTGTGCAACTATTACCAGATTCAATTACAGAACATTTTCATTTCCTCAGTAAGAAACCTGGTACACATTAGCTACCATCCCACCCCAGCCCCATCTGCTATCCCTACAGACCAAAGCAACAGGGCTCTTTGACATTTCATGTAAATGGAATCATATAATATGTGATCCTCTATGACTGGCTTCTTTCACTTAGCATGATGTTTTCAAGGTTCAATCATATTGTATGAAGCATGTATTAGTACTTGGTTCCTTTTTATGACCAAATAATATTCCTATTGTATGGATAAACCACATTTTGTTTATTCATTTATTATTTGATGAGCATTTTGGTTATTTTTACCTCTTGGCTATTACAAATCATGCTGCTATGAAGATTCATGTACAAGTTTTTATGTGGACATATTTCAGTCGTCTTGGACAAAGTACTGCTGGTCTAATGGTAACTCCACATTTAACTTTTTGAGAAGCTGCCAGACTGTTTTCCAAAGCAGCTGCTCCATTTTTCATTCTCACCAGCAATCTATGAGGATTACTGCTCAACCCTGCTAACACTTATTATTGTCTGACTTTGTGATTAGAGCTATTATATAGTGGGGGTGTGAAATGGTATCTCATTGTTGTCTTGATTTGGATTTCTCTGATGTCTAATAATGTTGATCATTGTTTCATTTGCTTAATAGACATCTATATATCTTCTTTGAAAAAATGTTTATTCAGATCCTTTATTCATTTTTAATTGGGTTGTCTTTTTATTATTGAGCTGTGTTCTTTATATATTCTAGATACAACTTTCTTATCAAATATATGATTTGCAAATATTTTCACCCATTCTGTGGGATTTTTTTTCACTTTCTTGAGAGTGTCCTTTGAGGCAGAAAGGTTTTCAATTTAGATGAAGTATAATGTATCTATTTTTCCTCTTGTTGTTCATGCTGTTGGTGTCTTATTTTAAAATCTATTGCCAAATACAAAGTCATGAAGATTTACCCTGTGTTTTCTCTTCAGAGTTTTAGGTTTGGGACTCACATTTAGGTCTTTGATCCATTTTGAGTCAATTTTTGTATATGGCAAGATGTAAGTGTTCAAGTACATTCTTTTGCATTAGGGTATTCCATTGTTTCAGCATCATTTGTTAAAGAGATTATTCCTTCCCTGTTGAATGTACCTGGCACCCTTATTAAAAATTAGTTAACCATAGACACATGGGGTTTATTTCTGGACTTTCAATTCTATTCTGTTGAGTCTTATGCTGCTACCACATTGTCTTGATTACTGTAGGTTTGTAGTAAGTTTTGAAGCTAGGAAATGCAAGCCTTCCAACTTCATTCTTCTTTTTCAAAATCTTCTTGCCATTTTGGGTCACTGGAGTTTCCACATTAATTTTTAGATCCATTTGTCAAAATCTATAAAGAATCTAGGGATTGACTTGAATCTGTAGAACAATTTGGAGAGTATTGCCATCTTATACCATATGCGATCCATGAACATGGGATGTCCTTCCATTTTTAAGTTCTTTAATTTTTTTCAACCAAGCTTTGTAGTTTTCTGAGTATAAGTTTTGCACATTACATTGTGATATTGTGATATACATATATAAATATATTTATATATATATATATATATATATATAGTTTTTGTCCTATTTCCTGACATACAACTCCTAAAACCCTCAGAATCTCCAGCGTGATAAGGATGTCTTTTGTATGCTAATGAGATGACTGGTGGATAGCAGCCCCTAAGTAGTTTGAAGATGTGGGGGTGATCACAGGAAAAACATGGGCATGATTAGGGGGTTGGGACTTTTCAGCCCCACCCCCAACCTCCAAAGAGGGGAGAGAAGCTGAAGGTTAAGTTGATCAACAGTGACCAACAATTTAATCAACCATGTCTATGTAATGAAGCTTCTATTAAAAATGTAGAAAGACTGGGTTCAGGGAGCTTCTAGATAGCTAAACATATGGAGGTTCCTGGAGGGTGTCATGCCTGGAGAGGGCATGAAACTGCCGCACACCTTTCCACATACCTCACTCTACGTATACTTCATTTGGCTGTTCATCTGTATTCTTTTTAATGTCCTTTATACTAAGCCAGCAAATGTGGGAAAGTGCTTCCCTGAGTTCTGGTGAGCCATCCTAGCAAATTAATTGACCCCAAGGAGGGAGGTCATGGCAATCCTGGTTTGTAGTCAGGGTTCCAGGTATCTGAATTGGAGGTAGTTTTGTGGGGCTGAGCCCTCCATCTGTGGAATCTAACACTATCTCTAGGTAAACAGAGTCAGAATTTAATTGAATTAGAGAACGTCTAACTGGTGCCCACTAGAGAATCTGGCCGAGATTTGCTTGGTGGATTGGTAGGGAGAAATCCTTATATATTTGTTCACAGAAGAATTCTGTGTTGTATTGTAAGAGTACAGTGGGGGAAAATGATAATGTTTTTTCAATACACTTACACACTTCTTTTTGTTAAGTTTATTTGTAAGCATTTTATTCCTTTAGATGCTATTACAAATTGAATTGTTTTCATTATTTTATTTTTGGATTGTTCATTGCAAGCATATAGAAATACAACTAAGTTTTGTACAGTCATGCATCACTTAAACGCAGGGATACATTCTGAGAAATGTGATGTTAGGTGATTTTGTCATTGTGTGAACACCTTAGAGTGTACTTACACAAATCTGAATGATTTAGCCTACTACACGTCTAAACTATATGGTAAAATATAGCCTATTGCTCCTAGGCTACAAACCCGTACTGCATGTTACTATACTGAAAACTGTAGGTGATTGTAACACAATGGTATTTGTGTATGTAAACATAACTAAACATAGAAAAGGGGCAGTAAAAATATATTATAATGGATAAGATATGGTACCCCTGTATAAGGCACTTACCATCAATGGAGCTACCAGGACTGGAAGTTGCTCTGGGCAAGTCAGTGAGTGAGTGGTGAGTGGATGTGAAGGCCTCAGGCACTACTGTGCACTACTGTAGACTTTATGAGCACTGTACATTCAAGTTACACTGAATTCATTTTTAAAATATTTAAAATATTTAAACATTTAAAATAAAAATATTTAAAATATTTAAACATTTAAAATAAAAATATTTAAAATATTTAAACATTTAAAATAAAAATATTTAAAATATTTAAATATTTAAAATAAAAATATTTAAAATATTTAAATATTTAAAATAAAAATATTTAAAATATTTAAATATTTAAAATAAAAATATTTAAAATATTTAAATATTTAAAATAAAAATATTTAAAATATTTAAATATTTAAAATAAAAATATTTAAAATATTTAAATATTTAAAATAAAAATATTTAAAATATTTAAATATTTAAAATAAAAATATTTAAAATATTTAAATATTTAAAATAAAAATATTTAAAATAAAAATATTTAAAATATTTAAATATTTAAAATAAAAATATTTCAAATATTTAAATATTTAAAATAAAAATATTTAAAATAAAAATATTTAAATATTTAAAATAAAAATATTTAAAATAAAAATATTTAAAATATTTAAATATTTAATATAAAAATATTTAAAATATTTAAATATTTAATATAAAATATTTAAAATATTTAAATATTTAATATAAAATATTTAAAATATTTAAATATTTAATATAAAATATTTAAAATATTTAAATATTTAATATAAAATATTTAAAATATTTAAATATTTAATATAAAAATATTTAAAATATTTAAATATTTAATATAAACATATTTAAAATATTTAAATATTTAATATAAACATATTTAAATATTTATTATAAAAATATTTAAATATTTAATATAAAAATATTTAAAATATTTAAATATTTAATATAAACATATTTAAAATATTTAAATATTTAATATAAACATATTTAAATATTTATTATAAAAATATTTAAATATTTAATATAAAAATATTTAAAATATTTAAATATTTAAAGATTTAAAATAAAAATATTTAAAATAAAAAATTAAATATTTAAATATTTTAAATAAATTAAACTTACCTATCTTTTTTAATGTATAAACTTAATTTTCTTTTAACTTTTTGACTTATAATAACACAGACTAAAACACAAATACATTGTTCAGCTGTATAAAAATATTGTCTATTATTCTATAAGTATTTTTCTATTTTAAAATTATTTTATTTTCTTTTTACTATTTAAACTTTTTTGTTAAAAATGAAGAACACGCACACACATTAACCTAAGCTAACACAGGGCCAAGATCATCAACATCACCATCTTCCACCTCCACATTCTGTCCCACTGGAAGGTGTTCAGCTTTATGACACATAGAGCTGTCATTTCCTGTGTGATGACAGTGTCTTCTTCTGGATACCTCCTGAAGGACTTGTCTGAGACTGTTTTACACCAGCTATTTTTTTTTAAATAAGTAGAAGGAGTACATGCTAAAAACCATAATTAAAATAGAATATAGTAAATAAAGCAGTAGCATAATCGTTTATTATCATTATCAAACACTATGTTCTGTACATAACTGTGTGTGCTAGACTTTGAAATGACTGGAAGCACGGCAGGTTTGTTTTCGCCAGCATCACCATAGGCAGGTGAGTAATGCATTGTGCTACTACATTACGACAGCTACGACGTCACTAGGCAGTAGGAATTTTTCAGCTCCACTATAATCTTATGGGACCCTCATCGTATATGCGATCCATTGTTAACCAGATGTTTTTGTATGGCACATTACTGTATATTCATTTATCTTGTATCCTGCAAACTTGCTGAACTCTTTTATTAGTTCTAATAGTTTTTTAGTGGATTTCTTAGAATTTCCTACATACAAGTTATGTGATCTGTGAATAAAGATAGCATTACTTCTTCCTTTCCAATCTGGATGCTTCTTATTTATTTTTCTTCACTTACTGCCCTGACTAGAATCACATTTATGTTTAAGTTTATTTCTAAGTTTTTGTTGCTATTAGAGATAGAATATACCCCTTTATATCTTATGATTATTTCTATTATATGGAAAATCTGTTTAATTTACTGAACATTTCTTGATTCTAATAGTTTTTATATTATTTTCTTAAATTTGAGGAGTTAAAATTATACTTGTAAAAATGGTTCTTATCTATATTATTAATATTTACAGCTTAAATAATTTTCTAGACTCATTTCACTGTCTAGGATCTCAAATACAATATGAAATAGTGACAGATGAGGCAGGAATCTTTATTTTATTCCCAAAAGGATGTGTTTCCTTTGAATAATAGTCCATTGCTACACATTATTGAGTTCTTATTATATGCTAGGAGCTTTGCATACATTAATATTAAATCCTCCTTATGACTGTGAAGTGGGTTCCATTGTGAGCCACAGTTTCAGATGAGGAAGCAAAGGTACAAAGTTTAGGTTAAGTAAGTTGCCCACAGTTACGCATCTGGGTGCAGAGCTGGGATTTGAATACAGAACTGAGTACGTCACTCTTGCATGTGACTCTGGCTTACCCCCTGTAATTCAGAGACCTGAAGCCAGGGTCCAGACATGTCTAAGAGGGCCACCAAAAGGCTTCAAGCAGCCCCATAAGCCCCTTGAAAATCTGTACAAAATTTTCAATGCAGGTCCACAAATTTATTTTTGTGTGTATAACATCCAGGTTCCCCACTGGATTTTCAAAGGCATTTAATACCACTCAAGTCTTTCCCTGAAAGTATAGTGATGCCTGCTGGGTTCTGATAAAATTCCTTTTGTTTCATTAAGGATATTTTATTCCTAACCAGCAAAAGCTTTTTATACTAAATATGGTATTACATTATGAAATACTTATTCAGAACCTTTTGAGGCACTAATCTCTTGCTTTGCCTAATAATCTAATGACCAGCAGTAATGGATCTTGCAAGAATGATCCATGTCTACAATCCCTGGACAAGCCTTGTTTTGTTTTATTGTCCTGGTGGGTTCTTCATATTCTGTATGAACTCAAAAATATCTGAGTTAGGACTCAATCAATTTAGAAAAAGTTTATTTTGCCAAGGTTAAGAACACACACCTGTGACACAGCCTCAGGAGGTCCTGATGATAAGTAAACTTAAAGGGGGAGGTGGAGGCTTCCAGGTCACAGGTAGGTTTTTTGTTTTTTTTGTTTTTTTTTTTGTTTTGTTTTTTTTTGACAGAATCTCGCACTGTCACCCGGAGTGGAGTGCAGTGGCATGATGTTGGCTCACTGCAACCTCCACCTACTGGGTTCAAGCAATTCTCCTGCCCCAGCCTCCCAAGTAGCTGGGATTACAGGTGCCCCCACATCATGCCCAGCTAATTTTTTGTATTTTTAGTAGAGATGGGGTTTCACCACGTTGGCCAGGCTAGTCTTGAACTCCTGACCTTATGATTTGCCCGCCTCAGCCTCCCAAAGTGTTGGGATTGCAGGTGTGAGCCACCACACCCAGTCATAGGTAGTTTAAGAATTTTCTGACTGGTAATTGCTTGAAAGAGTTATTTCCAATAGAAAGGAATGTCTGGGTTACTATAAGAGGTTGTGGAGACCTAGGTTTTATGACACAGATGAAGCCTCCAAGTAGCAGCCTTCAGAGAGAATTGGTAAATATTTCTCATCAGACACTAAGGTCTATGTTGATGTTAACATTGGTCACCTTTTCCTGAATTCCAAAAGAGAGGCAGGTATAAAGAGGCATGTCCCACCACCCCTCTTCCCATCATGGCCTAAACAAGTTTTTCAGGTTAACTTTGGAATACCTTTGGCCAAGAGGAGGGGTCCATTCAGATGGTTGGGGGGAGCCTTAGAATTTAATTTTTGGTTTACATTTGCTTTGCTATGATTCTGAGACTTGCACTTAAGTGAGATTTCTTTTCCAGTGTTTTTTTAATATCTTGAGTTAATTTTAGTACTTGACATTTATTTTATTTTTTTAAGAGTCGAGGTCTCCCTATGTTGCCCAGGCTGGTCTCAAACTCCTAGGCTCAAGGGATGCTCCTGCCTCTCCCTCCCAAAGTGCTGGGATTACAGGCCATCACCCCTGGCCTGACATTTCTTTTAAAAATTATGTATTGCTTTAAGATGTTTAAGCATATTAGCTTAGCATTCTATACTGTATTTGTCCCACTTTAAAAATTTTCCTTCTGGTCCATTTTGCACGATGCCTACGGCATGTTTTCCATAGCATTAGCCTCCCCCTACCCCCCGGCCCCAATAGAGCCAAAACAGCTACCAGTGTCCCCTGGGAGTCAGGGATGGCCTGGGCTGGTTCAGGGGACTGTAGCTGGAGCCCCTGGCTGGCTGTGTGATTCTGCCCAGTCCCCCGCTCCCTGTCCGGGCCCTCTGTTCTCTCCTTACGGTGGGGAGAGGTCTGAATGAGGCCCCAGCTCACGCACTCCATTATCTTGAGGCTGCTCCCACCCCCAGGCCCGAGGGAGACAGAGGCCTTTTGAGCTGGGGCTGGCAGGCGAGGCTGGAGTCCCAGGGCTACCAGAGCGTTGCGGAGGGAATGCTTTGAAGAGGCCCCGCCCTTCCTGGGGCTGCGGCTCAGCTCCGGCCTCCCTCACCCGGCAGGGATTCCCGTTCTAAGGGACATGTGGTTCGTGCCAGCCAGTTGATGTGGGCGCTTTCTTCTGCCCCTACTCCCGGCTGTCCGCTTCCTCCCCAGCCCCCTCCTGTGAGCTCTGGGAGCTGCAGAATAAGGACACTCCTTGGCCCCAAGCCAGCCCCAGCTTGCTCGGGAGCCTGGGTTTCCCCCTCCGTCCCCATCACCGCGAGGGTCTGTGCATGGGAATCTGCTCCAGAGGCTCCCTCAGGCGCCGCGCCGCGGGGATACGCCTTTCACCGCCCCAGTAATTGGAGCGCTGAGTCGAAGTCCTGATTCCACGGTAGGCGGATGAAGCCCTAACGCTGAAATTCTTTCCTCTAGGTCTTTGGCAGCGGCTGGGGCCAAAGCCCGGGCAAGACCAACGCCTTCGGCACTCGGACTCAGGCTTCGTCCTCTCTGCCCCCGTGCGGCTACAATGACTCGACGTGGCAGGTGGGCAAGCACAGCACGCCCCAACAGACATGCTTTATTTAATATGTACTAAAAATACAGCAGGCCTGTGAAACCCACAGGTGCAATTGCTTAAAATGAGGCTAAGGTAGACGTGTGAATGGTTAATAATGAGTTGATTAAAATATTCAGAAATCATCTACTGGAGACGGGCAAACTGCAAAATGGTAGCATGGGAGCAACTGATGTTCGAGAAAGCCCAGGCTCCGGCAAGCCGTGGATTTGAATTTACACATGCGCACATAATGGGTATGAATAAAACTTTCTTCAAAAAAACCAGATCAAGTCAAGGCAGTTATTTGCTGTGGGCAGGTGCCAAGGCTGGCTGCTTCAGTCCCCACGCGAGTCGCCCCCGAGCCTGCTTCTGCAGCCCAGCCTGGAAAGTGCAAGGCACTTGGAAAGGAGCCACGCCCAACGCCCTGTACCAGCGGCCTCCCAGACACCAACAGCGTCCTCTGCGCCTGCTGCAGCTTGTCCCTTAGTCCTCCCTGGACAGAGGGCGTGAAGTTGGCTGCGCCAACAGCACGCGGCCCGCTCACTTCGGGGCTCATTGTCCTGGACACACAGTCAGGGCTGGACGCCTCCAGCAGCCCCACGCTTCACCCCAAGGTCCGCAAACCTGACAACTTCGGAGGTAGGGATATCTTGACACAGTCTGAAAACAAACCATTTAAAACTTTTTTTCTCAAAAAATTAAAATAATTTTTTTCTGCTTACAAAATCTATAAATTCAGTTCAATATCAATGAAAATCGCAACAGGATGTTGACACTTGAGAAGCTGATTTGAAAGTTCATCTGAAAGAGAAAATATATAGGAATCCTGAAGATGATTTCGAAAACCTCCAAAAAGACTTCAGTAATTCACACAGAAAATCCAGAAACAGATTCATGTTTATGGGGAAATTTAGTATTTGATACAGGAGACCTTTCAAAGCCAAGCTGGAAAGATGGAAGGTCAACAGAGGCTTTGGGGAAAACTCACTATCCATTTTGAAACCAATGTTAGAATCTTCTTACCATTTGCAAGAATAAACTCCAGGTGTATTAAAGAGCTAAACATTTAAAAAATCTATAAAAGTTTTAGAGCCAAATATGGAAGAATATTTTTAAAATCCTATGGTGAAGAAGGCTTTTACTAAGCAGCAAACAAAACCTGGAAACCGTAAAGGAAATGACTGACAGATTTGAATATTGCAAAAACTAAATGAATGCCTCCTTAAACAAATTAAAGGACAAATTCCAGGCAGGGAGAAAATAGTTTACAATAGAAGTAATGTGCCAATGGTTAATATCTGTGTTGCATAAACATGTCTTTCCAATCAATAAGAAAAGAGTAGGAAATGGGTAAGGATTTAACAGGCAATTCACAGAAGACAAAGTAACCGGCCCCTAAATGGGAGCATATCCTCAACTTCACTAGTAATAAAGGAAACGAATTTAAAAGACGATACATTTCTCACTTCTTCTCTCCTTATAGCTGTATTCCACCTTTGACCATACAGCCTGTTTTTATTTATCGTAAGCATAGGTTAATAAATACAGGGCTTACCATGTTAATATCTTCTTTCTATGGATGCGTAACAACTTATTTTATCATTCTGTTTGTGACTGAAATTGAATTTCTTTCTGTAAACCTGAAAATATCCGAAACAAGCCTCGATCAACTTAGAAGTTTACTTTGCCAAGATTAAGGACACGTCTTGGGAGACAGGTCTGTGCCTTTCTCCAAAGATGATTTCGAGGGCTTCAGTATTTAAAGGAAAAAGCCAGCTGGAGGGGACAGAGGGAGGGTATGGTCACATTACTGAATCCAAATGTTGCAAAAGAAAAGGAGCATGTAGGGGAATGGTCAATTATGTGTTCGTCCCATGCTCAGTAACTCGACTCTTCACACAAGATAAGGTGAGTGCAGAGTGGAGATCTTTAACCTTTTATCTGTCTCTATCTGCTTAGGAACAAAGGGAAAGGCAGCTTCTTGCATGACTCCACTTTCAGCTTTTTTTTTTTTTTCTTTTGGCGGAGGGAATAGGGGTCCCAAGTTTTTATTTTCCTTTCACATTTCTATTTTGCTTTTCTATGATCTGCTGCTGTAAGCTTCCCTATAGCACATTCCCAGGCTAGAATCTCATAGTGGGGACTGCCAGCTCACAGGGAAAGCACAGGGATGCTTGGATGCAGACAGGCAAGCCCAGCCCCAGGGCCGCACCTGTGGACCCCACCCCAGCCCAGCCCAGTCCCTGGAAGAGGGGGTCTGTCTGTCCCTGATTGGCCCACCAGCACCCTGTGGTTCTTTCAAAGTTATTTCTGACCTATACTACTGTTTGCCCTATTAGGGTGCCCCTTCCTTCCTTCCTTCCTTCCTTCCTTCCTTCCTTCCTTCCTTCCTTCCTCTGTCTCACAAGAATTCCTTTTACAGTTTGTCATTTGCCATTGTATGTGGCTAAATCTGTCAAACTTCCGCACTGTTTTCTAGCATTGTTGCCAGGCTTAGCCTCCATTCCAAGATTACAGAAGCATCCACCTGAATTTTCTCCTAGAACTCTCACAGCTGCAGTACGTTCTGCTTTGGAGAAGGAATGGCCCAATTCCCTTCTGAATCTGGAAGAAAACAGAACTGGGTCACTTTACATATTAGTTGGCAATTTTAAAGTATATACCACTTTTACATTTAATGTAGGCATTTGACGGAGTTACTTCAAAATTTTCATATAAGCCTTGTCAAAATGTCTCATTCTGTACTTTTACCATTTTTTGAATCTTTTTTATCTTTATCCACTTTCATCTTGTTACAGGCCACTGCCTTCAGAGAAGGTGACAGAGGGCCATGTCTGAAACATTCTCCCACAACCAGGAACCCTCAGCAGCCGCTGAAGAGGAAAGGCAGTTAAATGGAAAGACTTCTGAGCAAGTGGAAGAAAAGTCACGTGTGACCTAGGGAGGGGCTCCCACAGGAAGGGGCAATGCCCTTGCCCTGTTCACCTAGCCTCCAGGTGGCTCCCCACTTGAAATTTCAGAGGATGGCAGAAACCTACTTACAAGGAAATGAAAGAGGGCACAGCAACCTTAAGACCAGAGCAGCCCACGATATTTTTTAATGAGGGCAAAAATAGGAGACTTGCAAAAGACCCCTGAAAATAATGCCTGGAAGCTGCGAAACATCAGACTGACACCGCACAAAAGAGGTCCAGCTGAGCAGGAGAAAAGCTTGAGAAGCATCCAGAACAATGTAGGTGGAGAGGCTAAGAAGAAAGAGGAGCCCACATGGAATGAATAACCAAGGTCGGGACAGAGGAAGGTTCGCCAGAACTGGGAGGGCTGAAATTGGACATTGAGATAAGTTAAAGAGTGTTCTTTAAAACTGTCAAGACTTTGGCTGGTCAATAAGTAAACTGCAAACGAGTGTTCCTAAACCACAGCAGCAATGCTCCCTGGAGGAGGGAAGGAGGCCGGGGCTGCCACTCTCCCAGCTGGCTGCGTCCCGGCCTTTGCCATTGATGTGTGCTTTCTCCAGGCTCACAGATGTCCCTGGGCCGGTTGCATCTGTGACCAGGACTCTGCCACCTGCCTGTGGCTGGCTGATCAGCTGGTCACCCAGGAATGTTAGGGATGAACAGGGACCTAGAACTCAGGCTCCATGGATCTGGCAGCACCAGGAGACGAGGTTTCAAATCTCATGGCTGGGCCAGCCAGCCAGGTGCCCTGGAACTGTTGTGATCCCTGCTCCTTGCCGGGCTTAGCCTCCTCTTACTTCAGCCCAGAAGTTCCCGAGTACCCACTCAACAAATGCCATCCCTTTAATTTCTGTGGCCTGCTGCCATCACGACTCGCCTAATTCATTCCCTCCACACCCTAAGTGTCCACAGAAGTGGCTGAAACAGTAAAACCACAGAGGAGCATTCATTCCAGTCCCCAAGGCGGGCCCCCTCCTTTGCACCCTGCTGTTTGGTTGATTTCTTCTTTCTCCACTTCCCAGGATGTGGAGCAGATTCCCTGTGGCATGATTACCTGAGGCCAGGTACAGACTGGCTCCAGGGAAGCACAGGGCTGGGGTCCCAGTTCCCACACCGGGCCATTCATTAACAGGTGGGAAGAGTTCCACCACTTCTGAGGAATTAGCAGGCTCCAGGTGACCCTATGTCACCCCAAATGACTCTCCATTCCCCACAGACTCAGCCACAGGGCCAACAGTTTCTATTGCTATCTTTCCCTCCAGAAAACCCCTGGGCCATCTCGCCTGCCCAGCTCCTGCTCCTCCCCAAGGGAGGGCTACAGTTAAAGAAGGGAAAGTGGCTAATTCACTAAGTAATTAACTTAAGGAGTGTCTATTGAACATCTACTGTGTGCAAGATGCTGTTCTAGATTTGAGATACAAAACAGGGAAAGAGAAGGCCCTGCTCTCACGGATGGGCATTAGAAGAGTGGGGTTGATAAACACGAGGATCAGTGAAGAGCATTCCAGGCAGGAATAAGCACTGCAGAGGAAAGAGGACGAGATGAGAAGGGAGAGCGAGCGAGCAGCAGTGGGGGAGGTGTCCGTGGGGTTGAGTCTGGACGAGGGGAGGGAAGCAGCCAGTGCTTAGCAGGAAGACAGGGCAGGGGTGCAGCTCCCAGAAGGAGACAAAGAGGACCTTTCGAAGGTCTGCAGGTGGCAGGAGGGGCAGAGGAGGCTGGACCCAGGTAAGAAGTCATTGCAGGGGTCCAAGCCAGGAGAGGACAAATCTGATGGAGGTTTAAAAGGCTCAGTTGTCTGCCTGGTGGAGAAGAGACGAAGGGGCAGAGGGGGAAAAAGTGATGGACTAAGGATAGATTTTGGAGGCAGAGCAAACAGGAGAGCATGAAAGAAACAGAGAATCAAAGATGATGTTTAGGCCAGGGGCGGTGGCTCATGCCTCTAGTCCCAGCACTTTTGGAGGCTGAGGTGAGAGGATCGCTTAAGCCCAGGAGTTCAAGACCAGCCTGGGCAACATAGCAAGACTGCATCTCTAAAAAAAAAAAAAAAAAAAATTAGCCAGGTGTGGTGGTGCACACTTGTAGTCTCAGCTACTTGGGAGGCTGAAGTGGGAGAATCGCTTGAGCTGGGTATGTTGAGGGTACAATGAGCCATGATTGTGCCACTGCACTCTAGCAGTGGATGACAGAGTGAGGCCCTGTCTCAAAAAGAAAAGATGATGAGTTATTGGTTTGGGACCATTTTCTGACCTAGGGAAGACAGAGGAGAAGCTGGCTTGTGGGTGGGTGGTATCTGGAGCTCCGTTTTGGCCAGGTTACATTCCAGGCACCTCCTCGGGGTCTGGGAGGAGCTGTGGAGAACCCAGACATGTCTGTAGGGGTGAAGCATTTCTGGCCTGTGTAAGCACACACCTGGTGGCCACAGGGCCTGGGCTGTCTGAGAGAGGTCTGGTTTGAGATGTGTCAACGTCAGACTCTAAATGCCTCTCACCCCAGGGCTCAGGTAGCCCCTTCCGTGCCTGTCCAGAAGACCCTGCAGAAAGTGCTCATGGTGGTGTCATCTCACCTGCAGTATTTGTTCCTAAATCAGCACAAGTCGGATCCTAGCAAGGGCCATGGAATATGCTTAGAGGGTGACACATACACTGCCACTGCCTATTTCTATTCATAAACTCACTTTCGAAAGTGTCCCATTTTGAGATAATTTTAGACTTATAGAAGAGTTGCGAAAGCAGCCTCCCCACCCCCAGCCTCTTCTCATGCCGGCATTCCATGAATCAGAGTGCGATTATGAGAGCTGAGACTCACCTCGCCGTGGTCTCGAGAGCTGGACGGCAGGCAGGCCCCCCCCAGCGCCCTCCTCTGTTCCCAGCTCCCACGTGCATTTGGCTGTCACCTCTCTCTGTCTCCTTTCTGTGTCAGGGCCGGCTTTTTAAGAGGATGGGTCTGTCGCTCTTGGACAGTCTCTCCGCCTAGGTCTGCCTGACGCCTTCTCTGCATTGGACTGAGGTAATGCCTTTTTGGAAATTCCGTGGCAATGCCACAGAAGTGATGTGCATTTTCGGTGGGCCAGATCAGTGGGTGTGGGCTGTTAGTGTGCCTTGTGCCTGGTCATGCCAACTTTGATCTCTTGGTTAGGGTGGTGCCTGCCAGGGTTCTCCCCCATCAACTCACTGTTTTTCCTTTGTAACCATTAAATATTCAAAGAGATGCTTTAAGGCTACACAGAGACACTGTTTGTGCTTAGATCTCTGTCTGCTAATTTTACTATCCTCTGGTGATGTTGCCTCAGCTGTGCTCCCTGCAGTCCTCTGGTGCTCATCGTCTTTGTCTCTCATTCGTTCCACATTTATTAATTGCGATTCATCTGTAAGAAAGCAGTTAACTCACTTTTAAACGTCAATAATTAAGCCATACACCAGTTGATAGCCTGTGGGGCAGGAGGAAGAGCAAGGCCTTCAGTCAGTCCAAAGGGTGGCTCGAGTAATTTTTTAACTGAGCACTTTTCTCTGCTTGCAGGCTGACCCTTGGTTGCATTTGGCCTCTCTAACTTTGCCCCATCTCTGCTGCTGAGGTCAGCAGCCCAAGAACGAGCCTTGCACGGGCTTTGGGGGCCCTCTCCAGAGAAAATCGGGTTCCTTCTTTCCCTTCCAAGCATCTCTGCTCCCTTTGCCCTGCCGCTAGGAAGAAACCTCCCTGTCAGAGCCTCTCTACTTCTAAAGCCAAGTCTTTTGCCAGTGGCCCTGCCCCTCCATACACACACACACACACACACACACACATACACACAGATACGTACACATACACACATGTGCATGTCCATGCATGCATAGATACACACAAACATGTATATATGTGCATATATACATACTTCTATGGATTCATATATACACATAATACACACATACACATGTGCACATATACATGCACATGCATGCACTTATACGCACATGCATATAGATACACATAGATGCACATGAGCATGCACACACATATGTACACACATGCATATACATACATATACACATACATATATGCTCATAAACAACTACATACATATATAAATATATATTCCAATAACAGCTGTCAGATCATTGTTTTTAAAAAGCAAACAATCACAGAAGACACAAACAGCTTAGGCTCTTCTACAGCCTGCTGGTCCTTACAACAAGTTTAAGAGCAGATACAGTTACTATCCACTTTGGAAGATGAAGAACCTCCAGCTTCCTTGGCCCAAGCCTACACTTCTAGTGAGGGCAACGCTGGGAACTACATCCAGGCCTTTGCTCAAAGCCTGTCTCTGTACCCCAGTCACCATATGCTGCTCTAAGATTAGTTTCCCGGTTGGTTTGGTCAAAAGGCCCAAACCAACTCAGGATACAAAGTATGGCACTGAGGATACAAAGGCATCCACATTCGTATCCCGAGTGCCATGGCCAGATCAGTGCCTCCTCCCCTCCCCTGGCACCCTCCCCTCCACCCAGAGATGTGATCAGCTTCACATGGCTACCAACAAGTGAGACTGTCTGTCCCTTGACAAAGATGATATGCTTGGCCAAACTTTAGTCAGGCTTCTGAACCTTCCCCTTGACCCATCTGTGCACTTCCTTGCAAAATCCAGATTTAGCAAGAACAAAGCTAAGTCAGTTTGGCAAGAACTCCCTGTCCTTCATGTCTGATCAGATTCTTCACCCACCACCATCCCCCAGGTGATGTTGGTTATGCTGACCTGTCTTCAGCAAGAACACTGTTAGGTTGGATTAGCCAGGGACCCCCTAAACCCTGATGCTTCTTCTTAGTCATTTCCCATCCACTGACCCTAGTCTGGCTCCTGGTTGTAAATTCCGACTTGTCTGTGGTATATTCATAGTTGATGCTGATCTCTCTTCCCCACTGCACAGTCCCATTGCTGTTGTCCCTGTACGTATCACAATGGTCCTGAATAAAGCCTACCTTGCCATGCTTTAACAAGGTATTATTTAAATATTGAATAATATTTTCTTTAACATCCCACAGTGTCACTAATGCTGGGTGTTACTCATTGTTCATGTTTCTCAGCCTCAGGGGGGCTTGAAAAATCTTACTGTTATCTTTAATGTGTGCTAAATTTATATTTGGAGTCTCGCTCTATCGCCCAGGTGGAGTACAGTGGCGTGATCTCTGCTCACTACAAGCTCCACCTCCCGGGTTCACGCCATTCTCCTGCCTCAGCCTCCTGAGTAGCTGGGACTACAGGCGCCCACCACCATGCCCGGCTAATTTTTTGTATTTTTAATAGAGACGGGGTTTCACCGTGTTAGCTAGGATGGTCTTTATCTCCTGACCTCCTGATCCACCCGCCTTGGCCTCCCAAAGTGCTGGAATTACAGGCGTGAGCCACCACGCCAGACCGCAACATACATTCTTAATCTGCCAAGTTATATTTCTTAGCAATTTAGATGCCTTGTCTTTTCAAGAGAGGCCTGCAGCCTAGGGATTAGCACCTAGCATGTCTAGGGCTATGGCCTGAATCTGCAAGTCCAGCCGAGTGAATGTGGGAGTTTGGTTACATTCCCTAAGCTTCTGATTCCTTACCTCCAAAGTGTAGAAAACACAGTAACTACTTCAAAAGTTTGTTCTGAAGGGAATACAAATTAATTCATTAAGGCAGCTTCCATTCTCAAATAGGAAAAGTTGGCAGTTGTTATTGCTCATTATTTTGAGGGGATGTTCATCTCCTTTCTTCTTAGTTTGTAAGAATTATGTATATACTTTAGGGTATTAACTTTGTGATACAAACATTTTTATTTTCTAGTTGATCATTTCTTTAGTAACTTTCTTTTTTTCGTTTGTTTTGTTTTTTAGATGCAGGGTCTTGTTATGTTGCCCAAGCTGGACTTGAACTCTGGGCTCAAGCAATCCTCCCACCTCAGCCTCCCAAGTAGCTAGGACAACAGGCACGTGCCATGGCGCCTTAGTAACTTTCTGTGTGGTGATTAATTCTAAACTTAATTTTTAAAATTTTGTTAGTTAAACCTTGAAATGTCTTCTTTTATAGTTTCTAGCTACAGTGTTATACTTGCCCTGTTTTATATTTGCTAAAAGAGTCACCTGTTTTTTTTTCTAGCACCATATTTTAACAGCCTTATTCATCTTTATGCTTAAGTAATGAATCTGGAACTTATTTTGATGTAAGATATCATGCAATGTATCTAATTTTTACTCCAAATGATAAGCCTGTTGACCTAACACTACTTTTTAATTAATTTATTATTGCCCCACTGTTGTAAAATATTGCTTTCTATCATATACTAAATTTCATATAAATTTGAATCCATTTATGGTTTCACAATCCAGTATATTCTTTTTTTATTTCAGTCATTTTTGGGGAACAGGTGGTTTTTGGTTGCATGGATAAGTTCTTTAGTGGTGATTTCTGAGATTTTGGTGAACCCATCACCCAAACAGTGTGCACTGTACCCAGTATGTAGTCTTTTTTCCCTCACCCACCTCTCCCCACACGTCCCCAAAGTCCATCGTATTATTCTTATGCCTTCGCATCCTCATAGCTTAGCTCCCCCTTATAAGTGAGAACATATGATATTTGGTTTTCTATTTCTGAGTTACTTAACTTATTCATTATTCATGGCCTCCAGCTCCATTTAAGTTGCTGCAAAGGCCATTATTTCATTCTGTCTTATGGCTGAATGGTATTCCATGTTTATATACCACATTTTCTTTATCCACTCATTGGTTGATGGGCATTTAGGTTGGTTCCATATTTTTGCAATTCTGAATTGTACTGCTATAAACATGCGTGTGCAAGTGTCTTTTTCATATAATGGCTTCTTTTCCTCTGGGTAGGTACCCAGTAGCAAGATTGCTGGATCAAATTGTAGTTCTACTTTTAGTTCTTTAAGGAATCTCCATACTGTTTTCCGTAGTGGTTGTACTAGTTTACATTCCTACCAGCAGTGTAGAAATGCTCCCTTTTCACCACATCAATGCCAACATCTACTATTTTTTCATTTTTTAATTATGGTCATTTTTGCAGGAGTAAGGTGGTATCTCATTGCGGTTTTGATTTGCATTTTCCTGATAATTAGTGATGTTCAGCATTTTTTCATATGTTTGTTGGTTGTTTGTATATCTTCTTTTGCAAATTTTCTATTCATGTCCTTAGCCCACTTCTTGATGGGATTATTAGGTTTTTTTTTTTTTCTGATTTGTTTGATTTCCTTGCAGATTCTGGATATTAGTCCTTTGCTGGATGTATAGATTGTAGAGATTTTCTCCCACTTTGCGGGTTGTCTGTTTACTCTGCTGATTATTATTATTATTATTAGCAGCTGTGCAGAAGCTTTTTAGCTCCATTATATCTCATTTATTTATTTTGTCCTTGTTGCATTTGCTTTTGTGTTTTTAGTCATAAATTCTTTGCCTAAGCCAATGTCTACAAGAGTTTTTCTGATGTCATCTTCTAGAATCTTTATGGTTTCAGTTCTTAGATTTAAGGCTTTGATCCATCTTGACTTGATTTTTGTATAAGGTGAGATATGAGGATCCAGTTTCATTCTACATGTGGCTTGACAATTGTCCCAGCACCATTTGTTGAACAGGGTGTCCTTTCCTCACTTTATGTTTTTGTATGCATTGTTGAAGATCAGTTGGCTGTAAATATTTGGCTTTATTTCTGGGTTCTCTATTCTGTTCCATTGGTCTATATGCCTATTTTTATACCAGTACCATGCTGTTTTGGTAACTATAGCCTTGTGATATAGTTTGAAGTCAGGTAATGTGATGCCTCCAGATTTGTTCTTTCTGCTTAGTATTGCTTCAGCTATGCAGGCTCTTTTTTGGTTCTATATAAATTTTAGGATTGTTTTTTCTACTTCTGTGAGGAATTATGATGGTATTTTGATGGGAATTGCATTAAATCTGTAGATTGCTTTTGGCATTATAGTCATTTTCACAATATTGATTCTACCCATCCATGACCATGGGATGTATTTCTATTTCTTTGTGTCATCTATGATTTCTTTCAGCAGTGTTTTGTAGTTTTCCTTGTAGAGATCTTTCACTTCCTTGGTTAAGTATATTCCTAAGTATGTATGTATGTATGTATGTATGTATGTATGTATGTGTTTATTTATTTATTTTGCAGCTGTTGTAAAAGGAATTGAGTTCTTGATTTGATTCTCAGCTTGGCTGTTGTTGGCGTATAGCAGTGCTACTGATTTATGTACATTGATTTTGTATCCTGAAAGTTTACTGAATTCATTTATCGTATCTAGGAGCTTTTAGTTAAAATGAACTCATTGGTTAGCCCTAATCTGGTATGACTGCTATACTCATAAAAAGAGGAGATGACTGCCGGGCATGGTGGCTCATGCCTGTAATCCCAGCACTTTGGGAGGCCGAGGAGGGCAGATCACGAGGTCAGGAGATCGAGACCATCCTGGCTAAAACAGTGAAACCCCATCTCTACTAAAAATACAAAAAATTAGCCGGGCATGGTGGCAGGCGCCTGTAGTCCCAGCTACTCAGGAGGCCGAGGCAGGAGAATGGCATGAACCTGGGAGGCGGAGCTTGCAGTGAGCCGAGATCACACCACTGCACTCCAGCCTGTCAACAGAGCGACACTCCATCTCAAAAAAAAAAAAAAAAAAAAAAAAAAAAAAAGAGGAGATGACCACCCTGACATGCACAGAGGGATGACCACGCGAGGTCACAGGGAGAAGGCGGCCATCTGCAAGCCAAGGAGAGAGGCCTCAGGAGAAGCCCACCCTGCAGACACCCTGATCTCAGACTTCCAGGCTCCGTGACTGAGAGACGATAGAAGTCTGTTGTTTGAGCCCCCGGTCTTTGCTAGTTTGTCGTGTCAACCCAGGCAAACTCATATGGGGTGTACGTGCCCCCCACATGTGGTGACATACCGGTAGCATGGGCCTCAGAAGCTGGCTGCCATGAGGGGAGGCTCCAGGAGCCCCACAGGGGGGTGAATCACCCTGCTGTGTATCAGCAACGGGGGCTCTGGGGACCCGGGGACTTCAGGCTACAATGAGTCAGGTTGTCCCCACCCTGGCCAGGGGACATTAGAGCAGGGTGGTCCCAGTTTCAGGAGTAATTGCTGTGGTGGGCAGGAACGAGGCCATCCGACCCCTGAGCGGCTTCCTTTCCTGGCCTCTGCCCTCCCTTCCCTTGCTGTGGCGTCCTGTGCCTATAACAACTGGACCCCACCACCTCACAGCTCAGGCTGGCCCTCGCAGGCACTTCCATCTGCCCTGTGCAGCGCGTCCTCCCAGCGGAGACAGGTCAGTCCTTGCCTGGGGACTACCGGGTGCCCCCAAGGCAGGCCCAGAGCGTCGGGGGTCTTCCTCCACTGCACGGTAGGTGTGGGCAGTGACAACTGGACAGGCATCCTCCCATGGCTCCCCATCTCCCCTGTGACTCCTTGCTCACAATGTGCGGCTTTCCGGCTTCCCCTTTCCCCGTCCCCATGCTCTGTGGGCTCATCACTTGCAGTCCTCCTGCAACCAGAGCCCCAGGTTCTGAGCTCTGTGCTGCCCTCACCCCTGTGAAAGCCCCACCTGGCTGAATGGCTGCAGCGACTTCCTCCACAGACCCTGAGCAGCGGCAGTGTGGAGGCTAGACCCAGCCTGCTGACCGGGGCAGGATCAATAGATGGATTAGCGGGGCCAGTGGGTCTTTGCTCTTCCAGAATTCCGAGCAGATACAAGTGCACCTGGTAGAGAAAGCACAAGGAACCATCCTCCATCCTTAATGCACGGAGGGTCCGCTGAACGTCAGGCCAGGGCAAGACTTGAGGGCAGGGAAGTGATCCAGGCCACACATCACTGGGTGCGAAAGGAGGACAAAGAGAGGGTCCAGGTGAAGGGGTGAAGGTCGCACACACAAACCTCACAAAGCCTCACGTTATGGACTGGGCTTTGCTGGAACATGGGAAGTTTCACTTCGCCTGCTGTGCCCCGGTTTCCGCATCTGTTTCTTCTGTGGCTAAATCAGTGAATGCTCTGGACCTCTGCTCTCCACACTCCAGAACTTTTCTTCCTGCCCCATCAAAATGTACCCATGCAAGGTTTCAGTCCTCAGGGCTTTCTGTGTAGCCGCCAGGGCCCATGAGCACCAGGTTTTGACACTGAGAGCAAAGCAGAACATCACGTGTTTCGCTTTCTCGCTAACAAGGAGTGAAGTCCAGGAATTCCAGACCTTGTTTTGCTAATTGTAGAGGCTCTCCAGATTGGACGGCTTCCCAGCTGCCCTCAAATCAGATCTGCTCTTCTGGCTGGCAGACCTAGGAGAGAGCAGAGAGGCAGACATTGAAGAAATAAAACAAGAAAACACACAAGAGCTGCAGAAAAATGAGCTTACAGAGCACTATAGGAATAATAAAACAGGACTCACATGCCGCCACGCACACTCTCTCACCCTCTCTGTTTTCTATTTCACTTATTTCCAGTCTAATCTTTATTACTTCTGCTTTCTTTCTTTTTTCTTTTTCTTTCTTTCTTTCTTTTTTTTTTTTCTGAGACAGAGTTTCCTTGTTGTCGCCCAGGCTAGAGTGCAATGGCGCCTTCTCAGTTCACGGCAACCTCTGCCCCCCGGGTTCAAGCAATTCTCCTGCCTCAGCCTCCCGAGTAGCTGGGATTACAGGCGCCCGCCACCATGCCCGGCTAATTTTTGTTTTTTAGTAGAGACGGGGTTTCACTATGTTGACCAGGCTGGTGTTGAACTCCTGACCTCAGGTGATCTACCGGCCTCAGCCTCCCAAAGTGCTGGGATTACAGGAGTGAGCCACCGTGCCCAGACCTGCTTTATTTAAACGTAATTTGCTTTTTTTTTTTCCTAGTTTCTTAAGGTGAAAACTAAGGACATTGATTTGAGATCATTCCTCTTTTCCAATACAAGCATCAGTGCTATAAATTTTCTCTAAGTACTGCTTTAATAACATCTGCAAGTGTTAATATGTCACATTTTGATTTTATTCAGTTCAAAAACCTTTACAATTTTAAAAAATATCTTCCTTTGCCCATGGCTTATTTAAAAGTATGCTACTTACTTCTCAAATACTTGGGGGATTTCCAGGTTATCTTTTAGTTATTGATTTCTAATTTAATTCTGTTATAATATGAAAATAGACTTTATGTGGCCTTGGATCCTTTAATATTTATTGGGACAGTTTTATGGCCCAGAATGTAGTCAGTCTTGGTAAATGTTCTTCATGCACTACAAAAGAATATGTATCTACTGTTATTGAATTGAGTGTTCTATAAATGTCCATTAGGGCAAGTTTGTTCATAGTGTTATTTAAGGCTTCTATATTGTGGCTGATTTTCTGTTTATTTCTTTTATCTGTTATCAATTATTGAGGTCAGAGTATTTAAATATTAGATTATGATTGTGGATTTATCTATTTGTCCTTGAAGTTCTATCACTTGCTGGCTAGTGTATTTTGAGGTTCTGTTATTAGGTGCACAAATGTTTTAGATTGTTATTTTTCTTGATGAGTTGGCTCCATTAATAATGGTAATATGAAATTACCTTTTTTATTTCTGGTAATATTCTTTGCTCTGAAATTTACTTTGTCTGATATTGATATATAATAGCTACTACATATTTCTTTTGATGTGTGTTAGCATGGTATATCTTTTCCCATCCTCCTACTTCTTACTTATTTGTGACTTTATTTTTGAAATAGATTTCTTATAGTAGCATACACTTGAGTCTTGCTTTCTTATCTGGAAATCTCTGTCTTTTATCTGGAGTGTCATGACCATTTGCATTGAATGTATTTATTGATATAGCTAGGTTTAAATCTGCCATCTTGCTACTTGTTCTCTATTTGTCCTGTCTATTTATTTTTGTTTAATTGAGCATTTTTTTATTATTTCACTTTATCTCTTTTGTTGGCTTATATCTATAACTGTTATTTTAATGGTTGCTTTAGAATTTTTAGTAAACATCATTTATCACAGGTCACCTTCAAGTGATATTATGCCCCTTCATTTACATTAGCCTTTACATTAGCCAAAATACCTTGTTATTACTTTTGGTCCATCAATTAGCTTTTGGAAAGATTCAGATAATAAGAAAGAAGTATTAACATTTCCCACATAGTTACCATTTTCAGGGCTCTTCATCCTTTTGTATAAACTCATATTTTCATCTAGTATAATTTTCCTTCTGCCTGAAGGACTTCTGGTAGTATTTTTTTGGAGTGGTTCTGTTGGTAATTCTTTCAGCTATTGTTGAAAGTTTCTTTACTTCGCCTTTGTTTTTTGCTGAGTATAGAGTTCTAGGTTAACAATCCTCCCCCACCCTCCACTCCTTCAGCATTTAGATGATATTCCACTGTTTTCTCATTTGTATTGTTTCTAACAAGAAATATGCTGTTCTCCTTATCTTTGTCCCTCTGTATGTAATATGCCTTTTCCTATGGCTCATTTTAAGGTTTTTTTGAATTACTGGTTTTAAGCAATTTGATCATGATGTATCTTGGTGTCTTTTTCTTTATGTTTCTTGTGCTTAGGGTTTGTTGATATTCTTGCATCTGTAGATTAATTGTTTATATCATAGTTTGTCATTTTTTGGCCCTTGTTTCTTTATATATCTTTTTTTTTAACTAAACTCTCTCTTGTTTGGGAATCCTAATTAAACATTTATTAGGTTTCTTGAAGTTTCCTCTGATGTACTGTATATTTATTTTATATTTTTTATCTCTGTGTATCACCTTATATTATTTCTTTTGCTGTGTCTTCAATTTCATTCATCTCTTTTTCTGCAACGTGTAATTTGCCATTAATTTCTCATCTCAGACATTGTAGTTTTTATCTGCAGAAGTTTGATTTAGGTCTCTACTTGAGCTTTTATACATATAGAATGCAACTATAAATGTTTTAATGCCTTAGTCTGATAATTCTAACATCTGTGTCAGTTCTGATTTGCTTTTGATTGTTTGATTTTTCTTTAGTAACGGTCGTATTTTTCTGTTTCTTTGTATGCCTGAAGATATTTTATTGGGTACCAGACATTGTGAATTTTACTATGTTTGTGCTGGCTTTGTATTTCTATAAATATTCTTAAATTTTGTTCTGGTACTCAGTTAAGTTATTGGGAAGCAGTTTGATCATTTCAAGTATCATCTTTCAGATTTGTTATTGATGCAAGACCATTGGTAGATAAATGCTGCTCTAATAAATCTGAAAGACAACCTGAGTATGGTATCTAATGCTGTGTGAATTAAGAGGTTTCCTAGACTAGCTGGTGGAAACAGGCACTCTATGGACCTATATGAGCTGTATCAACCCCAGGCATTGTTCCCTCTAATCTTTTCTAATGGTTCTTCTCCTAACCTCAGTTCGTTTCCTCACATACAAGCACTGACATGTTTACAGCTGATTACTTGAGGGAAACTCTCTGAAGATCTTCAGGGTTCTCTTCTGTGTGTTTCTCTGGGTTTCTCCTCCCAGCACCTCTGCCTGGAAATGCTCTCGAGGCAATAAGTTGGCTTTCACTCATTCGATTTCATCATTCAGGAATCACTGTCCTTCACAGCTTGACATCTAAAGTTTTGAATGTAATTGTTTCTTGTATTTTGCCCAGGTTTGTTATTGCTTCATGCAGGAAGAATAATTAAGTCCCCACTTTCCCATGTTGGTTGGAAACGGAAATCTGAGAAATGCTTTTGAAATTCACTGAGTATGAGCTAGGAAAGCTATTGGCTGCAAATAACAGACAATGTGACTAACTATATGTAAACCTTTTAATGTTTACTCATGCAGCAGTCACCACTAGTCATTCCTTAACATGTCAAATGTTAGTTGGGCACATGGATGTCCAAGTAGAGCCTACCTTTCTCAGTCCCGCAAGTAGTAAATGTGGTCAGGTGACTAAGTTCTGGTAGATGGAAGTGGTGCTTGCAACTTCCAGAGTGTGTTACAGAGAGAAGTCCTGCTTATCAACTCTCCTTTTCTCCATCTTGGTGGCTGGAGCCACGTGTGATGGCTGGGGCTTGAGCAACATCTTAGGCCACACGATGAAAGCTACATATTGAATCTGGTCCCTGAAATTTGTGGAGCCATGTTTTCATCTATGGCCTGGATTTCTATAAGAAATAAACTTATATTTTCTTTAACATCATCAGTTTAGGCTTTCTGTCACTCATGTCTGAACTTATTCTAACAAATAAACAAGAATCACAGAGGCAGATGAGTCTCCCAGTTGGCCCATAATGTAGGGGTGCTGTGAAGAACTCAGCTCCTTTCATGATTACGTTCTGACTTCCTTAGCCTGTTGACATTTTGCTCTCATGCTTGACAACTCAGGGTTTCAAATGGCTGCCACAAATCCAGCATCACATCCATGTTCAAAGGAAAATAGGAGGAAAAGAGTAGCCCTCTCCATTCTCATCTGGTATCTGTCTCTTTTATCAAGGTAAAACAAAACAAAATGAAACAAATGCCTTCCCAGAAGTCCCTTTCACATTTCATTACTCAGAGCTGGGCTATCTGGTCACACTTACTGCAAGGGAGACTGGGAAAGGAATGAGCTGCTTTTCTAGCCTCTGGTGTGGGAGGAAGGCAAGAGTGGAAGTTTTTGGAAGTAGCTGCTGGGTTCGGCAGCCAACATCTGCCCTACACAGTAGGGATTACAGCCATCTTAAAGGTGAAAGATTTGAAAAGCTGGATGTCTGACCACAGACCCTTTTCAGGGTGGGGTCTGGAAGGGAAAGAAGAAGGAAGAAGAGAGAAATGTTTTCTTTAGACTGTCTTTGTGATTCTCAAGCTTTGAGTGTGCAGGAGATTTACTGAATGGAGTTGTGTGGACAGGTCCAGAAGAATTGTGCTTGGCAAGTGACTGAAGAGGCTCCTGCAAATCACTTTGACCACACAAGCTTCTTTCCTTCACTCACTGACTTGGAGGCTAACCCCTGAGGCAGAGGCAGCACTACAACTTCTTCTCCATGGAACTTCATCCCCATGGGGTCTCAGATGCTCAGTTTTCAGAAGGAACTTTCATCTCATGCATCGTACTGAGGAGACAAAAAGGCCTGGGAAGCTGGTGGTTATTTTGGTATCAGAAGCACTCAGAGGTGCTCTGAGCACCTCTCACAGAGCACTTCTCTCTCCGCCCAGGGGTGAACTTTCCTTTGAAGGACTAAACACAGTTCTGGAGTCTTTACTCCCCTTGACAACTGGGGAAAAGAAAAGAAGCCTAAGGACAGAAGTCCTGGTGGATATCACTTCAAAATCACATGGAGAAAAAAACCACACTGTGTCAGCTGTTCCCCACCCCTAAGATTATTTACTCTAAGAAAATAAATGTGTAACCCAGATGTTGGCTGGTTGAACCTCACTCCGTGCCTTGAAGAACTCCAAAGGCCTCTGTGAGCTATCCGTGGGTCTGTGGTCTCAGGGCAACCTTGGCCTCTGACTTTGGCATGAAATGGCTGTTTTCTTTAACATACACATGCACACGTGAATACATACACACATGCATGTGCACACATGTTATACATATACACATGCATGTGCACAAATATGCACAAGTGCACAAACACATGTTCATGTGTGTATGGCCTATTCATATGAAGCCCTGTGTGCTGAAGCTTTGGGAGTGAGAGGCCCACTGGGAGGTTGTCTGCACTGCAGAATGACAGCAAGTTCCCCTGGTCTTCTGCTCAGCTGGTTAGAAAGCAGCCCTTTGGTCTCTTCCTCCATGGCTTCTTGCTAGGCCTTGGGCCTATGGCCCCAGTGGCAGCCGCCATCTCTGGCAATGGTGCCCCTTTCTCCACTCTCCCTCCACTCCACCCAAGCTGTCTCCTTGCCTTGCTTCAGGCGAGTTTCTCCTCTGCCAATTGCCATGTCCTTGAGTTCTGCTGGCACCACACCCTTAGGCGCCCCCCATACTCCAGGCTGCTCTTAACCAACTATCTTTCCAGTAAATGCTGCTTCCTCTCACAGAGCACTTCTGGTGATGTCACCTCCCTTACATACCCAAGGGAGACAGGCCCTTCTGAGCAGCACAGATCCAGCACCCCAAGCAGTACCCATCAGCCTTCAGGCCCCACCACACACCGCCTGAGCAGCCGGGGCAGACGCTCCTTCCCCTCCCCCACTCCCAAAGGACTTGACCACCCAGCACCCTTCCTGGGTCACCGGGCTCCTCCATGTCCAGTGTGGCACTATCAGCCCTGCCCAGCCTCCAGCATGGGGCCTGAAATGGGCCACCATCCAGCGGGCTCACAGGGACTCCCTCTGGGAGGCGGACTGGGGACTCAGTGGATCCAGGAAGAGCTGGACCACAGGAGAGGACAAAGACTGTGCAACAGGGCGTGTGTCCATGAACAAAGGAGAGAAATGAGTGGGATGGTGGCTATGGGCAAGGTCCTAAGGGGAATTGTTAGAATGCAGTCTAAAAGAGGGTGCTAATGACCCCCGACACAGCCAGCGCTACAGCACCTTCCCTCTCCTCTCACTGCCGTGTGGGAGACTCAGCCACACTTGGGTTTTATTTGTTTCTTTGCTTGTGTTTGAGAAGTGGAACCAGCATTAAAGACCAGGATATTTCACATAAAGGTCAGGATTTCTAGCTGGTCTTTAAGAACCAGAACAGGTCATGTTGGGCCTCTGCTGCATGGTGACTATCCACTGGCTAAGGGGAGCCATCCCCTTGGCCTGGGCTGTGCGTCCCCAGCTGGCCAGAGCCCCGAGGCCCAGCGATTTCCTTTCCTGCTACCAGCTCTCCTCACTTAGTTCCCCCCAGGCCAGGCCACCCGAACTCCAGACCCTGGTGAGAACCTCCTTAGCCCCCCTTGTCTGGACTCCGTGTCTCCAGCCATGGGGGTTTGGCTGTGCCCGCAGCCCGGTGCTAAGCACAGGCTGGGTCTGGGTGGGAGCTGGGCAGAGAGCCAGTGTCCCAGCTACCAAGCTGGGTCCTTACCATGTGGGGAGGAGCGCCGTGGCCTGGCTGGGACGGGGGCATCTTCCTGGCCAGCTCGTTGCTCTAAGCAGGGTATTGATCTCCCTGAAGCAGACTCTGAGATGGACAGAGACGTACAGGAAGCGTGCTGCCCTGGCAACCCACACTGGTGGAGGGCAGGCAGGAAGCGAATATTGGTGGAGGTACTGGTTGAGTCCAGCACAATCCTGATGCAGGCCTTGGCCACCCTCAAGGAGCTGGAAAGCTGGCGGCCTTGCAGAATTGACCCAAGATGGGGAGGCAGGGCCGGCCTCACTCCCTGGTGTCCATCAGTCACTGGAAGGACATATGGCCTTGTTTGAGCCAGTTCTCTTCAGCCAAGGAAATCCCCCAAAGGCTACCCCAAGCCCTGCTGGCCGCCAGGGGGACGACCACCTCATTCCAGCTGAGGGAGCTGCACGTCCCGGTGTCTGCCGCAGGCAGTGCTGACACAGAGCTGAGAGGAAATCCTCAAGTGCGACCCTGGCGCTCGGGGGTTCTGCCTGCCCTGGTTCTCTGTCTGTGTAAGTCATGGCTTGGTGTGGCTGGTATTAGGGCTCAGCGCGAAGGCCTCACAGGGGCATTTTCGGTGCAGCGGTTTAAGGACTCTCTCCTGGGGAGTGGAGTAAGACTCCTACGTGGAAAGAAGTCTTTCTCCCCCATGATGAGGAAGCTCTGGGACCATTTCCCCAAAAACAGCAGCCTGAGCTCTCTCCGTGGGTTCTCCAAGCAGAAGGAGGACTTCATTCACATGCTGAGAAGTGTGCAGACAGAGAAGGACAGCACTGGCCTCACGGCAGGACAGCTCGGCAGGGAGGCTGGGCTCCAGGGAAGAGGCCAGAAGGAAGCCAAGCTGAGGTTGTGATCAGGGAGAGGGGATCGCTGGCCCAGGGTGAGGGCGGTGGCAGCTGGGGCATGTGGAAAGGGGAGAGAGAGAAAGGATGTGGCACCATAAGACTCACATCCTCCTCAGATGTGTGGAGAGCAGGCATCGAAGGTGAGACAACACCAGTAATGGGCGCCACTGACTGGTCTAGGCAAGGCGTAGGCCTGAGGGACACCATGAAGTCAGGAGTCAATGAACTGCTTACATAAGGAATCTAGAACAAAACAATGCATGAAAGAACCTCTTTGAAGGGACAGGGAAATGGGGTTAGCTGAGTAACTCTGGACATAAGTGGAGCCTCTGTGAGGAAAGTGGAAGGACTGTACACAGCCCTGCGCTCTGGCCAGCGAAACCACTTCTCCAGGTCAGCGCTGCTCATACCACAATGCGTGCATCCTGGAGCTGAGTGATTAATTAAGGAAGTGGGTGGCAGCCAGTGGGAGCAAGCTTCTCCCTGCTGCGGTGAGAGTCACAGATAAGCAAGGGGCAGAGCCCAGGATGACCCATGTGGCGACAGATTCGAGTTGGAGGTGTCAGTGGGAACCCATGTTTCTGCTTACCATAGGTGCAGATGGTTGCATGCAGAAATGTCCCCAGAGGTGTTTATTAATCGGCGCACACATGTGTTTCTGTGCCTTGTTAGTTGAGAGGGCCTACAAGAAACGACACTCCCTAGCAAGGAGCACTGCTCTTCCTGACCTTGGTGTCTAACACCGTTCCCCAAATAAAAGGAGATGGGTTCCTTAGGGAAATGGCTGGTTCTGGGACTAGGCAGAGAATGTACAGGATGATCCTGGTGCCTCTTGTAGCACCAGGCAGAGAATGTACAGGATGATCCTGGTGCCTCTTGTAGCACCAGGCAGAGAATGTACAGGATGATCCTGGTGCCTCTTGTAGCACCGGGCAGAGAATGTACAAGATGATCCTGGTGCCTCTTATAGCACCAGAACGTCAGGAAGTGCTCAGAAAACAAAACCCCAGTGATAAGGGTGCCCAGGAGCCAACGGAGAGAGTGCTCAATGGCCAAGGCAGGAGCCATTTGAGCAACAAGGTATACAACATGGTATGGGACTATAACCCTGAGCCCGTTTGTCCTGCAAAAATGGAACACCAAAGACTGGGCAGTTCATCAAGAACAGAAATGCATTTCTCCCAGGTTGGAAGGCCAAGGCCAAGGCACTGGCATTTGGCCTGGTGAGGGCTTCGTGCTGTACCCTCACACTGCAGAAGGCAGAGGGGCAAGCCTGACACCACCCCCTCCATCAAGCCTGTTTATGGGGGCACAGATCCCTTCCCAGCAGGAGCCCTCCTGGCCTAATCACCTTGTAAAGGCCTCACCTCTTAACACTGCACATTGGCAACACCTGAATTTTGGAGGCTCACATTTAAACCATAGCAAACCAGAAGTATAAAATACACATCACTGAGACCTGGGGCCCAAGCTCCAGGCAGCCCTTTTGCCCAGGCCTGGCTGCAGGCTATGGCCCCAGCTAGAAACTCAGGGAGGTTTCACTCCTGCTACCGAATGAATATGACCCCAGCATTGGATAGCACAGATGGCCCGTGCACAATGTGGCGACATCACAGCCCCTACGAAGAGCCCCTACTAAGTTCACAGTGTCCTCAGAGCAGGGAGTCTTAGTTTGCTTAGGCTACCATAGCAAAATCAGAGAAGGGGGGGTGGGTGTAAACAACAGACGCTTATTTCCTCACGGCTCTGGAGGCTGGAAGTCCAAGAGCAAGGTGCCGCAGGGTTGGTTTCTCCTGCAGCCTCTCTCCTTGGTTTGTAGATGCCACCTTCTCCCTGTGTCCTCACATGGTCTTCCATCTGTGTGTGTCTGTGTCCTAATCCCCTTTTTTAAGAAGTCTTAATGGATTAGGGCTCACCTCAATGACCTCATTTTACCCTAATCACCTCTGCAAGACCCTGTCTCCAAATAGAGTCCTTTTCTTAGGCATTGGAGGTTAGGACTTCAACACATGAATTTTGGGGGACACAATGTAGCTCACAATGGGGCTTCCACACACTCTCAAGCCCCCCTGTGGGCTAGTCCCTGAACCATCTCCACCCTGCTCTCTCTCACCTGCTCAGCTTCCCACTTGTCCATCACCACCACGGCCCACTCTGGAGGCTGGTTTCTGCCAGGCACATCCATGTACTTCACCAGCATCCTCAGGGTGAGGGCAGAGCAGGGTCCCAGGCTGGGGCTGGGGAGGGTCTCCCTGAAACCCCAACTCTCCCTACACCACTGGGCCCCTGCAGCTCACCTGCCCAACATCTTCCAAGGTCCCTTCAAGGCACGTTGGCCACTTCCAGCCACCACAGCTGCTCTGGAATCTCATCCTCATCCAGAGACAGGCAAAAAGAAACTCCCCAAACTCCAGAAGCTACAGTCCAGGCCAAGAATTTTTGGGCTGAGAAGTCCCAGGGCACTCTCTCCTCCTCTATTCTTTTCCCAAAACTAGCTCTTACTGTCCTTCAGGAGGGAGGCGAAGCTTCTGCTGTCTGGAAGCGGGTAGAAGTTGAATCCTGGAGGGGGCTGGAGGTGTTCACCTCGGGTGAACCCTCTGCACATAGGGTCATGGCAGCCCTTCCAGGTTTCTATCCTCTCCCATCAGTCCAACCCGGAGGTGGGAAAGGGGCTTGGGCTTGAGGTGGGACAGCCTGGCCTTCTCTGCCCTAGGCTAGGCACCTGGCTACAGAGTGAATTCCTCCCAGTTCCTCTGGAGCCAGCTCACTCACAAGCTACCCCTCAGATGGAAAACACCCCATCTCCTCTGGCATTTTCCTTCCCAGGTTGAGGACCTACATCCTCCAACCTTCACTAACTTCTGGGGAGGTCAGCCAGGTTCAAGGGCACTGGACAAGGCAAGAATGACATGACTGTATAGCTCCCCTCACCCCCTGAGCCGTCCTCTGCCCAGTGTTTGTCAAGCTTCCTTCCTGCCTCCTAAGAGATCGGGAGTGGGCCAGGAAGGCGGCCCTGTCCCAGCCCTGCTGCCATCAACTGGCTCAAAGGTGGGGAGGCCACTGGTCTGACCAGTTGGCTATCAATCGTAAATTACTGGGTTGAGCCCTCTTGTTGGATCCACATTTATGCACACTCTGCTCCAGCTCTTCCTGGTAGGATGGGAAGTTACTCTCCAACCCCTGGCTGATTTGGCAGACCAGGCAGGCTGCAATCCCCTGAGCTATAGCTCAGAGGCTATAGACCCTCTGAGCACCCTTCTTTCAGAATCTGGCATCAGACTCCAGTGTGCAGCAGATGCTGTGGCTGTCAGAGCTCATGTGGAAGCCCTTGTATCTAAGAACCTGAGTCTTTTGGGATTTTTTAGAGTTAGGGTCTTGCTTTGTCACCCACACTGGAGTAGAGTGATGCAAGGTTCACTGCAGCCTCAACCTGCCAGGCTCAAGGGACCCTCCCACTTCAGCCTCCTGAGTAGCTGGGACTATAGGTGCATGCCACCATGCCCTGTTAATTTTTTGTCTTTTTTGTAGACATGGGGCGTCACTATGTTGCCCAAGCTAGTCTCAAACTCCTGGACTCAAGTGATCCTCCCACGTCGGTCATCCAAAGCGCTGGGACTACGAGCATGAGCCACCGCGCCCAGCCAGAACCTGAGTATTCAATGTTTCCATAAATGGATTTCACTGGTAAGCTTCCCTCCTGTTTCTTATGTCTGGCTCTCCCTTAGGGGGCCCGCCTGGCACCCAGCAACGTGCTAAGTGCTTTTCCCATCTAACACAAGAACCCTCCTGCTTCATCCATGCAGGGCACCAAATACTGTATCATCTCTCTAATTAAAATTTAAATTACAGCATCTATGAGTTTTCCAGGGCTGCTGTAACAAAGTACGACAGCCTGAGGGCTTCAACAACAGACATTTGCGTTCTCACAGTTTTGGAGGCTGCAAATCCTCGATCAAAGTGTGTGTAGACGGGCGGGTTCCCTCTAAGGCCCTGAGGGTCAGTCTGTCCTGGGCCCTCGCCTAGCTTCTGCTGGTGGTTGGAGCCCTTCAGCATTACTGACCTCCCGCTCATGTTCACGTGGCATTCTCCTTGTGCATGGCAGCTCCCAGCTCCCCTTTTATGAGGATCCTCATCACATAGAATTCAGGGATGTTATGGGCTGAGTTGTGTCTCCCAAAATTCATATATCTAAGTCCTAACCCCCAGAACCTCAGAATGGAACCAAATTTGGAATTAGGCCTTTAAACAGGCCATAAAGTGAAAATGAGGCCATTAAAAGTAGCCCTTAATCCAACCTGACTGGGGTGCTTCTAAGAAGAGGGGGTTGGGACACACAAAGAGACCCCAGGGATGCAAGTGCACAGAGGAATGACCACATGGGGACACAGCAAAAAGGCGGCCAGCTGCACGGCAGAGAGAGACAGGCCGTGGGAGAATCCAACCCTGCTGACGCATTGACCTCCAACTTCCAGCCTCTGGAACTGTGGGGAAATGAACCTCTGTTGTTTAAGCCACTCATATGGGGCATTCTGTTACGCAGCCTCAGCTGACTCATACAAGGGCCCATCCTACTCCAGAATGACTCCAGGATGACCACATCCTAACTATTACATCTGCAGTGACCCTATCTTTAAATGAGGTCACATTTGGAGACACTGGTGATTTGGACTTCAAGATATAAATTTTGGGGGACATGATTCAACCTGTAACCTAGTGTTTCTGGGCCCTGGCCCTGGCATCCCCATCCCAAGCAATGTCTGGGAATACTGACTTGCCCTGGACTTCCTGCAGAGGGTCATTTTTCACACTTGTCATCCTCAGTCCCTGGCATGGCTCAACCCCACCTTCTCCTGCCCTCCCTACTGGTTCCACACACAGACCTGCCTTGTATGAGCTACTTATTGCTACTTACCAACTACCCAAAACTTAGGCTTAAAACAACCACCATCTTTGCTCTCACTCCTGTGGTCTGGCCATCTGGTCTGGGCTCAGCCATGGTCCTTACACTGGGGCACGTTGTGTGGCTAAAGTCATCTAGGGATGTCTTCAGCTGAGGCTTGAGCAGAACTCAGCAAACTGCAAACCCGTCTGCCATCTGTTTGTGTAAATAAAGTTTTATTGGCACACAGCCAGGCTCATACAGTTATGTGTTGCCAGTGGCTGCTTCATGCTGCAACAGCAGTTGATGAGGTGAGACAGAAACTGCATGTGGCCACACAAAGCCTAAAATATCTATTATCTTGCTGTTTATACAAAAGCTTGCTGAGCCCTGGTCTCAGGCTGTGTCACTCCCTCGCTCGGTGGCCAACGGTCACCCAGAGGGACTCATCCTCACAAGGCCTGCCCAGGATTCCTCATGGGGGCTGGGGGTGCTCTCGGGGTTCCAATAGCTCACAAAATGTCAGTCCAAAATTCAAAGGGTGGGGATATGGGTCCCCCCTTGACAGGAGAGTCACAGCACATCACCAAGGACCACACATACAGGGGTGGGAGGAGCCATTGCCACCTTCCTTGCAAATGTCATTCATGTGTCTTCCTTTGAATGGGCCAAGCACAGCTAAGTCAAGGCCATGATGCTTGACAGAGCCTGACTGACCGCTTGGGGAAGCAGAGAATCAGAACACAGAGCAACCTCCCTATGGCCAGTTGTGTTCTTAGGGCTCAGGGCTCCCACGTAGGGACCCACACGTGTTCCCAGGTTCCTCCCATCCAACCAGTACCTCCTGCCTCCCACACCTCTGTGCCCCAGGCTCTTGCTACTAGAACTGAGGACTACACTTCCCACAGTGACCCCAGCAGGGCCCAGAGCCATTCACCCCACAGCTGCACACAGCACAGCTCAGCAAACGAATACTGGGCTCCACCTGGGGCAGAACAGAGGCGAAGTCCAGGGAGGGCTAGACATGAGGGCCCTCTATGCCCCCATATCGTAGTAATCCCCTCTGTCTGTCTATTGCATCAGCATTGTTCTCTCTGATCACAGAAAATTCCACTAATTTGGTAAAGAAAGACAGACAGCCAGGACCCCAAGGCCATCTTTTTACGGCTTGCTTTCCTTGAGAAAGATACAGACCTTGCATAGAGTTGGCTAGGGCTGCCAGAGCACTACACACTAGGGGCCGCAGATGTCTCTTGTCTCACAGTTCTGGGGGAAGGAAGTCCAGAATGAAACTGCGGCCAGGGATGTCTGCTTCTGAGATAGCGTCTGTTCCAAGTCCCCCTCCTGGCTCCTGCTGTTTGCTGCCAATCTTTGGAGTTCCTTATCTTGTAGGCTGTCACCCTGATCTCCACCTTCATGACCACTTGGGGTTCCCCCATGTGTGTGTCTGTGTCCAAATGTCCCCTTTTTATAAGGACACCAGTCATATTGCATTAGAGAGACCCACCCTACTCCAGTGCGACCTCATCTTAAATAATTACATCTGCAACAACTCTAGCTCCGAACAAGTTCACATTCTGAAGTACTGGGAGTTAGGGCTGTAACTCCCAGTACAGTTAGAGTTAGAACATATCTCTTCTTGGTGGGGGCACTTTTCAACAGTAACGCACTGTGTCTTGGAAGCTAAGTGGTAGGATGGGCCCAGCCTGTGCTGCATGGTCCACCCCACTGTGCCCCAGATGGGGGAGGGGCGGGACCTAGGGCCACATCTTGTCAATATGGAGCAGGGAAGTTCCCAGACATTGGGATCCTGGGCTCCCTACACAAGAGTGAAGAGGGAAGTCAGGGGGGACAGGAGGAGAGCGGGAGGGGAGGGATAGAAGGCCGGCAGGCTCCAAGGGCCAGCACACACTCTCACAGCTCACAGCAACACTGCTGTCTCCGGCTGCATCTTACCAGAAAACTGAGGCTCAGAGAGACACATTTTGAGTGAGAGGCTGGGCCAGGACAGGAACTCAGGCCTGCATGACTCCAAATCACTTCAAGAAGGAGGTGGGCTTTCTACCTATCCTTTGAAATTCCTCTCCTGCACCTCCCTGGACTGTGCCACTTCTGAATAAAAAGCCGTCATTTTATGAGGCAAAGAAAATGCTACAGTTCTGGGAAGGAAAATATTCTTATGTGGAAAAGAGGGGTCAAGGCTTGGGACCCTCTGACAACTAGGTCATGGCTGATTCTGACATAAGAGAAGGAGGTTTTTGAGATTCTAGAACAGGGGTTGGCAAGCCGCACTCTAGAGTCAAATCCCACTGCTGTCTGTCTCTGTGCAAGCTGGGAACTGTATTTGCATTTTTAAAGGGTTGTAAGAGACAAGAATTCAAACAAATAATTGCGGCAGAGACCACGTGTGGCCTGTAAAGCCTAAAACATTTACTATCTGGCCCTTCACAAGAAAAAGCCAGAGCAATATGGAAAGCGGGGCTGGGAGTGCACGGGCGGAGTGGGGAAGGGAGTCCACGGGCCGGACTGGGGCTGGGAGTGCACGGGCCGGAACGGGGAAGGGAGTGCACGGGCTGGAGTGGGGAAGGGAGTCCATAGTCCAGAGTGGGGAAGGGAGTGCACAGGCCGGAGTGGAGAAGGGAGTCCACCGGCTGGAGCAGGGCTGGGCAACCACGGGCCAGTGGGGAAGGGAGTGCATGGGCCGGAGTGGAGAAGGGAGTCCACCGGCTGGAGCAGCGCTGGGCATCCATGGGCCAGTGGGGAAGGGAGTGCATGGGCCTGAGTGGGGAAGGGAGTCTATGGGCCGGAGTGGGGAACGGAGTCTATGGGCCGGAGTGGGGAAGGGAGTCCACAGGCCGGAGTGGGACTGGGAGTGCATGAGCTGGAGTGGGGAGGGAGTACATGGGCCGGAGTAGGGGAGGGAGTACACGGGCCAGAGTGGGGAAGGGAGTACACGGGCTGGAGTAGGGAAGGAAGTCCAGAGTGGGGAGTGGGGAAGGGAGTGCACAGGCCAGAGTGGGGCTGGGAGTGCATGGGCCAGAGTGGGTAAGAGAGTACATGGGCCAGAGTGGGGAAGGGAGTGTACAGGCTGGAGTGGGGCTGGGAGTCCACAGGCCGGAGTGGGGAAGGGAATGCATGGGCCAGAGTGGTGAGGGGAGTCCATGGGCCGGAGTGGGGAAGGGAGTGCACAGGCAGAGTGGGGCTGGGGGCAGCCCAGGGCCTGCCTGACTCTTCCTCAGAGCTCGTGGCTGGCACTGCCTGGGGCAGCAGGGGCTGAGTGCCCCCTCAGCAGGACCAGGGAGCCCTGAGGAAGGCATGAGAACATGTGCTCCTGGAAGCCACAGAAACATCCAGGAGATGGAGACCCTTGCAAGCTAAGCAGGCCAGGTTACTTTGACCTTGAGGGCAATGGAGGTATATTTTACCAGAGGTGGAAGTCCTGGGAGCCCCACTGTGAATGCTCTGGGTTCCATCCATTCTCCTTCTCTGGGTAGCAGCAAACGCATTAAGTCAAACACTGCAAGCAGCACCACAAGCCCAAATATAAGAGAGGGTGAACAGGGCCTGCCTGTGCCCTGGGGGCTGGGCAGCATTGCTTCTACATCCCTACTTCTATGCCTTGTGGTGTTCATGTCCCTCCAAAGATGTCTATACATTTCCCAAGAAGCAATAGGTAGCTAGTCAGACATGAGCAGGGCAGGAGAGGGCCTCACACCCCAGAATGTCAGGCCACCATCAGGTGATGATCAGGTGGTTGTTACACTGTCTTTCTAAAATAATAATTGGTTGCAGCCAGCACCAGGGAAAGGCAGTCTCCCAATAGATAGAAAAAACCTGAAACTGGTGATCAGCAGCTTCGCGATAAGATCTCAGGAGTTGGGCGAGTGGGCTCAAGCATACACACTAAGAGGCAAAATGGCAGAGTTGAACTGCTTTATGACCTTCCAGGGAGATGTGACTGGGAAGGGAAGAATGCCTCAAGTGAGCATGTGCACAATTTCAGTAAACACACTGCGCACCCCGGAGTGCGGGCAGGTCACTGTGCATGCAGACAGCCTACCCCAAGGGAAGAATCAGGGGAGAAGAGACACAACCCCCTGGAAGCCTGCCAACATATAAATTTCAAGTCAATGGTCAAACCACATACTTGATCTCTCAAGTCGCCAACTTGGCCCTCTTCCAAGTGTACTTTACCTCCTTTCATTCCTGCTCTAAAACTTTCTTAATAAACTTTCACTCCTGCTTAAAAACTTGCCTGGGTGTCTCTCACTCTGTCTTCTGTCCCTCGGTTGGATTCTTCCGAGGAGACTAGAACTGGGGTTGCTGCAAACCCGTACAGATTTGCTGCCACTAACATACGTTGGTGACTCACATACATTCTGCTGCTAACAATAACATCTTTCCGGTCATCTTGTTCTCTGAGCTCCTGATTCCATGCTGGCTCTCTGTGTTCTACACGACACCAACCTGGACCCATGGGAAAACAGCTCCTCTCCCTGGACGCCTCCAACCAGCTGCCTGTCCGCTCTCACCCTGCCCACTCTCTTCTTGCACTTGGTCCTTTCCCCCCAACTCCTCCCATGTTTTCATGCTATGCAACTTTGCGACAACCTCACTCTGAGGACTCACCTCATACATGCCTTTAACCTACATGAGTTGAACTACAGTAATTTCCAAAATATGAGGGAGGAAAATATGTATTAGTTTAAATTGTGTGGGATAATTCCTCCCCTCATTCCCTTCCATATGCCCAGGGATTAGCCTGGGGGTAGGAGATTAAAATTTGCTACTTCATTTCTTGACTCCTGTTATGGTAGCACTAGTTTCTAGCTTCCTTTACATTGATCCTAATGTTGATGGGTAGGTATTTGTGATATAAAGTTAGCTGCCTCTGAATGCAAGCCAACTACTCATCTGACCTAAGGGGAAGGGTGATGTATCTGTGATGGACGTGCAGGGGGATAAAACGTCGGTGTTGGCCGACACGTGGCATACTGTGCTCTAGGGGCGATTTAAGAAAATCTTCAAAAGTAATTTTAGTTAACTGGGATTTCACCTTCTGAGCTGGTTTTAGAATTCAACTCTCTTTTAAGACATGGCTCTACTTACTTATTTTTTTTATTTAGTAGACTTTATTTTTTGAGCAGTTTTAGGTTCACAGCAAAATCAAGTAGAAAGTAGAGATTTCCCACCAGAGTGGTCCCTGTTTTAGCTGATGAACAGACACTGATATCATTATCACCTGGAGTCCACAGTTTAAATTAGGGTTCACTCCTAGTGGTGTACATTCTGTGGGTTTTGACAAACGTATCCACCATTGTAGTATGACACAGAATAGCATCACTGCCCTAAAAATCCTCTGTGTTCTGCCTGTTCATCCCTCCCTCTCCCATAACCACTGGAAACCACTGATCTGTTTCCTGTCTCCATAGTTTTGCTTTTTCCAGATTGTCACAGAGTTGGAATCATCCAGTAGGTAGCCTTTTCAGATTCACTTAGTAACAAGCATTTAAATTTCTTCCATGTCTTTTTATGCTTGATAGCTCATTTCTTTTTAGTGCTGAATGATATTCCATCGTCTCGATGTACCACAGTTTATCCATTCACCTACTGGAGGACATGTTGGTTGCTTCCAAGTTTTGGCATTATGAGTAAAGGTGCTATCAATATCTGCATGCAGGTTTTTGTGTGGACATAAGTTTTCAATTCATTTGGGTAAATAACAAGTAGCAAAATTGCTGGATCATATAAGAATATGTTTAGTTTTGTAAGAAATTGACGAGTTGTCTTCCAAGGTAGCTGTGCCATTTGGCTTTCCCACCAGCAATGACTGAGAGTTGCTCCACATCATCGCCAGCATTTGATATTGTCAGTGTTTTGGGTTTGGCTATACTAACAGGCATGTGGAGGTAGCTCATTGCTGTTTTCCCTGATGACATATGATGTTGAGTATCTTTTCATATGCATATTTGCCATCTCTAAATCTTCTTTGGCAAAATGTCTGTTCAGATCTTTTGAACATTTTTGAATCAAGGTGTTCATTTTCTTACTGTTGCATTTTAAGAGTTGTTTTGTTGTGTTTTTAGTGATTTATCTGATCACAATTAAACCCTCACCTTTAACACTACGGGCATATCAAGGCTTTTTTTCAAACAAAGTTATTTCTCTCCTTGGGAGCATTTCTAGTCCCAGCTTACAAGACAATAATCTTTTCCTGTGGCCTGCCAGAGGCATGATCAACAGTCAAGCCCGCTGGCTGGGGGTGGGGTGCAGGGGAGGGGGAACTGGAGGAAGAGTAGGACTCCATATGAGAGGGAGTACGGAGCGAGAGCAGACCAGGGACACGGATCAGGAGAAGCCTAGGGAGGCACAGAATGATCTGGCAGGCAAAGTGGTTCAAGATGAGTGGAGGTGGTGGGTGGGGAAGCTGGCCAGGCTGGAGCAGAGGGATCAGTGTAGACCAGGCTTAAGCATACTTTGGGCTTTATCCAAGGATCGCACCTTCCTAGAGGGGCCAAGGAGGTAAAATAAATGGGTGAAGCAAGTAAGGTGTGAGGTGATAGGGAGTGCTGAAGACTCTGACAAACTGGAGATCACATGACCACTTTAGAGGGGCAGGACAGGGTGAACATATCTGCTATGATTGGTGGCTGCCCTGCAGGAACAGGGCCTCAATTTTTCAAAAGAGGCTGAACATGTGGATTTGTAAAATCTTCTGGCTTTAAATGCCAGCTCTGACTCTTTTAACACAACATGCCAGCCAAACAAAATGTAGCCATGAATGAAGTTGACAGCAAGGCTGTCATATGCTTCTCATGTACATATATGTGAATGCCAGTGCACCTGCACAAGGGCCTGTGCAAACTCATGTGTATCTGTATAAATGCACATGCAGTACATCCCTGAATGCACACACATACACACATATAGAGATAAGAGTGCTTTCCTGTGCACATGTGTTTGAGTTCACCTGGCTACACATGTACACAAGTATTGCACATACAGATGCACACACGAGCACACTGGTATTGCACACATGCATGCAGCATTGTACGGGAACCCTCCAGCAGTAGCCTAAGAAGATGTCCCCTGGTGTCCCCAGACTGCCCTGTGGATGCTGGGCCCTTCTCTCTCAGCAGTCTTGGGGGAAGCCAGAGCTGCCCTCTGGGGCCACTTCACTTGGCCTTTCCCAACTCAGCTGGAAGCAGAGTTCAGAGCAGGAGGATCACTAGTAAAATCTAGGACGCTGATCAAACTACACTTCAGGCTGCCTCTAGCCAGCTGCCTGATTTAGCAGGGGAAGGGTGGTCCTGAGCTTCCCTGGCTTCACAACACCCTCAGCTGCAGGGTCAGGACCCTCTGGAATTCTTCTATTTGATCCTCAGTCCCGGAAAGCTGGCAGGAGGGCATGGTGAGCTTCATAGCAAGGAAGGTGAGGAAGCTGGGGCTGGCAGGGACTTGATCCACACAGGCGACACAGCCAGGAAGGGTATCAGCTGGTGGCCCAGGCTCTGTCTCTGTCCTCACATCTGGCTACACAGGCACAGGTGTAGCATGTGTACTACACATGTGATCTCCAGTTTGATGTCTTCTGCAGAGTGCTCTCAACCCTGGAGACGGCAGAACCAAGTCCCTCTACACCCATTCCCAGCAAGGGGCCAGGGCCACAGAGGAAGAATCGCCCCTGAACTCTCAGAATCCTAAAGCTTCAATGGGTAAGAGCCTTTGTCAAATATGTCATTGACAAATGAGGAAACTGAGTCCCCAGGGCCAGAGCCATGCTCTAGTGGCCATGCCTGCTGTGGGGAGGAGGTGGGGATGAGCCCCTGCAAAGGCTGTGGCTCCTGCTCCAGGCAGAGCTCTGCCCAGCACCACTGAGTGCCTGGTTCCATCTGCAGCAGTGCTACAGGAGGTATAGGGACCACACATGCATGCAGTCCAGAGCACCAGCAGGACACGTTGTGTGGCCCGCAGCCAGGTCAGTGGTCATTCACTGCCCCATGGCCCTCATGACCTCTGTGAAGATGGACAGAACCCTGGAGGCCCCCTGTGCATGGTGGGATGGTGGGGGTGCAGTGTCCACTAGCGGACATGTCCACAGTCCACAGCCGGGCCACGGACTTGGTGCCTTCCTTCTTTGACTCGACATCCTATTCCTTGAATTGCTGGGTGTCCCCACTGGAGGTCTGGGTGGGCGGTTGTGGGTCGCTGGGCCCTGAGTGTGCCGTATGTGTGTCGGCTCCGGGGTGGCACTGCTGCAGGCGGTCCTTGCACCTTGCCAAAGCACCCAGGCAGGTTTTAACATAGAGTTTTATGGAAGTCAGATGCACACATGATGACCAATTCATCTACACCGAAGAGCAAATGCAGGCAAGTGACAGCCCCTCCACCTCCAGGTTCTGGCAGCTGCTTGGAGCTGTTTTGATTTTCATCCTTGCATTCTGTCCATCACTGTAGCTGAAATGTGGAAGAACCTGTGTCCCTGGTCACCGATTTTAGACTGTATCTCTTGCTTCCCAGTTACAAAAGCTGAGGCTTCAGGGACTTGGTGTTTTTCCCTCTCCTGCCCACCTCTGTGTATGTGATTTACATGTTTGTTTTCATTCTTCTACCTGGATAAATTTCTTACTGCAGCTGTAACAATGACCACAAACTTGGGAGCTTAAAACAACACTTGGTTATTTTCTTACAGTTCTGGAAATCAGAAGTGCCAGAATGAAGGTGCCATTGGTGGCACTGGTTCCTCCTGGAGCCTCTAACGGAAACTCCGTCTCCTGTGCTTCCCCAGCTCCAGAGGCGACCTGCATTCCCCAGCTCCTTGCCCCCTCTTCCATCCTCAGAGCCACAGCTCGGCATCCTCCAGTCTCTGTCTCTGACCTCTTCTTCGGTCCTCGTTCCTCCTACTGCCCCTCGCATAAGGACCCTTGTGATTACGCTGGATCTACCAGATAACCCAGGATCCTCCCCCCATCTCCAGACCCTTAACTTAATCACATCCACGAAGGAAGTCCCTGCTGCCCTGTAAAGTAACATCTTCCCAGGTTCTGGGGATTCATATGTGGACAGCTTTGAGGAGCCACTCAATTGTGAAGGTCCACCATAGTACCTTCATAACTTCAAATCATAGGTTTAAACCTCTGTATCTTATCCCATCCATTTCAGTGTAGCTCTTGCCTGCTCACGCCATTTGCTTGATAAATATTTGTTCTGGGAGCTAGGTTTGCACAACTGATCAAGCCAGGCAAAGCCTTATTTTCCCAAAGCCTATATTCCAGTGGGGAAAGACAGGCAATACATGGGATAAATGAATAAATGATATTCTCAGCACAATTGCTTTTTGGAGGATAACTTGGTAAAATTTATGAAAATTTAAATTGTGCCTGTTCTTTGACTCTGCAAGCCTGCTGTTAAAAATTCATATATAATGATATGTGTACAAGCCTGTTCTTTATGGCATTATTTATAACAGCAAATGTTTGAGAACAAAAATATATTGAAGGAGAATTGGGAAAATAAATTGTGGTGCCCAGAAACTAGAATTTATAGATGAATATGATGATATAGGTTGCAGCTGCTGGGTTTACAGCACTGTTTATAAAACAGGCAGAACCTGCCCTCATGGAGCACATTGGAGTGCAGAAAGACAGATCGCACACCCTGAATGAATCCGTGCTTTAGGCTGTGCCTAGGAGGCAGGAAGGGCTAGGGAGAGAAGCAAAGCTGGGGAGAGAGCTGAGGAGTGCTGGCAGAGGTGGCTTTTGTTTGTTTTTAACTGTTGTTGTATTTACCTCAAAAATTTCAAGTTATTAGTTTAAATCAATTAATTATTAACTAGAGTTTAATTTTAAATTATTTTAATAATTTTAATTAAGTCGATTAATATTGATTGAATAACTTATAGTTGATTTAATTATAATTAATAAATAAAATTTTAATTTTCAAATTTTAGATTTACAAGCATTGCGGATAGTGCAAACATTCCTGAATACCCCTCCCCAACCTCCCCGACACATCACATAGCCAGGGTGCATTCATCAAAACTAGGAAATGAAGATGGGTGCAGGACTGCTGGCTCAACTCCAGGCTTGAACGGGCTTTCTCCAGTTTTTCCACAGAGGTGCCTTGCCGGTCCTAGGACATCGTTCAGGATTCTTCACTGCATTCTGTGGTCACATCACATGGTCTCCTCCACTCTGCAACAGCTCCTTAGTCTTTCTTTGTCTTTTGTGCCCTTGACACTTCTGGGATGGAGTGGGGCTGGAGCTAAGTGAGAAGTGTAGCAGGCAGTGAGGTCTGGGTGGGAAGCGTGGGGCAGACTCCTGTGGGACCTCATAGAGGTTTTCACTTTTCCTCCGAGGTAAACAGGGAGCCCCCAGGAAGCTCCTGAACAGAGGCAGGACATGATCAGACCGACTTTAACTGGGCCCTTCTGGCTGCTGTCCCTCGGGGAGCTGGAAGGGGTGAGGCCAGGTTGGGATGTCTGTGGATGATTCTGCAGTAGTCTAGGCAAGAGATCATGGGTGCTGTGGGCCACAGTGGGTAAGGAGCAGGGTCAAACTCCAGGTGTATTTTCAGGACGAAGCAGAAGACACCTAGGATTTTGACCCCCCCCTGCTGTTGAGGTCCGCAGTCTTCCCCCAGCCTCCCCATCTCCTGTGCTGCTGGGGGCACCGTTGTCAAGGATGCTGACACCTGCATTCCAGACTTCATACATAGGATGATTCCAGAAACTGAAGCCTGCATGTCATGTTTACATAATGTAAATTTTATGCGGGTTTGACCATTTCATTGCCAAATGAAAGAGCTAGTTTCTGGTTACCATAATTTATCTACTCGATTCTTCATTGGAAAATGTTTAGATTGTTCACAAATGTTTGCTGTCATAATGCTAAAAGAACAGACTTGTATATATACTTTTATATGTGGGTTTTTAATATGATGGGTTTGCTAGGTCAAAGAAAGCCTGCAGTCTTTTTCCATAAGTTACTGGGGTACAGGTGGTATTTGGTTGCATGTGTAAGTTCTTTAGTGGTGATTTGTGAGATTTTGGTGCACCCATCACCCGAGCAGTATACCCTGCACCATATCTGTAATCTTTTATACCTTGCCCCCCTCTTACTCTTCCCCCCAAGTCCCCAAAGTCCATTGTATCATTCTTATGCCTTTGTATCCTCATAGCTTAGCTCTCACATATCAGTGAGAACATATGATGTTTGGTTTTCCATTCCTGAATTACTTCACTTAGAATAATAGTCTCCAATCTCATTTAGGTCACTGCAAATGCTGTTAATTCATTCCTTTTTATGGCTGAGTAGTATTCCATCATATATATATATACCACAGTTTCTTTATCCACTCGTTGACTGATGGGCTTTTGGGTTGGTTCTACAATTTGCAATTGTGAATTGTGCTGCTATAAACATGCGTGGGCCAGTATCTTTTTCAAATAATGACTTCTTTTCCTCTGGGTAGATACCTAGTAGTGGCATTGCTGGATCAAATGGTTGTTCCACTTTTAGTTCTTTAAGGAATCTCCACACTGATTTCCATAGTGGCTGTACTAGTTTACATTCCCACCAGCAGCGTAGAAGTGTTCCCTGTTCACCACATCCAAGCCAACATCTACTGTTTTTTGATTTTTTTATTATGGCCAAAAGAATGATTAAGTTTTGATGAAGTTTGCCAAATTATCCTCCAAAAAAATAATTGTACTACAATCAACAGTAATGAGAGTAACTCTTTCCCCCACGCTTGGATATAATCTTTTACATTTTTGCAGTGTAGTCAGCCTCCACAAGATATATTGTTTTTTTATTTCATTTTTCTGCATATTTACAAAGTTAGATATCTTCTCATGTGCCTACTTGCCATTTGCATGTCTTTTACTGTAAGTTGCTAGTTTATATCTATTGCCCATTTTTCTATTGGGATTTTTATGTTTTACTCACTAATTTGTAGAACAGTTTTGTGCATTCCAGATATATTCGGATTGTTGACTCATATATTTCTATCCATGTCTCGTATTTATCTTCTAACTTCACTCATAGGGTGTCTGTTCTTAAACAGGAGTTTAAATGGTAGTGTCAAGCATATCTATCTTTTCCATAATGGCACCTGCATCTTGCTATTTCTTGTACCTTTATAATTGTGTGTTTGTGGTTGGCTCTTTTACCCACTTGGAGTGGATTTTCTGTGTATGGTGTGAGAAGAACCTCCATATTTCCTCTCTTATCATATAAGTAACCTTGTATTGATACCTTATATTAAATAGCCATATGTACTTGAGTTATTTTCTAGAATCTGTATGTTGCCTCATGTCTTCTTTGCCTTTATCTGTTATAACACCACATTAAAAAAATGTTTAACCTCAGCTGGGTGTGGTGGTGTGTGCCTGGAGTCCCAGCTACTCAGGAAGCTGAGGTGTGGCGAATCACTTGAGCCTGGGAGTTGGAAGCTGCAGTGAGCTATGATCCCATCTCTGCACTCCAGCCTGGGCAGCAGAGCAAGAACCTGTCTCAAATAGAATTAATAAAATAAATTAAATAATAAAACAAAACCAAACAATTTAAACCTCTATAGGATGTTTCAGTAATTTGTCAGGCAATCTCCCCACCTCTACCACCATCGTCGTGTCATATTGGGTTGCATCTTATACATTTTCTCCTCCAGATAAATTTTAGAATCAAGTCCCATTTTTAAAAATCCTCTTTGGATTTGTACTGGAATTGCAATGAATTATAGATCAATATGACAGAAATTGGGATCTTTACAATACTGAGTCTCCCCATACAGAAAAAAAAAAAAGGTAAGCAACTCCAGTTAGGTCTTCTTTATGTTTTCCATTAAAGTTTCAGCATATTATTACACTTTTTTTTTTTTTTACCAATTTCCTGCCATGTTGCTTGTGATTTTTCTTCCTGTCGTAAAAGTTATGAACTCTACTTACTGTTGCAGTTTTTAGTTGATTTTGATTGTATTAGTGCCCTCAGTGATGGCCCCTCATTCATCCACACCCTCTGCTGTATGTTCTCACTGGGCTTGGCCGTATGACTTGTTCTTCCCAGTGGGTCAGAGCAGACAGGATGCAAGCCGAGGTCTGAAATGAGCTTGCAAGGTGGGCCTTGCTATCTTGCAGCCATGGGCTATACCCCAGCTGGCCTGCTGGCCCAAGGTGAAATGTGAGCAACATGGAGCAGAGCCCCAGCCAGCCCAGCCTGAGTCACAGCAGAATCCCTCGTTCCCCACAGACACAGGAGCAAGATTAACTCAGGTCAGCAGACTCCCAGCCAACCCACAGGATCATAGCTCTAGTACTAAATCAGGACTGTTTCAGAGCACTGAGCTTTGAGGTGGGCTGTCAATTACACAGTAATTGCTGACTGAAACATTGACATGCAATCAGTCCATGTATTTCTGTGGGTTTATCTTGTGTCTGGCCATTGATTGAACAGTTTTATTAATTCTGGCAGATTTTCAATTGATCATTTTCAGCCCTTCCGGACAGATAATTACATCATATGCGATAAAAGTCATCTTGTCCCTTCCTTTCCTATCCTTGTCAGTCTTTTTTTTTCTTGTCATATTACATTGGCAAGGACTTTGCAAATAATAAGTTGTGTTTGTTTTTGTGGGTCTTCTGGGTGCATGCTGCTATTTGTGAATATAAGTGTGTCCTATTCACCCTCTGCCTTGAGAGACTTAACAAGACATTTCTTCTTGATGAATACAGTGCTCTTCCCTGTGTCTCATTATTTCTTGTACTTTTAGCATTGTGTGTTTATGGTTGCTTCTTTAACCTACCTGGAGCGAATTTTCTGTGCATGATGTGACGATGTTAGGAAAAGCTCTATCTTTTCTCTTTTGTCATGTGAATAACCAGTGTCTCCAGAAGCCTGAGAATGTCTATGTCTCCAGTGTCTCTGAAAGAATGAGAACATCTCTCTGGATATGACAAATTTGTCCAGAATCCCTCTCATAAGGGCAGCAGAGGAGGGGGGAGCCTCATGGGTACCCAGGCAGCAGAAGCTGGAAGTGAACTGACATGAATGGGGCTTGAGGATGCAATCTGCCCCTATCCTCAGGAGTCTGAGGGCAGCACAGAGGCAGGGTAGTGGGGAAGGAAAACATCAGGCACATAAGATGCCCCTCACACTCAACTCCCTGGTCACAAACTAGAGAGTCACCAGCCCCCATCATGAGCCCCTCTTCTGGATGCAGGGCCTGCCCCTCTGTGGAGGTCTTAGGAGTGATGGCATAAGAGGACAGAGACCTAGGTATAAGTCCCAGGCATCTGGTATTGAACAGAGCACTCCAGTGATTAGCTTCCTCTCTGGGAATACAAACCAAACCCAGGAAATGTGCACAGCCTTGTAAAACCACTACAATTTCAGATTGGGTTTTTCTCGTTTATTGCTTGATATGCAATTAGAAGTGGCTTGAACACATCAGCTTTCAGTTCTTCCCACAGTTGAGTATTTAATGACCTGTGAATGAACCCTGAGAAGATGCAACTTCAACTGAGCCCTGCAACCCTTTTGTAAGGGAATGTGTTCATCCTCCAAAAACCTACTTGCAAGTAATATGTTAAGGCACAGATGCTAGAAAGCATTTGATTTAATAAAATGTCTAGTGGGAAGAGTGCTGTATTCGTTGAGAAGAAATGTCTTATTAAGTTTCCTGGGGTGAAGGGTGGATATTAAGGATATACTCAAGTAACAATGGATAATAATACAATTGCCACCAACAACTACAGCTGTTGCTCTCTGCCAGATGCTATTCTAAGTGTGTTGCATATTTTAACTCATTTAGTCCACACAATGACCCTATGAGGAAGGTACTATTATTATCATCCCTTATGGGGAGTCTGGCTCTAAATTCTTCAGTTTATTTAAACAGATGGGGAATTTGAAGTTCCAGGAGGAGGATGAAGGTGCTTTCAAGGCGGCAGAAGGTGCAAAAAGCAAGTCCCTGGGTGCCTTGCAGAGAAGGCAGTGTTGGTGTACAGTTTAAATAGGATGCCCAGTGTAGTGCACTCCAGCCACTGTGGCTCCTCATGACCATCTGGAAAGCATTTTGCCAGTGTGAGAGACTGGCAAAGAGACTCGGGCATCTGGAAGACTGAACCCACTGCACCTTGGCAGCTTTGTGCAGGGCATCCTCTGCCAGGATGTGGATGGAATCCCAGCTGTGAGCCCAGATTTGTAGTAAGGCCACCAGCTTGGGAAGGCTGGGAGAGGACAGGGAGGGGCTTTGCCACCCAGCCCAAGGTGGGAACCAGGACTCCTGTGTGGCACCAGGGTGTCCTCTGATGGGCAGTGGTCCAGCTGTCCTCCCAGCAGTGCCACGTCAGCATGACTGTCCACGCCTTGTCCAGGGATTCAGGGAGAGAAGAGCACTGCCACTTTGCTGTGGAAATAGACAGGTGTCCTTCATTCCTCTGTCAAGGTGACGTTCGTGCATTTAAACAGAGCCCTCTGGGGATAGCTGTTCAACAACTCACCAATTAACCCTACAGAAATGACATCGATGTCTTTTCTTTATTTCATGCGTAATGCAAAGAATTCTGTGGGAAGGAGGAGACCCTGAGAGCCACACTTCAATCCTTCACACAATTTCCCTGTCTGTTCATATCATGGGGGATTTACAGCCAGACTAGTAATGCCTTATTACTTTCACATCGCAAATTTCTTCTCTTTCTCTATCAATATTTGACATTTGCACTTAGGGTTTAAACACATTTGCAATGATTTAGACATATTTCTGCAGAAATGTATTTTCACTCTTCTCATCAGGTATTTCCAGCTCCCAGCACCTGCTGCGCACTGCCGTCCCTGGCCTCCCTCAGCTGGCTCTGTCGTAGCCTTGCGCCTCACTCTCGTGATGGAGCCACCTGCTACAGACACTGCTCTTGCTGTCTTTCAGTGTCAGCTCAGCTCAGGGTTGAGGCCAAATTCACAGAACCCAGAGGATGGAAACAGCAGGGAACGTCCCGGCTGGGTTCTGAGAACAGCCTGGGGACTGGCTGCGATCTCTATCAGTGCTGGGTGTGGATATGTCCGTGCGCCAGGACGGCTTGGAGAGCAGGGTGGAGCAGCAGGGCCAAGGGAGGCTGACAGTGGGGGACTGGTCACTCATCTCCGGGTCCAGACCTCCAGGAGGGGCACCTTTGGGGTCCTTGGTGTCCCTTCCTGATGGGCCCGGCTGTTTGGGGCAAAGAGCAGGACCTCACAGAATGGGAGCCGAGCCAGAGCCTGAGCTGTCATCATTTGTCTTCTGCAGCAGTGCTGGGAGTTCCCTATCCTCATGCCCACTCCTGATGTTCTCCCATGTGGATTTTAACTCTGCCCTGCATCTTTTGTTTTCTTGCAATCCCCCGCTATCCCTTCCAGCTCTCTTTTTACCTGGTCCTGGTGCCCTCCCACTACAGCCTGGGCTCTCTATTTCTTCCTTATTGAAAACAGCAAGGCGTTTCTAGTGCCCTCCCGGCCCCCCAGGGCACATCGAGATGTGCACTTTCCAGGAGTGTTTGAATGCTGCTCTCTTTGCCTCATTCTGCATCTTTAGAACAAGCCCCATTTTCATCTCTGTTCATCACCAAATGAAGTGGGACCTACTCAGACATGGCCCCCACTCTCAGCCCTCTCTTGTGGGTTCAGATCACCTCCTCATGCCTTCACTGTGCAGGTTGACATGTTCATTCCTCAGAGGTTCCCCTGCCAGGCCTTGGATAGCCTGAACCAATACAACACAAGGAAAATGACAATTTTCCTGGAAGCCCTGATCCTGAGGCTTTCTGCCTATGTCCCCTCTCCACCTCCCGGCTCTCACGGCCCCACATAGACTCTGGACCCTATTCAGGAACAGACAGTGATGGCATTGCAAGGGTTTGCTGTCCGCAGGAGTCAAGATTGTCATTTGCAGCCTTGGTTTCCCAACCAAGGCATCTTGGCTCCTACGTAGGGCCTTTTGGCTCCTCTGTTCCCACAGAGTTTCCCTTCTTAATAATCTGCTGCCCTGGAAGTCTGGCTGCTGATCCCACACTTATCAGTGATGCCCTTTCTGAGAATGTGGATGAGGCCATGGGGAGCTGAACTCACCTGGCACCACCAGACTTAGCCATGCTGCCAGCTCGTGGGAAGGGGGACCCACTGTGGGCACAGCTGGGACAAAACAATGTGCTTACAATGGAAACTCCTGGCTGCCCTCTGCTCCTACCTCCTTGCCTTCTCCTGCAACATGTGCCCCACATTCCAGCTGTGCTCATGCTGCCCAGATGACGACTGCATTTTCCAGCCTCCCTGGCAGTGGATGAGCCGAGTTATTGAGTTCCGGCCAACAGAATGGGAGTGGAAGTGAGTGTGCAAATCCCAGGAGGGCAGGGCAGAAACATGGCCCCTTGCCTGCTTCTCCCAGCTGGCCCAGTCCTGTGGAGCCAAGGGGCATTGGAGGAGCAACAAGAGCGAAGGAGGCTGGGTGCCCTGAACTCAGTCTGCTGTGCCAGCCCAGGCTGCTCCCTCTGAGACCATCTAAGCAGAGGAAAATAAACTGCTATGTTGTTTAAGCCACAAAGTTTGGGGATTTCTTTGTTATAGTAGCCTAACTCATACTCTACCTAGTACAGTGATCAGTAAATGGTACTTCCTTCCTCTCTGTGTGCCTTAGGGGCAGGCGGGTGGGTGGCACCATTATGGCTGGGGTTCCTGCTCTGCAGCCTTCCAGCTTCCACCTCTATTCCTCACCATGGTGAGTCCAGGGCCCATCTCCACCTGCTTTTTCAGCTTGCAGGTCAACACAGCACTCCCCTTCCAGCCACAGAAATCACAGACGGTCAGAAAGGTGGTGGCATGGGGGTCTCTGAGGCAGGAGCCAGGCCAGGCGCTGCAACAGACTCTCAACCCCCATCAGGGCCAAGGCAATGCTGACATTGGGGCTGCAGCAGGAACCCTGGGGGTGCCACACAGCTGGGCTCTGCGTCCTGGGCTCTGCATCCAGAGTCACTTACCACATGCCACCACGCTGTTGCCCGGGGCCTTTCACACTGCTCTGCAGGGCGAAGGAGCTGAAATCTAGAGAGGTCTAGGACACACATAAAGAGCTGGAGCCCAGGATCAACAGGCAGTGTGGCCCCATTATCCCTGCTCCCTGCACTGTGCTGTACTCTCCACGACTCAGCCAAGACCTCCAGGAGGCACACTCATCCCGGGGAGGTGCACCATATGTGTGCACGTACACACAATTCAGGTGCAAGCCTGGAAGCCCAGACTGAGGAGACCACTAAGACCACCCCTTACACACACTCCCTGCTGCAAGACAACAGCAGGATGTTGGGACACACACCCAGGGGAGGTGAGCAGCATGTCCGGCCGGTCCTTGGCACAGAAGGTGCATATGCTCCCGAGGTTATTCCACGTCCCATGTCATCATCCTGACCAGAAAACAATCCTCCCTGTCCCTCTGACGTACCTCTTATCTAGGGCTGAACTGCTTGTTTATGGATGAAGAAAGCCCACGTTAACAAGGCTGGAAATCAATGCCTTGCTTCCCTAGAGTGTGTTTGCCCACAGAGGGTACGTCTGGTCAGGGGCAAAGGACAGAGGTCACTAGGCCCAGCCTCCTCCTCAGGACCATGGCCAGTCAGGATAGGATGTCCATCCTCCTATCAGCTGTGCTGTGTGCTGGGCGGCTGGTGAGAACAACGGCCTCTGCCCTCTGAGATGCACGACTTCACACAGACCCCCACATTCAGACATCTCTCTGCTGGGAGCCCATGGGTGCCCTACCCTCAGCCTCCAGATCTCCAAGGTTTTCACCGAGAAACACTTGACCCAACTTGCATCCAGTTCTTATAAAGCAAAGGATCCTTCTAGAAGGTTCTTGCTTCCCACTGCACATGACTGGGTGAACCAGGGCAGCCCTGTCTGTGTGTGTGTGCTTCATACCAGCTGAGCCACTGAAGCAGGCCCTGGTCAGCCTCCATTTCCTTGCCATTCCCTGTGGGGCTCATAGCCCCTCCTTGTGCTTGGGCCCCCACTTCCCCCAGGCTCCAGCCAGCACAGGACGTGTGGATGGGTCCAACCTCAACTGTGCAACCACACAGCGAAGACCCCAGGCATGTCGGGGAGTTAGGGACGATGGAGGACAGGGCATAACTGCATATACTGGCCTCTCCGAGTCTCACCTCTGCCTGCTCAGGATTCCTAACACTTTCACAATTACCCACGCCAGTGGGAAATGGCACAGCCACGTTCCTAAGGGGGTAAATACTCTGCCAAGGCACAGCAAACATATAGGGCATGTGTAATAGGTTTGGTGGACTGGATGGGGGTAGGAAGTGCAAGAAAGGGTCTCCGATAGCAGAGTAGGTGAGCCTCGCAGGACTGGCCAGGCCTGAGGCAGCTTCCCACAGGTGCTGTCGGAATGTGGGCTGGATTTGGGTTTACAGAGCTCCAGGTCAGGGAGCCGGGATGAGCAGAATCTCAGCAGCTGGCCTGGAGCTGAGCTGTACGGGAACCCTACCCCGCTGGACCAGGGCTGGACCCCAAGGGGCCTTTCTATCCCTCCAAATGCAAAACAGGGTTCCCTGAACTCTGCGAAGGTGGAGACATAGACTCGGCCCCAGAGTCACCTCCACATCCCGGCAAAACAGGAAAACAGCACATGAATGCCGAAAGCTGTGAGTTCTTTTTCTTTTTATTGGCAAAGTAAATATATTTTTACGAAGGACCAAAGAAAATATACATAATTGTAACATATGTACACCAGCTTCATAGATTTTTTTTAAATTTCAAATTTACACAAATGTTGATATGTTATTAAAAGATATTTTATGTGGATGGACCTATGTACAGTTTATTTACATACATTCATAGGATGTGAAATAAACCTGTCAAAACAAGCTAGTTCATTTATTAATTTCTAGACAAAATAAGGAATGCATTTCTAAATCAGGGTTGGGAGGCTCTATCTAGTTCTCTCACACCCAGGACAGCCTGGCCCTCTCCTCCCAAGGCCACCCTAGAGGCTGGTGTCTGGATTTGTCTGGGAAACCGGAGGAGGGGACGAGCCCCTGGGTACAGGCGCTTCTGGCTCTGCCTGCCCTGCACATTTAACTCAAGCACATGCACTGCCAGCCCCCTAGTGGGGGACACTTTTCACCTCTCTCCCACATGAGGGCCCAGCGGCCCGGTCCTGCTCCCCCCTCCAGGGACCTGCCCACACCCTCTGGTGATCATGCTGAGCAGGCATCTTAGACAAAGCCACCCTCACACCACAGTGCAGCCCTGGACTTCTGGCCTACTTCCTTCTCCTCCAGCATGACTCTCTCTGGAAACCCAACATTTCAAAACTGCACATTTCATCTTCCCCTAGCACTAAAGTTCTGGCCTTGGCCCAGGATGGGGGAGCCCAGTGGGAGAAGGGCCAGGTCCCCAAAACTCTGCCTGCAACCAGTGGCTGCAGCAGAGGCCTGGCCACCGCGGGAAGGCACGAAGGCACGAAGGCACGAAGGCCTGCCTCCAGCCCCGTGCGCCGGGGGCCCAGCCCCCAGGGACGCGGGTTCGAGGCTCTAAGTACTCCCGAGAAAGGCAGCGGTTGGCGGGCCCTGGGTTCACACCTCCCAGGCTTCAGAAGGTGGGCTGGTAACATTGCCATGTCCCTCTGGAGGAGGCAAATAAATTATTGCTTTAAAAAATGGGGCTGGGGTGGGGATCTGGGGCGACGGACAGGCTGGGGTTCAGGGCGCTTTCAGTTCACGGAGCGCACGGAGCGGCTGCTCCGCGGGAAGCGGTGCACCTTGATGTGCTTGGAGAGGTGGTCGCTCCGCGCGAACTTCTTCTCGCACACAGGACACTGGTACGGCTTCACACCCGAGTGCGAGCGCCTGTGCCGCGACAGCTCGTCAGAGCGCGAGAACCTGCGGGACATGGCGTTGTCAGCGAGGCCTGGCCCTGCCTGCCCCGACCCCACGAAGTTGCCGGGATGCAAGGCGTGCACCTGGCACTCACCCAAAGGGCGGCTGCGCAGACCTGCAGCCTCTACAGGATTAGGGGAGCGTCCTCCATCTACGTCGGTAAGGCTATACCAGTTCTCAAAATACCATTTTTTTTTTCTTTTTTTGAGACAGGCTGGAGTGCAGTGGCGCCATCACAGCTCACTGCAGCCTCCCGGGCTCAATCAATCCTCCTTAGCCTCCAGAGTAGCTAGGATTACAGGTGTGCCCACCACACCCAGATAATTTTTGTATTTTTTTTTTTAGAGACCAGGCCTCCCTATGTTGCCCAGGCTGGTGTCAAACTCCTGGGCTCAAGCGATCAGGCTACTTCAGCTTCCCAAAGTGCTGGGATTAAAGGCGTGAGCCAGTGTCCCAAGCTGCCCCTGCCACCCCTCCAAGATGGAAAGAACTACAGTAAAGGCTCATGCTGGCACAGTGGGCATTCTCTGTTGGGAACTGCCAGAGCAGCTGGTAAAAGCTCCCAACAGGAAAGGACCCCAATGCTACCAGGGACCAGGGCTTCCCTCCCACAGCCCACCCAGTGTGCAGGGGTCTCTGAGGCCACAGGTGCACTCAGTCGCTCAGGCCCTGATGCTGGCAGCCTCTCACCACCCTGGCCTCATCTACCCCACTGGACCAGAACTCCACAGGGGCATCTGTGAAGGTCTGTACAGGACAGCCCATCCGGAGGGGAAACGGAGGCCTGGGAGGAGGAAGCAGCACAGGGAGAGAGGTCCTCAGACTTGAGTCCACCCACTCCTGAAACCAGCTGTGCTGGAAGCTGGGCCCTCTAAGGCAGGCCCAAATAAAGATTGACCCTGCAAAGTGCATCTGGGAGTTCAGGTGGCTCCCGACATTTCGCTTTCTTGGCCCTGCTGGCCTGGGAGCAGGCATTCATGTGACAGTCAAGAGCCCAATCTGCATTGAGGGCCTGGACTGCTTGCCACCAACCTCAGGGATTTGAGGCCCTCTCCACCCCTGGCTTGGCAGCAGGTCCCTCCCACCCCACCTACCCCTCCCACGACACACTATCCCGCTCTGTGCTCCACCTGCATTGACCTTTCCTTGGTCCTTCTTGCCACAGCCCATTTGCACATACTGTTCCCTCTTTCTAGAATGTTCTTCCCTCCCCCTCCTTGCTCTCTCCTACCCATTCCTTAGAGCTCAGCTCCAATGTCACTTCCTTAGGAAATCCCTCCAGGACTGCATCCAATTCTAGGCTCCCGTGGCATTACACACCTTTCTCTCCTCATTCTTGCTGTTGTTTTGATTTTAAATTATCTTCAACTTTTTGATGACTGTCAGTCTGTCCCACTAGACTGTCAGCTCCATGACAAAAGACATGTTTGTCTTGGTTCCCGGTGGTCTTCCCATGACCAGCCCAATGCCTGGTATATGGTAGGTGCTGAGGAGGTGGATTTCAATGCAAGAGTGGGCACAGCAAGCAGCCCTAGGGGGGCAGACACTGTCAAGGAGCAGTCCCAAAGCATGCGCGCACACACACACACGGACAAATACGTGCCCACACATACAGGCACACAAACATACATGGACGAATATGTGCCCACACATACAGGCACACAAACATACATGGACGAATATGTGCCCACACATACTCACACACACACAGGCACAAATTCATGCCCCCATGTACTCACGCACACACACACACAGGGACACCAGGCCCAACACCCCTTCGTGGACCAGGGCCACCCAGCGAGAGGCGGTGCCCAGAGCAGCAGTTCCCACCCAGCAATTGGTAAGGGCTGGTGATGCCCTGGCGCCCTGACCCTGTGGGTGGAGGAGCAGAAGGACCCAGCAGAACATGCTCTGGACAAGGCACAGGGGGTGGCAGGAGGGCCTGCAGGAGGAGACAGGAACTCCGACCCACATCACAGAGTGGTGGTGGCACCAGGCACAGGGCAGTGCTTTCAGCACATCTCCAGACTAGGTGAAGCCCAACTGCCCTGCCTGTCAGAGGAGGAAACTGAATCTCAGGGTGCTGAGGGCCCGATCCAGGTCACTGACAAGACAGGGCCCCTGACACTGGAGCAAAGGTCTTGACACAGCCCCCTGCCCTGGCGATGGCAGATGACCTGGACTCCCAGTCAGCAGAGCCCCCCAGCCTCCTGTACAGGCCTGGCTGGGTGTGTGTGTCACAGGGCCCTGTGCCAGTGAGGAAATGGGATAAATGTGCCCTGACAGTCAAAGCTGACACCTGTGCTCCTGGGCAGGACACCTGCCCCCAGCTGCAGCTGGGCACACAGCTTCTGAGCAGAGGAGCTGGCCCAGGGCAGGGGTAAGCAGAAAGCTGCAGACACAGAGTGCCATGCCTCCCAGGCTGCAGCCCTGGGGTCACCCAGCATCTCACTGGCCAGGGAACCAGGATGAGCCAGCCCCATTGGACTGGCAAGACCATGGCAAGGGTTTAAAGAGGCCAAGTCACACAGCCCAGGGGACAGAGTCTCAGGCTCCTGCCTTGACAGTTCCCACCCCACTGGGTGCCCTGAATGGTCCTTTCTGGGCCTCAATTTCTTCATTCATCCAATGAAGACTCTGGCATTCCTGCCCACCTTCCAAGATTCATCTCAAAGGCCACAGGTGGTGACGTGGGGCCACACAGATCTCTGGTCATGGTGACACCCTGGGAAGGACAGGCAGATGAGATAGAACCAAGCTGGACAACATGCTGTCCTCACCTGAACTCCCTCCCTGCTGCCACAGGGTCCTGGCACCTGAGAGGAACTTCCCTGGGAACTGAGCCCTCAGAAGACCCCCTGCCTCACCCCTGCATGCCACATTCTCCCAAACAGCAGCCAACAGAGAGCCCTGGGGACTACAGTGGGGGATGTGGGAACCCAGTGGGTAAGATGCAGCCCTTGTAGGCAGTAAGCTCTGCCACTTACCAACCAGGCAAACTAGGAAAGTCACCAAGCTCCCTGAGCCTCAGTTTCTCTACCCAGACAAAGGGAGAACAAAAGACCTATTCCTGAGGACTGTGAGGATTGTACAAGGCAACCAGTAACGGTTTAGAGCCCTGCTTAGCACGTGGCAATTATTCAAGAATGATGAGCTCTTATCACCTGCATGGAGTTAAGTGTTGGGCCTGGTTCCTGGTGGGTCCTGCTGCAGACAGGGCAGCACTATGATTTGTGCTGAGCTGTAGGGCAGATGGTACACAGGGGTCCAGTGTCTCTCTAGAGCAGCTATAATGTCAGGGCTGGTGCATACAGCACTTCTGTATGAAGGCGTCCCTTCCTTGAGACACTAACCCTCATCTGCCAGACAACACCGCAAACAGTCCAGTCTCAGAAACTGCAATGGAAATGGTGCTCCCTAGAGTTGTGCAGTTCACAACCTGCCCAGCCATACTGGGGGCCTCTGCCTACAGAGGGAAGGAGGTCAGAAAAAGCCTCAATGCACAGGGGTCATGAGAGCAGGCTGGGAGCCAGACCCCTAGGTTTGAATCCTGCACCTACCACCTCTTGGCTCTGACGCTCAAGAGGAGCCTGTAACTCCCCTTCTCTGTCCCCCACCACATCCACTGTGGACGACAAAGGTACCCATCCTACAGGCTGATGACAGTTATTCATATTCATATTCACTGCAGCAGAAGGGATTCTTTCTGGATGGAATGGCTTGGCCATTCTGGAACAGGACGTTCTGCTGCAAGGAACAAAGGATGCCTATGTCTGACAGTGAGGCAAGGAAACTTCTAGGAAGGCAGGCAAGCAGCACTTCCCAGACGGCTGGATCAGAACAGGGAAAGTCTGCTCTCAGCCCTGTTGAGGATGCCAAAATCATGTCACCAGAGAAGGGAGAGGGAATACTTTCAGGACCAAAAGCAGAAGGAAGTGGAGGCTGAGTACCTGGGCAGGTGACGACCTCAGCAGTGGAGGGAGGGCACTGTCCATTACACAGAGGTACGAGGGGGCTGAGGGGCCCTGGCTTGTTCTCCGAGCACAGGACACGGTACTAGGCCAGAGCCAGCCTGGGGCAGAAAGAGCATCCCATTCATCTAGGCCACCAGGAAGAAGAGACGAGGCCTGGGAGTGGAGAGCTCCCCCATGGGGAGTAGGTGAGTGTGTAGAGCTGCCACCCCAAAGACCAGGCTGAGCTGCAGATGGAGGTGGAGGTTCCCAACACCAGAGTTAGCACCCAACACCGGGGTGCAGAGGGAGGTCCCTGATTCTGGGCAGACAGCCTCAGCTGAACTCCTGGCTCTGGGGCTTACTGGCTGGCTGACTGGAGAATTTACCTAACTCTTCCGTGCTTTAATTCTCTCCTCTGTGAAATAGGGACAACATGCTGATGCCTACTAATTTTGAGAATTACGTAAATTAATATGTGTGAATTTTGCTCAGAGCAGTGCCAAGTGTGCATTAGAGGCCCTGGTTATTATCTCGATTGTGGTCGTTAGCTCTTTTCCCATAGCCCAGAAGCATAATGCCTTTTGGGCCGACCTCTTGGTGGGAGACTGGAGGCACACATGGCGACTCTGATACCAGCTGGGACCGCCGGGTGGCCAGAGCAGGGCTCTGCTCGGGCTCAGGCATGCAACCCAGATCCTTGCTCACTAGCTATGTCCCTGTGGGCATGTGACGTGAGCAGTCTGTGCCTCAGTTTCCCTCTCTGTGAAATGAAGATTGGTGCCTACACTTTACCAGGCAGTTACAAGGACCTGATGAGCTAATGCGAAAACCTTAAGCTGTCACTACAGCCTCAAGGGCAGGGGTCATTTGAGACAGAGGGCACAGAGAGGGCGGATGCCCACACGGGAGCCTGAGCCACAGCAGGGAGGCCAGCGTGGCTGGATCCCACTCAGTAAGGGGAAGAGACAGGTAAGCACATTGTGTGGGTCTATGGGCCAGAACGAGAAGCTTGAATAGAAACTGAAGCATAGCAAAGTACACTTAAAGGCCTCAGAAGGTAATGAGCTCCCCATGGCAGGAAGTATGCAAGTTACAATAGTGGGCGGAGGGGATTCCAGCTCTGAGAAACTTAGAATAGTGCCCAGCATACAGTGAGTGGTCAGTAAATACACCATCTCACCATCATCATCGTTACCCTTCCAGTCCTGTCCAGACCCAGCTGCCCCAAAGCGGGGTCCATCCTCCCTCCTGACTGCTGTAAGGAGCTGCAGGGGCTTCCTCTCAGTTGAAGACTATCACCACATTAAGAGACACAAGCAGACTGGGCACATCCCCAGGGTTTCAAGATCCCTGAAAGCCAGCTGAGGACTCCCCGCATCCTCAGAAAAACAGCCTTCCCTAGAGGCCGGTGTCCTCAGCTCCCAGCCGAACAGCGCCTCTGCCATGAGTTACCCCACCAGGGCCAGACCCACTCCAGGGGACCTTGGGGGAAGCTGGAGGAGCCCTCAGGAAGCCCGGGGCATGGCTGGCAGCAGGGACAGCTCCTGGGGGCAGTGCCACTGTGATCTCACTGGGCCAGGCAACCACTACACCTTCTCTTGCCCAGTGGGTCCTGGGCAGCATGACCAGTGCCAGGGCTCAGATGTGTCAGAGCTGAATCCCCTCCACAAGTCCCCACTCTCTCATGTACACCCCCTGCCATGAGGAACTCATTACCTCCTGAAGCCACTGTATAGAGAACTAAGATCTGCCTCACTGAGATACACTTTGGGCTGAGGGGCCTATCAGCTCTCTGGCCCTAAGATATCCAGGAAGAAGGCTGGCCTTGGATGAGGACCACACCTGCCCTCCCCATCACCCTACCCAGCTTCACGGCAACTAGAGGAGCTACTTGCCAATGGTCGACTATGGCCAGGAGACAGCGCTGAAAGCTGAGCCCGACTAGGGAGTCCAGACTGGTGCTTGGAGGGAGGCTTCCCTGCCTCTCTGCAGCCCCTGCCTGCCCTCACCAAGAGGAGAGTGCATACAGGGTCCCTGAGAGTAGGGGGTCCCTTCACAATAGGCACCACCCTCTTGGAGGCTGGAGAGAATGCCTTCAGGGTTCCTCCTCAGAAACTGCCTTGTATGAGTTTGTATCCTTGTGATGTACAAACAACAAGGAGGCCGCTGCGGAGCCCTGCACACCTGCCCTGGGCTGCAAAGGGCTAGCCCTCCACTCTGCAGACAGGAAACTGAGGTTTGGAGGGGGACCACCCCAAAGGCACATGACAAGTTAGTGGCTGACCCAGGCGTAGGCTCAAGACCACAGCCCCCACACACCTGTGCCCTCGCCTTCTCTGCACAAGTTTCCTGCTTCAATCAAGAGCACTCCTGGCCCTTCTCTCGGCTCCTCTAACCTCCTATGCAGTGTACTTGCTGCTGTGTCCTCCTCTCACAAGCAACCTGTCCGCCATGCACCCACTTGGCAGGCCTAGGTACAAAGCTCAGAGAGGTGGGGACTCCAGGATGGAGACCTTGTGAGGTCCCAGGGTGGGCTCTCGCAGAAGCCTCTCCGGTCTGTCTGAATGGGGTGGGAGACAGGACAGAGTGATGTCTTCACTCAGGAGGGGCCTCCATAAACCTAGACACTGTTCAGGAAAATTCCCTTCTCTGGCCAGATTGGCACTCAATGGAAAGGTGGCACCAGTGCCACAACATACATTCCACTCACAGCTCCCTGACCACGGCTCAGCCTCACCGGCCAGAACCTCTGCCCCAGACAACTCTCAAGAGCTCTCAGAACCAGAGTATGGTCAAGAAAACAAAAGCTGCAAACTGCTCCCTGGGTGTTGCACCCACACATAACACATGCACACACAGGCAGCCATACATGGTGCACAAACACCTAAGACATGTATGTGTGCAAACACATATGGTCACACGGCACAGACAGACACAAAGAAAGCAAGATGCATACACATGTGGGCGTGCACACACACAGCCACACACCTGCTGGCAAGGCCCAGGCCTGTATACACCCCCAGGGATACAGATGAGTGTGCCCCGTCTCACACACGTAGCAGCAGCCACAGCAGCAAATATGCGGAATGTGCCAACAGCACACAGCGCCCCCCAGGCAGGCCAGAGATTCCTTTGGGATGGGCATCAGGAACTGCAGAGGGCTGGCTCTGGCACCCCGGAGCACATGAGCTCTTCGCAAGCAGCCTACATTTCAGGAAAAGGTGGACAGCCACTCCCAAGGAGGTTGAGCAGCACCCAGTGCTCAGGGAAGGGTGCTGGGTAACCCTGGTTGGGAGACTACCAGTTACCATTTGAGGCCTGATTTCCCCACTGCCATGCAGACAAGACAGCCTGGGTTCTGCCACCTGTGACAGCACCACCAGCTGGCCTAGCCTCCCTCTGGGTTGGCCTTTGCAGCCTCCCAAACATGCTTCCATGTCCCCAGGGAGGAAGCATAGGCTAGGCCCAGCCCACGTGTCCAGAGACATCTGTGAATGAAGCTAGTCCCACTGGTTGGGGAAGCAGCATTTTCAGGATGTGACCTCTCGAATCCGGCCTCTGGGTTCAAATCCCATTCACAAAGCAGAGTGACCTTGGGCAAGTACCTGGCCAGTCGGAGCCCTAGTGTCCTGTGATGTAAGTTGGGAGTGATGGTGGTACTTACCCTGTGGGGCTGTGGGCCCAAAGGGAGCCGCTGCCTGGCCCCTAGACCTCACTCATCCTTCCTCGCCAGCCCCTCAATCCCCACCCTTGTCAGACTGGATGGGGAGACCCAGCTGGCAGCACAGGCCAGTGAAGCCTTACCTGGCAATCAGGAAACTGGACACCAGTTGGCTTCCGGCTTCAGGAACCGGGAGGACCAAGGAAGCCTCCAGGCAACTGTGCCAGCTCTAGGCCTGCACCCGCCTGCCCCTCCCTCCCCTTCCTCATCTGCCTTCTGTTAATGGTGGAAAATGGCCCTGCTGCACACCCAAGTAAGCAGACATGAGTGGCTGTGCTCACTGCCCAGGCCTGTCACTTGCTATACTGACCTCCAGCCGCAGCCTGGCCAGGTGCAGGCAAAGGGCTTCTCACCCGTGTGCCGGCGCAGGTGGGCCTTGAGGTGGCTGCTTTTGGTGTACATCTTGCTGCAGCCGGGGAAAGTACATTTGTGCATTTTGATGAGTTCTGCGGCTGGGTTCTTGGGGAACTTCTGGCCCATGAGGAGACCGGCAGGGCCAGGCCCCAGGGGTCCCGATCCAACAGGCTTGGCGGCAATGGGCACAGGGGCAATGCGCACAAACTTGGAGGGCAGGTTCAAGTTGGAGGAGGGCACCACCTGGGGCACGAGCGCGAAGGTCTGCCCCTGGATGTTGACCAGGAGCTGGGCAACCTTGACATTCTCCGGGGCTTGCCCAGGGGAGGCAGGCCCCGTGCCTGATTCCTGCTTCACAGGCATGGGCTGGATCTGCAGCAACACTGGGATGGGGCCATCGGGCGTGGGACCCCCACCTGGGCCCTGGGCACCTCCTGCACTGGCACCACCTGGTGGAGGGGAACAGCGCTCTCTCCCGCTGGACCCAGGATGGAGGTGGCTCCTGTGTGGCCCAGCTGAGAGCTGGCTGCAGGCATCCAAGTCCTTGCTGTTGCCCTCAGGGACCTCCTTGACTCCAGGCTCCATGTTCTCCTCCAGAAACTCTTCAATCTCCTCCAGGGTAGGCTGGAAGGGCCGTGGGACGTCATCAGGGTCACCCAAAGGAAACTCGGGCAAGCAGAAATGCTCCCCCTTCACAGGGGCCGCTGCCCTTCGCCAGGGCCCCCAGGCCATGGGGCCACTGCTGGCCCCAATGCTACCACCGCTGCCCCCGCCACTGCCCAGCGTGGCCTGGGACAATAGGAAGTCCAAGATGCTGTCCTGGCTCTCGGTGCCCGGGCCTCCACCATAGCAGGAGCAGAGGGCTTGAGAGTCGGGACTGGAACAGGAGCAGGGGCTGGAGGCATCGCTGTCATCTTCAGAGACGGGTGAGGGCAGCATGTGATATGCCCGCCGGCCAACCAGCCTATCACCCAGATACCCAACTGGGCATTTTGGCGACGAGAAGTTCTCGTCCACTGGAAGTAAGTGGTCCACCATGCTGGCCTGGCCGTGCCGGTGGCGGCTGCAGGAAAGGAACACAGGAGGCCTGGTCAGAAGGACAGTGCTCACCTGCCATCTTGTGGGCCTCTGACCCCACCCTCAGCTGCCTGCCCACAGCCTCCCATTGCCAAACGCCTGGATCCTGCTTCCATCCCCCAGGAGAGCTGTGCCTGCAAGAGTGTTTTCTGAAATTGCACCACCTGTTTGCAAAAGAGACCTCTCCAAGCCCATTGCACAACCAGGGGCACTTCTGGTTTCAAACAGATTTTCCAGAATTATCCTGAAAAATAGCACATATGTCTGTGAACAACTGAGTATGGGTGAGTATGAGAGAAGGGCATGCGCGAGGAGGCTCTCTGGACCCCAGGAGGGCCAAAGCCCTGAATCAGCCCACCGTCAACATCATAGGAGTCACTGTACATCTGAGGACTCCTGACCTCAGCTTCACGCCTGTTGAGTCACAGAATGGGGGTAGAACAGCCATTTGCCCTCTGACCCTCATGTTGCTGAGGCTTCCAGAGGGTTGCCAGATTACGCAAATAAAAATACAAGCCGACAGTTACATTCGAATTTCAGATTTAAAAAATAAACTATTTTTAATATAAGTATGTTCCCAATATTGGATAGGACACACTTACATTTAAAAATTATTTCACCTGAGATTCAAATTTAACTAGGCCGCCTGCATTTTAACTGGGCAAGTGTAGCATGTAGGCAAAACAGTCAAAGACCAAAAAGTGCCTGCCTGCACAGCTGTTTCCTCACCTAAAGGGGAAAAGCTCCTCCACTCTCCAGTCCTCAAACCCTGCTGAGCCTTGACTGCCCTGTGAGTGGCACAGGCTTGAACGCAACCCTCTCACCTGCACCCTGATGCTTGAGCATCCTGGTGGCCAAGGCCCTGCCCCTCTGGTGATAATCCGTGGAGTGGAAGCCGACCACTGGGGTCCCAGAGCACCCGCTGTGCCTAACTGCCTTGGACTTCACACCCATCTAGTGGGAAAGGAGACAACCACCCCCCCAGCCCATCCTGACCAATAAGGAAGTGGAGTCCCCTGCACTCTCTGCCACTGCTCTCTCCATCTGGGACACTCACCACCTTGGGAAGGTTCAGCTAATGCCTGTCTCCCCCTGAGACAGTGCACTCCATGTCTCTGCTGCGTCCCCAGTGCCTGGACTGGCCGCTGGTGCCCAGTAGGGGCTCAGAGAACTTTGATAGAGAGGAGAAGGGAAAGCTGCATCCTCTGAAGCCAAAGGACATGCTAGGTCTGGTGCCAAGGAGAGTCAATAGTGTCCAGCTCTGACGGGGCCACCTCTGTGAACCTTTGTCCCTGCTCAGTGACCAGGGCAGGCTGGGTGTTTATCAAGCTTGGGGAAGGGGAATGCTCTGCACCAAAGTCAGAGGTTCTCTGCTGCCCAGCATCACCTCTACACCCAGCCCCTCTGTCTCCAGGACCCCTTCAGGGCCTGGCACCCGGCACTGCCCAATGGCCAATACCATCATCAGCTACAACCTTGAGCAAGTCCTTGCTCTCCTTCCCAAAACTTAGTTTCCTCATCTGTTCCATGCTTCAAAGATCTCTAAGTCTCTTCCTGCTCAGGGACCCCAGGACCTTTAGCCCCAGTTCCCAACTTACCCAGGAAGCTTCACGGAGCTCCAGGAAAGTAAGGCAAGGTCTGTGCCCCAGGCCAGTTTTACTAGGAGGACATTTGGCTTTTTGGTTTAAATACTCAGCTAAGGATTTAAACCTGGAATATGTTTTAAAATGCACCTATTCACCAAATCAGGTGCTGGGAAGGAATGAAAGTGCTAGACACTGTGAAGGGCACAAGGCTGGGCAGAGCCCACACTCCACCCTGGGCCTCCCCCAACCCTTTCCCACCCTCCAAGCAGGGGCTCCATTTCTGAGTCTGCAAGTTGTCTGCCAGGTGACCTCAGGCAGGTGCACAGCCTTTCTGTGTCTGTCTCAGTCTGTGAGATGGGGGTGCTTCCAACAGTGCCTGGTTCCTCAGGTGTTGTGAGAATTCCGTGAGCTGACGCTTGCTAAGCACCCCCCTCAGGATCTGGCACACCGGCAGCACTCAGCCAGTGCCAGCCATTGGTGTCAGCCTGCAGGCATGGCAAACGTGCGGCCTCTGCCCCTCTACTGTGATGTTAAGGAATCAGGGGCCTCCAGCCCTCCTGGGACCCAGAGCAGGCCTTAGAGCCCTCCCCTGAAACGTGATCACTAACTGGCCATCCCATGATATTAAGTAATTACTGTTAATATTTTTAATTGTGATGATCATATTGTGGTTAAAGGAGGCCTTACCTTTTAAAGATATAAACAGATATTGACAGATAAAGTGATCTAAAAAGTACAGTAGGGGGGCTGGAAGGAAACGCCCTCCAACGGCTTCCCAAGGACAGGTGGCCCTATCTCCTCGCAGCAGCCCAGCACCTGGGCCCTTGGGACTCTCTGCAGACCTCACCACCAACTGCCCCTCTCCTAGTCCAGGTGTGCTCACTTCACTTCAGCCTCAGCCTGGGGCCACCGCCCTGGCTCTTCCCCCAGCACTGCAGGTGGGAGCTGCTTAGTTAGATCTCGGCTCAGAAGTCACCCCTGTGGGGGCCTGCAGGCCCACTCTGTTACATCATCCTATATTATACTCTTCCCTGCAGTTGCTACTGTGGGAAACTATCTTGGTAATGTGTTTGTGAACTTTCCTCCCTGTCTACCTTCCCATCAGAATATCAGCTGTCCTGACTGTTCACTCCAAGGCCATATCCCAGAGTCTAAAACAGGACCGGGCAAAATTTGCTGAATGAGTGAATGGAAGGTGCGGGGGAGCGGGGGGGAGGTCGGAGACTAGGAATGGGTGGCTCAGGTCAGCCAACAGGGTCTTAATGCTGGGCTGAACGTCTCAAGGGGGAAGCACCCAGGCACTGAGAACCCAGAAAGGGCTCTGGGATGTCCCAGGGCACCGGCATTAAAGAGAGGACACTCTAGGGCTGGAGCTGGCTCGGCCCCTGAAACACAGCAGCACGTGGGGCGGGCAGAGGCGCAGGCTGCGTGCAGGGGGAGGGGACACGCTGTTCCGGGCACAGTCCCCGGCTGGCCGCCGGACTCCGCCCCCTCCCCTGGCCCGGCCAGGCCTGCTGTTTATCCTCCCGGGGACACAGCGGCTGCAGGAACAACATGTAATTGATAACAAGCCCAGCGCCGGCCAAGGGCTTGCCATTGGGTCAGCGTGCAAATCACGGGGGTGGCGGCGGGGGCCGTCCTTCAAAATAAGAGTCTCCGGTCCCTGAGCCGCCCGCAGGCCCCAAAGTCGCAGAGTCCGGGCGTCCTCACACCTGTAGGGCGGCAGGGTCTCCCCAGGGGCCACCTGGTCCGGGGGGACAGGGGGAAGGAGATTTGAGGCTCTCAAACATTTGTTGATTTTGTCACCTCCGAGGGCCGTGGGAGAAAACAGCCCCTCTGTGCCCTCCGTGAGAGGGGGGTTCCATGAGTAACACCAAGGCGGGGAGGGAAGAGTGAACCGGACCACCATATGGGATGGGGACGGCCTCTCTGCCCCGCCGCCGCCATCCCTCGGTCAGGCCATGGCTTTGGTAATGTTCGGTCTGAGCGGACGGGGACTCAGCGTGGAATGAGACGCGTGAACGGTGCGGGTGTGCGTGAAGGGGTGTGAGTTCCTGTCGTGTGACTGCGTGTGCGGGGCGTGGTGCGCGGCAGCCTCTGTGGCTGTGCGGGAGGCTGTCCGCGAAGGACTCGCGCGTGGAGCCGCCGTGGGTGCCGGCGGGTGAGGGGAAACGTGCGTGGGAAATGAAGAGAGCCGGCTCAGACCCCTTCTAGAGTCCTGGACCGCTGCCCGCTGGGCACCATGCCCTCGTCCCACGCCCCCCCCTTGCCCCCGACACTGCTGCGGTGACCGACAGTAACCCCTCCGTCTCCAGCCCCTCCGCCCCCCAACCCCGGGCTGGCCAGCGCGTCCGCTCGCCCCCTCCTCTCACCAGGCCGCGCCGGTGCCCACCATATGGGAGGGCCGGCCCGCAAGGCGCGCCACGGAATCGCCCGGCCAGGCACCGAGGCGGCGGCGCGGGCCTCAGCAAAGTGCTGGTGGGCGACCGGGGCGGGGGGGTCACCTCCCCCGGGCTAGTCCGACCCCTGCCCACCTCCGCGGGGGCCCATCCCGCTCCTCCGACATTCCTCCGGCACTCGCGCGGTGCCTCCGAGAGCTGCGCGGGCGCACGGCCACGCGCCCCGAGGCCGGCCAGCCCTCTGATCACCCGGGGCCGCGTCCACGCGGCCGGCCGGCCCCGCCGCGCCTCTCCCACCTGAACTTGGCGCACGCCGGACCGGCGGCCAGGCCCCGGCGGTCCTGCGGCCGGGCGGGCTGGGCTGGGGGCGGCGGCTAGACTCTCGGTCCGGCGGCGGCCGGGGGCCGAGCCGCGGGTCCTGCGCTGGCTCGATCGCCCGCCGGCCCGCGGGTCGCTGCGGCGGAGCACTAGCCCGCCCGCAGCTCGCTGGGCACTCACTCCCCGCCGCTCACGTGACGCAGCGGGCGCCGCGAAGGCTCGCAGGAGGCTCGGCCCCGGGCGCGCGCCCCATTGGCCCGCGCTGCGCGTCACACATCCCGCCCCGCCCTGGCCCCGCCCCGCCCCCGCCCCGCCCCGTCCGCGCGGCTCCCGGACTTGCGCGGCGGATGCTCGGGGATCCCGGAGCTGCCAGACGCGCACGCCCCCCAACACGCTGCCTGGTCCCTGGCCCGCAGCCACCTCCTTGCTTCCCACCCCTCGCCGCTGTCTCGCGGCGTCCACGAGGGCCGGCTTCTAAAGCTCGGTTCCCAAGGTGAGAACGTGAGACTGGCCTGAAGACTTAAGAAAAGCTCTGAGATCGCCCCAAAGTGCAGTCTGCGTGATTGAGCGGGAAGCGCTGGGGAACCTGTCTGGCCCGGTCTGGCCCACGCCCCCACCTTCATCCCCAGCGCGGTACAAGCAGCTCTGTCCCCCGCTGAGTGTCAGATAAATCAGACTTGCCTAGAAGGACGTATTTTTGGATAAATACGGTATTGGGCTTTCAGCAGGACAATCAGTTACCCTCCGGAAATTGCGCGCGCGCTCTGCGCTGCCACCCTGCCCTCCAGGACTAACTGAGGAGGTTTGCTGACCGCCCCCCCCCCCACCTTAAACCAATGACACCTTGTCTCTGGGGCACCTTTCTGAAGACCAAACAATGCTTCGCAGTCTACAAAAGCGTTCATAGACTGCTTTAGTCCGCAGCAATCCTGGCTCGCATTTGGGTTCCCGCTTAGAGACAGGAAGAGTAAGGCTCAGAGTGGCTTGCCCAAGAAAAACACGTGGGCTGACGGTGCTAGGCACCCTGCTGTGACCTTTAATCCACACTCCAGCTGGATCCTCAGCCAAGCACTTTACAGATGAAGAAACCGACTCAGAGAGGGCACCAGCCCTCCCCAGCCACACAGCTGGGAAGGAGCAGGTAGAGAGGTAGAGCCAGGTCATCTTGCAGACACCCCCAGGCTACCTGTGCAGAGCTGTCCTACTGAGCTTCCTTCCTCTCCCCTTCTGGCACTGGGAGGTGGGGAGCATTTTCTCCTGCTTCTTCTGGAAGACATTGCTAGAACAGGAATTTTTAACTATACCCTTTCCAGGCTCTCTGGAATGCTATAGGTCTGGGCTTGCTTGACCAGGGATCTGGGGACACTGTGCACCAGGTCAGTGCCAGGGATTCAGCTGCTGCTGCCACTAGGAGCCAAACCAATGCGTGGCCAGAGGGCTTTAAGGACATTTGTGTTGAGGATGGTGAGAGGCTTTCTAGTTCACAGAAGTTGGAATGACCACTCTGGTGTTACAGCAGCCCTGGCTAGCCTGGGCAGAACAGTGGAATTTGCCCATTTTCATAAGAGAAGAGATAGAGGCCTGTATTCCTCATTTTGTCTCAGTGCAGGTCTGGATCGGGCATGGCCACAGCACTTCTCCATCTGCCCTGCCCGCCCTCAGTCTTCACTCCTCACATACTCTCAGCCTAGTACCTCCCATCTCCTTGGTGAAAGCTGCAGCAAAAGGTCAGAAAAAGCTTGGAAGCAAAGACACATCGTTAGCAGCTTCAGCACACAGGGAGGAGGCCCCACTGGCCAGAAACTGGAGAACAGCCAAGATGGTCCTGTTAAAACCTGAGTCAGATCAGGTCCCTTCTGGGTTCAGAAGCTTCCAGCAGCTCCCAACTCACTCAGAGTAAGTAAAGCCCAAGTTTTCACCACAATCTTTAATGCCCTACAGCTAGATACAGCATTTACCCCAAACCATATCTAAGGAGAAAAGCTCCCTCAATATAGTGGGGAGAATCTATCATTGAGATTCCTTGGCAGAAAGGAGAGAACAAAGTCAGGTGGTGCTCTTCAAAACAGATGACCAAAAACAGTAAAGATTTATCTTCCTAGCAGTGAAAATCTCTAAGTTTCTTTTCTTCCAAAGCAATTCCTTCCCTACTTCTACATAATCAAGTATAGAAAAGGGCCTTGGAAGGATATAAATTATATTGGTTAAATATTGTATGACCTTGCCTATAAAACCATTTGGGCCTGGTGCCTTTTTGGAGTGATCTTTCTCCATGCTTGAATTTCACACATTTTACCAGGATATGTCTGACTCTAGCCTCCTTCTGTTTTCATTGTTACTACTCTATGCTTGGTGTATCCTTTTAATCTGGAAACTCAAGTCTTTCTTCAGTTCAGGGAAACATTCTTCTATTATATCTTGTTTCCCCCTAAACAGCTGCATGGATTGCTCCATCGCATACTCAGGTCTCTGCTCAGATGCCACCTTATCCCAGACACCTTCCTCACCCATCCCGTCTAAAACAGCACATCTGCTGCCCTCAGTTTCCTGGCCTCTGTTTATTTTGCTTCATGATCCTGATCTTTATATTATTTATTGATTTGTTTCTTGCCTGTCTCTCCCACCAGGAGACAAGCTCCTTAAGAGCATGGACTTGTCATACTTCAAGATGCAAATCACATTTCTTTTCTAATTTGAACTGGTGTTTTCTAAACCTTTTGAAAATCCGCCCTCAGATTTCCTTTCATAATACCACTATTTTTATGGTTATAATTGATTATGATTATGATTGAGTTTCCTTCTTATTTTATTTGGAGTACATCATCAAGTAATTTTTTTCAGTAAAGGTGCTTGGAAGATAACCTTTCTGAGACTTTCCATGTCTAAAAACATCTTTAATTTGCTGTCACACTTTATTGATAGTTATGGAATTCTAGATTCAAAATGATTTCTGCTCAGAACTTGAAGGTATTGCTCCACTGTCATCTGGCATCCAGTGTTGCTATGAGATGTTTGATACCAACTGGAATTTTATTCCTTTGTAGGTGCTATGGTCTGAATATTTGTGTCCCCCCAAAACTCACATGTTGAAATCCTAACCCCCAAGGTGATGGTATTAGAAAGTAGGACCTTTGAGAGGTGATGAGGTCACATGGTAGAGCCCTCCTGAGCGGATTCATGCCCTTATAAAGGAGGCCCCAGATAACCCCTCCTCCCTCCCACCATGTGAGAACACAGCGAGAAGACGCTGTCTTAGTCCATTTGCATTGCTATAAAGGAATACCGGAGACTGGGTAAATGATAAAGAAAAGAGGTGTATTTGGCCCACAGTTCTGCAGGCTGTACAGGAAGCATGGCACCTGTACAGGAAGCATGGCACCTGTACAGCAAATGCATGTACAGGAAGCATTTGCTCCTGGTGAGGGCTCAGAAAGCTTCCACTTATGGTGGAGGTGAAGGAGAATCATTATGTGGAGGTGAAGGAGAATCGTTATGTGCAGAGGTCACACTGTGAGAGAGAAAGCGAGGTTGGGGGGAGGTGCCAGGCTCTTTTTGACAACCAGGTCTCTAGGGAGCTCACAGTGTGAGAATTCACCCCCTTTCTCCCAGGAGGGCACTAATCTATTCACGAGGAAACCACCTCCTTGACCCAGACACGTCCCACCAGGCTCCACCTCCCCATTTCCACAAGAGCTTGGGAGGGTCAAACATCCATCTATGGCAGGCATCATCTGTGAGCCCGAGGGTGAGCCCTCACTAGGCTGAATCTGCCTGCTCCTTGATCTTGGACTTCCTGGACTCCAGAACTGATAGAAATACATTTCTGTTGTTTATAAACTACCCAGTTTACAGTAGTTTTGTTATCTCAGCCTCAGTGGACTAAGACAGAGGCTACCTGTTTTTTTTCTCTAAGAAGCTTTTGGGATCTTCTCTTTACCTTTGATTATCTGAAATTTTATGGTGACTTACCTGGTGTTGGCTTCATTTATTCATTCTTCTTCTATTTGGTCAGCATGTGAAGAAGACTTCATGCTTTTATTTAGCTCTGAAAAAATTTTATATTACTTTTTTTTTCGTTTTTTCTTCCATTCTCATTCCCCAGTCCCCCGTGCTCTGAGGCCACCTCACTGGTGCTTCATCCACTTGAGCGCTGTTGTCCACAGGTCCAGTGGAGCTTCCTCAGGGTCCTGTGGCCCAGGCGCTCCCCACCTTGGCTACCTGTAACTTCTAACGGCCCTCCCAAGCAGTGGCCTGCCGCAGGGCCCTCCATTCCCAGGACTCCACTGAGCTCTGAGTGAGCCATGAAGTGTGCTGGGCACATGCTGCTCCCTCCCCTAGACCATGAGCACCATGGCAGTGGGAACCAGGCCTGCATCATCTGCAGATCCCCTGCCGCCAGCACAAGGCCAGGCCCCCAGCACAGACACGCTGTCTGAGTGTCCAGTCCAGAGCAGATACACAGCAGATGTGTGTTTGGGTGTGCCGCTCTCGGGTACCTCCTAGCCTCTGGCCAGCCTTCCTCATTCTGACCTGAGCCTCCCTCCTGCTCCTTCAAGAATCCTGTTCACTGTGGCTCCTATTCCAAGGCCACTCTCCAGCCCCAGGCTCAGAGACAACCATCCCTAGTTCAAGCACACTTCAGTTGAAACCAGTCCAACCCACATTTGTCTAAGGGGAAATGGAGTTGATAGGCTGAAGTAAGTGGAGCCTCCAATGTGGGCTCCAGGCCCAGCTGATGCCAGGGCCTCTGCTGCTGGGGGGACCCTGATCCTTGGCTTCTTGGTCTCACTTCCCTCCACATGGGCCTGTCTCAGCAGCTCCAGGCTGCACTGCTTGATGCTGATGGGCCCAGCAGGGGCCCTGGCTGGCTGCTGGCTGGTCCTGCTAGTGTCACATGCTCATCTCTGACCCATTTGCTGTGGCCAGGGGCAGGTGGGCCACTGACAGCCAGGCCTGGGCCACCCCTGGAAAGGGAGAAGAGTTGACCTTGCTGAATCTCATGAACAGAGAGTGGGGAGGCAAGTCCCCAGCACAAAACCAGAGTGTTGTCATTGTTACCAGAAGGGCACAGGAGGATACTGGTGAGCATGCAGCCCGCCCCACCTCTGCCTGCAGAGGAGGAAGCAGAGGGCGGAGCAGCTCACCCAAAGCAGTGCTGGGTCCTCAGCAGAGCAGAATTCACACCCAAGTTTCCTCGCTTACAGCCACGCTGGTTCAGGGCTGGGCCTCTGAGGAGGATCCCAGGCAGTGGAGGAGTGGGTCCCTGTGGGCGGGACTCAAGGTCTGGGGCTGTGATTCAGGCTGGTCTTCCAAGAGAGGCAGAGGTTTGGGAAGAAGGCAGTGTCTAGACCACCCTGGTGGAGCCAGCTCAGGATGGAGATGGCGGCAAGTGGCATAGGAATTCCTTCCACCACTGACACCCTCAGTCTGGGGAGGGGCTTCGGTCTGGCAGAGCTTCCCAAAGCCTTGGCCTCACATCTTTGCCTCTGCCTTTAATTGCCCCATCCTCACCACAAATCACCCTGTCTGGGGCAACCTTCCTTGGAGGCTTCTCCAGCAATTTGGTTAGTGGCAGCATATGCAGTACACTTCACAGCTAACAAAGCCCTTTGCAGAGGCCTCCTGAGCCCTCAGCATGTGCTGAGAGGCCGCAGTCTGCTCCCCGCTCTGTAGATGAGGACATGCTGCTCAGAGACCAGCAAAGCTCCAGAGCTGCGCCAAACACTTGCCTCTCAGAACCGTGTTGGCCATGTCCCAGTTTCCCTGAGCTGTGACTGAGCCCATGGCAGGGTCCATGACACCCCCACCTAGGCTGGTGTGAATGAGGTGCTGGGCTTTGCAAGGCAGCCTAAAGCTCTGCCGGCACTGTGAGTGCTGACCAGCCAGGCCCTGCTGTCTGTTGGCAGCAAAAACTACTCCCAATCCAGAAAATGGCAAGGTAGTGGGAATTTGGGAGAATCTGCTACCTCCTCTATAGAGAAGGCTTTAGGACCCCAGGAAGGGGGAGGAGGTAGAGAGGGACCCAATACAAGGTGGGAAGTGCGAGCCTGCAGGAAGAGCTGGGGCAGGACACAGCTGAGGCACACGGAGGGCAGTGCTGCCTGGCACTCACCTGTACCCGTGTTGGCTGCCACAGGGTCCTTATTGTCCTTGCACCTGCATGACTGTAGGAGCCTGCTGCCCCCTGGCTTGGGAGTGAGGAATGTAGGGTCAGGGTCCTGGACGTCCCAACAGTGACCAGTGGCTAGGTGGGTATAGGCCAGCCACTGCGAGGAGCCAGGACACAGTCCCCAAGCTGGCACAGAGACAAAAAAGAACAGTGTCTTAAACAGGAGACTGTCTCTCTGCCTCTGGCCTCCCACCTGCTGAGTGTCAGGGATGGGGATGGTGACCCAGTGTGGGGCCCAGGCTCCTCCCACTTTGCGGCTCTGCCATTGCTCAGTCACAGCCCTCACTCGCGTGGCCCAAGATGACTCAACCACACACACACACACACACACACACACACACACACACACACACACGGGCTCCAGCCCCTGGGGAGAGGAAGGAGGGCGGGAAGGCACAGAGCTACTCTATAAGGGAATCCAGCAGAAGGAGTCATCATCAGCCCAGGGTGTGATGTCTCCCTGCCAGCAGGTTGGGAGCCTGGAGACCTGCAGGCTAAGCCCTGCTGTAACTGGCTGCAGAGATCTGAGCAAGTCACCACCCTCCACCGGTCTCTGCTTTCTCCTCTGCACCAAGAGTTCAGCCAAAACAGCCTTTGGGGGTCTTGAGTGGAGGACTCTTAACTTACAGCTCTTTGGGGGCAGATGGGACAATGCCTTGGGGAAGGACAGATGGTTTGGGCTGCTAGGCCTCCCTGGGCTATGGCATGAGGAAGGGGGCAGACCATTGACATAGCCCTGGAACTTCCAAGCTTTCTTAGAAAAACATCTGTGGACCACCAGATAATATAATAGGTAATTTTACTGAGTGCTTCCTGTATCCCAGGCACACAGCTGAGAGCTAACATTCGAGCAATTACTGAAGGCCGGGCACTGTTCTGAGTGCTCAACAACTTCCACCTCACCTAACATATAATCTCCCGCGAGGCAGGCGCTATTGCTATTGCCATGGGCATGGTGAACCCATAAAACAAGAACCAGCCGCCATGAAAAAGGAGCACTCAGAAAACGAGAGATGATTCCTGGAAATGTAATGCTTGATGATATCCATGCAAACTCAATCCAAAGACTGAAGAGCAGAATGGACACACCAAAGGAGCCAAATAAAAACGACAGATGGAAATCATGAGAATATTCCACAGCCAAGGCTTCAGTGTCCACTGGAAATGAATTGAGTTCCCATTCAGAAGGGAAGACAGGTCCAAATCACCTCCCCAGCCCCAGCCTGCCCTCCCCAGATGAATCTGGCTGGCGGGCATTGATGGGTGACAGGGAGTTAATGAGTCACTCTTGCCTGGTTAAAGTCCTCAAAGTTTAACACATGTTTTTCAGGCCAACCTTGGCCCTGAAGTTCCCATCCCCTTTCCCCAAGGTGCCCGTCCCGTAAGCCCAGCAGACTGGGGTCACCGGCTGTCACTCAGCTCCAAGCTGCCCAAAAGGAACCAAGGGTGGGCCATGGCTCAGCACATGAGGGGGAAGCTTCACACACAAGGAGGGGCCTCAGAGGGCAATGAGATGGCACCACCCACCCAGCCCGATACCAGGCACTTCCACACAGTAAGGACAACACCAGTCCGAGTAACATGAAGACAGAGCATGCCAACGGCCAGTCCTTACACTGGGAAATGTTCAACCTCACCATTGATCAAAGAAACACAAATGCAAACAAGATGCTATTTTCATCCAATTGACAGGGATATTCTGGAATTATAACACTGTTGGAAAGAGGTTAAATAGGTACATTTCCAGAAAACAACCTTGCACTAGAGCCCTGAGCCGGTAAGTCTATGTTCAGAAACTGATTCAAAGAAATTCAGATTTGCAGCCAGATTTATGCACAAACTTGTCCTTTCCGATATGACTTGCCATTGAGAAAAAAATGGAAACTAGTTAATGACCAACAAAAGGAAAACTGGTCATAAACTATGTCCCATGCATGCAATGGAACATCATTTATCTATTTAAATCAGGTTTTTAAGACTACTTGATGAAAGTTAAAACTCTATATAGGAATTATTCTAGATATGATTTTGCAAGGAAAATTTATTCATAGAAAAAAATTAGAAAGAAATCAATATAGAAATATTTAAGTTAATGATTTTTCAAATATTTATGTTGAATAGTGGGATGACAAGTGCTCTTTCTTTTTAGCATTACATATTTTGCTTTTTCAGATTTTTTACAATGAACATGTATTACTTTTATAAACAGAAAAAAAATGGTTTGCTTTATGTTTGTTTTGATTGTGCAACTTAGTTATTATTTTGCAATAGTTTTTCTGTAAATTTTCTCACTGACCAAACTATCAGAATATACAGACAAGTATAAGAAGAAAACAATTATTGATAACCACATTATTATTAATATTTTCTTGCTATATTACCAAAATGGGAACACATCATACATACTGCTTTGGAGGCTTTTTAAAAAATTATAGTTAAAGGCCAGGCATGGTGGCTCATGCCTGTAATCCCAGCACTCTGGGAGGCTGAGGCGGGAGGGTCACGAGGTCAGGAGATCAAGACCATCCTGGCTAACACGGTGAAACCCTGTCTCTACTAAAAAAAATACAAAAAATTAGCCAGGCGTGGTGGTGGGGGCCTGTAGTCCCAGCTACTGGGGAGGCTGAGGCAGGAGAATGGCGTGAACCCGGAGGCGGAGCTCTCAGTGAGCCGAGATCGCGCCACTGCACTCCAGCCTGGGCGACAGAGTGAGACTCCGTCTCAAAAAAAAAAAAAAAATTATGGTTAAAGACACATTAAAAAATTTACCATCTTAACCATTTCTAAGTGTGCAGTAGGGTTAATTATATTCACATTGTTGCACAACCAATCTCCAGAACCTTTTCATCTTGCAAAACTGAAACTCTGTCCCCATTAAACCAGTCCCCATTCCCCCTCCCACTAGTCCCTGGCAACCACCATTGTAATTTCTGTCTCTATGAATTTGACTGCTCTAGGTACCTCATATAAGGGGAATCATTTAGTATTTGTCCTTTTGTATCTGGTTAATTTCACTTAGGGTAATGTTCACAAGGTTCACCCATGTTGTAGCATGTGTCAGAATTTCTTTCCTTGTTAAAGCTAAATCATATGCCACTGTATGGACAGGCCACATTTTGTTTATCCATTCACTCGTTGAAGGACAATTGGGTTGCTTCCAAAGCCTTTTAAAAACAGAATAATATATTATTATATCATTTCTATATTTTTTCTATGGCGATAATGATACATTAATATCAATCACTTTTAAAAGTTGCCTAGTGATCCATAGAGGTAGATGCTTCATAATTGATTCAGCCAATCCATGCTTGAAGAACATGTATATTATTTCCAATTTCTTACTCTCATATGCAAAACTGCAGTAATTGGCCTAGGGCATATGTCTTTGTATATTGATCCTACTATCTCTTAAAGAGAATTTGAAAGTGGGATTTGAGCATCAAATGTTCAAGGGGTGATATTTGTGACCCTGTTGCCCTCTAAACCTTACATTCATGCAGACCCCTGCATCAGTAGTTCCCTGACCTCATGGTCATTGTCACCACTGGGTGGCCTCACTTTGTAAAAAGTGACACTTTTTTCTGCCAATTTTTGTCAGTATGACAGGTTAAAAAGTGTCATTGTATTCATTTGCATCTCTTTGATACTTGATGAAGTTGAAGGTTAGTTCATACTATTGAAATATTGGACAGGCAGATGGGCCTTCCTTTTACAGGGCCTGTTCGGGCCTGTGCTTCCTAGAGGAGTCTTGCCCATTTCCTTGCTGAGGTGCATGATCTACTTGCATGGGAAGGACCCTCACACTCTGCCTGGATCTATGGCCAGCAATCGTTTGGGAGTTGCAGAATTTGTTGTATTTCCAAATATAGTTACGGATTCTGCCTTTGGTGTTCTATTTAGAACCCGTCTGCTTCAAGATTGTGTGTGTATCTAGTCACATTTTTCACTGATGTCACATAGTCATGTTCACATGACTTCTGGGACTGTCATGGTTTAATGTTACCATCCGCCTCTTTCATGCAGCTTTAATTTATTCTGATGGGCCTGTGCCGAGGTCAGATCTCAGATGTGTCTAAAGCCATGGCCAGGCCAGCCCCAGTTGCCTGTCCTCCCTCAGCACCTTCCCCACAATGTGTGAGACCTTTACACCGTCCCCACCTGCAAGAAGAGAAAGACCGTCCGCTGCCCAAGGCTGAGCCTCCCTGCACAGGCCTGCCCGGAGACCTTTACTGTTTACAGGAGGACCCAGAAGAACATACCAGGTGCAGAGGTCCTATGGCTGGGATTCCAGGCACAACTGTTGTCCCTAGTAATGGAGGAGCCACCATGGGATGGGGGGCTCTATGCCTCCCCAAGAGCCACGTCAGTGAGTACCTGCTCTCCCTGCACCTGGAGACAATTCATTATCGGTGATATCAAACTGCACCCAGTCGATTACAAAGCCACTGCCTCCTTCAGTCCTCACAGGAGGCTTTGCTGCTTGAGTTCTAGGGAAGAAGCTGAGAGAAGCCAAGAGCACAGAGGGACTTCAGTGACATAGCTACAGGGCGTAGAGGCAGGGCCAGGCTCTCACAGCGTCTACACTTTCTGCTTCGGGGGCAGCCGAGCCGCAGCTGTCAGGTGGGAGCCTTGGTGGACCCTGCAAGCTGTCAGGGCTGCCTAGGGAGACTGAGGAGCTTGGCCAGGCACACCAGAGCAGAGGGCAGGCAAGGAGTCTGCAAGCCTGAGACCCAGGGACCCTCAGCTGCCCCCACCCATACCCACTCCTGGATTCCAGCCCCCAGCCCAGAGCCCAGAGCATGCACCTTCCTGGGGGTGCTTTTCCCTGACATCCCCCTGTTCCTGGCTACAGATGCAGTTCATACGCTTATTCACCCAACAGGCATTTACTGAGTAACTACTATGTGCCTGGTACTGTTCTGGGGACACAGCATTCGCCACAGAGGCAGGACCTACCTTCTGGGAGCTTGTATTCCACTGCGGGATATACAGGGGCTCCATGCAGAGAATGGAGAAGTCCCAGTGGTGCTCAGTGCTAGGACAGCTCTTTGTGGAGGCCCACGGCGTGCCAGCCCAGCCTGCGCCCAGCCCAAGGGCAGGGAGCACAGCACGGTCTTTGTCCTCATGAACATTCCAACCAGACAAGCATGGAGGCAAAGGGAAGCTGCTTCAGGTGGGCTGCGTCGGGGGTGCCTCTCCACAGAGGTCCTGCTGGAGCTGAGAAGGAGCTGTCTTGAGAGGAACCAGGGAAGGGTGAGCCATGCGGAGGCATGGGCTGGGGGCGGGGAAGTGCCAGCACGCTGGTGGCTCTGCAGGACGCTGAGGCTGAGAGCAGCAGATGTGGGCGATGAGTGGGAGCTGTGGAAGCTGCGAGGAGGGCCTGGGTCGCAACAAGCAGGACACGCCCCACAGTGAGCAATCACCTGGCTCAACCTGCGCGTGTCTTCCGGCAATGCAAGCATCACACCGTCATGCTCGCCGGCTCCTGCGGTGGTGGGAGCCCTGGGTGCACAGCTTCTTGCTCCATTCCATGCACCTCTGCCCTCCTTCTATGAAGCGAGGGTGCAGCCATGCAGCTAACCATCCTGACCCACGGAGGGGCTGCAACTGGCAACTCAGAAACACTGTTGTAGACCATAATAAAGATTTTTGTTGGTATTCTCAGAGCAACGGGAATACGCTGACGTGTTTAAGCAAGAGAGAGACTTGATCTGACTTCAGTTTTTAAAGATTCCTTTGCTGCCATGTGCAAAAGCACAGCTGAGCACACCGATGCACATCATGGTGTGGCTTACAGTAGCCAAAAGGTGGAAGCATCCGAGTGTCCATCGACAGATGAAGAAGCTAAATGTGCTCTATCCACATAATGGAACATGAGCAGCCTTAGAGAGGAAGGAAATCTGTCATATGCAAGGCACAGATGAACCTTGAGGACATGGTGCTGAGGGAAACAAGCTAGGCATGGAATGACAAGTCCCATGTGATTCCTCTTATACGAGGTCCCTAGAGCAGTCAGGTTCACAGAGATGAAGAGTGGAATGGTGGTCACCAAGCTTTGGGGGAGTCTGTGTTTAATGGGACAGAGTTTTAGTTTTACAAGATGAAAAAGTTCTGTGGATGGATGGTGGTAATTGTTGCATAACAATGTGAATATGCTTAATGTACTGAACTGTACACTCAAAAATGATGAAGACAGTAATTTTATGTTACGTATACTTTACCACAATTTAAAATAAAACAAGGGCTGTCGGGATGTATCAGCTGGTGCCCCCCCAGGACAAACCAGCACACTCAAGCAGGCCGAACAGAATAAATGTCATGCCAGGGTTCGTGACAGAGGCAGGCAGGTTAGAGGGTGCAGCTCCCGGGAGTGGAGGCTCCCACCCCACCCAGGGGCCTGGAGGAGCTGAGGGCAGGGCCGGTAGGTGGACGCATAGGAGCCACCTGACAGGCACTGCTGGAACCTCGCCCAGACAGAGGAGTAGGCAGCCAGGTGCCCTGAGCTGTCTCTGCTGCCTCTACCCCAGTGTGCTGGTGCCTCCTATTGATGAAACCAAACCAGAAGTCAGTGTGTCTTGTCCTAGAGGTCAGCCTCAGGACACTGTGGGGGCCAGGACAGGGCAGCACAGGGAGCTGAGCAGTACAGGAGACAGATGGGAGTCGAGAGAGTGGGGGCTCTACCCAGTAGTGGCCGTGGAGATGCAAATGGCCTTGAGAACATATTTTGGAGACAGAACCTCAGGACTAGGTGCATTGGACATGGTTGAGAAACAGGTTTTGTTTTGCCTTTCTTTGGTAACTCTGAAAGGCAGAAGGTGCTAAACTGTGCTGGAGAGAGGCAGGGTGGAGTGGAGAGAGACCAGGTTTCAGGCAGACAGGCCTGGAGCCAGCGGGTTCCAGCACAGGCCCAAGGGTGAGAGACGTTCACAGTATCTAACCACGGGAGGGCGCAGGAGCCGCAGAGGGATGGGACAGAGGTGTCCCCTCTGTTACTGGCCAAGAGAAGCCCAGAGGTCACCAAGGAGGGCCAGCGACTGCAGTCGCTGGGAGTCAGGGGCATCTGGGGTGTTCAGGCCGTGCCCTTTGCCCAGGCTGGAATATTTTCCCAGCTGCTCCATCCATGCCAGGGCCTCCTGGGTGTGCTACCAAAAGAGTGGGGAAGTTGTGCTCGAATATTCTAAAGACAAAGGAAAAACTCAGAGGCAGAGCCCAGCCCAGGGTGGCCCATGGGGTCAGGCCACCAGCCAGAACCTGCAGGGAGGAGGAAGACCTGGACATTCCTCTCTCCCTGCCTTGCCTGCTCAAGGAAAGGCCTGTGGGAAGGGGCCGGGCCTGGACCTCACATAGTCCCTACATGTCACTGGCCAGGCCAGGGCTGTTTCCAGTTGCACATTTAGGAAAGTGTAGTTAGCACTGTCAAGAAAATCAACAAAGACAAGAATAAAATAGAAAAGGAAAGGAGAGCACAGCAGAGCTCATTGCGGGTGCCAAGAAGTGGTGTCCACTCTCCTTTCAGGCTTGGGACAGAGAATAAGTTTCTGAATTCAGGTTACAACATTTTAGTGCCTTGAGAGGTTGCTGTGTTTGTGGGCAGGGGTCTTGGCTTCTCTTCAACATCTGCACCCAGCCCCCTGCACCCACTCCCCCTACTCAGCGCCCCTGACCTGCGATCTCTCCCTCTCCCTCTGGTTTCTGCCTCCCCTGGCTCGACGCGTCATCCTACAGTGCCGAGTCCTGATGTGAGCACCATAGGAGCAGAATCATGCTGAACCTCTAGCCCCTTTCTTCCCGTAATGCCAGGACGTGCCAGCAGCCCTGCACCAGCTCTGCTTCCTCCTGTAGGGTGGTCAACCCTGTGAGCCAGGCCCCCTACTCTGCTCGGGGTCACCAGCTGTTCTCTGGACCTGCCCAGGCCTGTGGATCATCCTGCCTGGGAGTCATCGGCCACCTCCCCTCACCAGCCTGCTGGCCATCCTCGTTCCTCAAGGCCTTGACCTCTTCAGCCACCTGGAAATGGGCCTTTATCTGGTCCCGGTCCTGGCTGGGACTTGTTCCATGCCTCTGGCCACTTCTTGCAAAAGCAAATGCTTCTCATATAGCACTGGGCATTTTGCCACTGTTAGAGAGGCCAGAAAAATTCAGGGACTTGAAGGGCTAGAGAGCCTCAGAAGTCAGATGTGGTCTGTGGTCTCTGCACTCGGGAGTGCAACTCTTTCCATGCAATGACACGAGAATGTGTAACTGTATCAGATTCAACTGGCAGATTGGCAGCAAGGTTAACAAGATGGTCTTGAGTCTCACTCCCAGACAGGGGGAGCCAGGGGCCCAGGAATCTGCATTTGCAGGAGACACTCGGCTAATTCTGAAATTCCTAATTCAGTCAATCTTCATGCAGAGTCACGGTCATGTGCCAGCTCTTGTCGGGCATTTGGGCCACGTCCGTGAACACCATGGACAATGACTTCTGCTCTCAGGAAGCTTGTATTGTGTGAGGGGAAGACAGAAAGCAAGCAATAGACTCAGGCAGTAAGTGACAGGGAGTGTCAGAGGGAGACATGAGAAGTGATCATGGACAGGTGGCGGTGCTGGGGGTGTCAGGCTAGAGCTATGGGCCACAATGTGGAGCAGGCCAGTGAGAACAGACCTCATTGAGGTGACTGAAATCTTGGAGGTAGAGTAAGGGGAGAGGAAACAGGCAGTACAAGGGTTCTGAGGCAGCACGCCTGGTGTAACTGCGAAGCGGAGGAGGCCTGTGCGGCTGCAATGGCACAGGGAGAGTGAAGAGACAGTGAGGCCAGAGAGCCTGCTGGGGATGCAACGCTGAGTGAGTTTGAGCCATTGGAGGGTTTTGAGCAGAGAGATGACGTGGTCTAACATGTCTTCAAGGATCCCTCCCTCTTGGCCCACCAAGAACAGAATCTGGGTGTGGGGTTGGGGAGGATAAGGCAGAAGCCAGAGACCAGCTGGAGACTCTTTCTGTAACTGGGGCAAGGGTGTGTGAGGCGAGTGACAGCCAAGGCATGAATCTAACAGGATCCTGCCTGGGATGGGCTGCTCAGCCAGGCCAAGCTCTGTTCCAAGTGCTTCCCGAGTAATAACTCATTTAATGCTTGCCCAGCCCTGTAAAACAGGCACACTCATTGACTTGTTTTATAGAGAAGGTTATGGAGGCACAGAGAGGGTGAGTAACTCACCCTGGGCCACACAGCCAGAAGACGACAGAGCCAGGATTCAAACCCAAGTAGTCTAAAGTCAGAGCCCAAGCCCTTAAAGAGTCACATTTTGGCTGGGCGCAGTGGCTCATGCCTGTAATCCCAGCACTTTGGGAGGCCAAGGAGGGCGGATCACGAGGTCAGGAGATCGAGACCATCCTGGCTAACACAGTGAAACCCTGACTCTACTAAAAATACAAAAAATTAGCCAAGCAAGGTGGCAGATGCCTGTCGTCCCAGCTACTCCAGAGGTTGAGGCAGGAGAATGGCGCCACTGCCATTGAGGCAAGATCATGCCACTGCACTCCAGCCTGGGCAACAGAGAGAGACTCTTGTCTCAAAAAGAAAAAAAAAAGAGCCACATGTTTCAGAGACAAAAGCACAAACCCTACCCTGCCCTGCCCTGAGGGAGGACATTTGTAGAGAAAAGAGAACACTGGGCCCTGGATCCAGGAGGGGCCATCAGGGGGACAAGAGGTCCACTCCAGTCTGACTTTGGGCGGTCCCAACTGTACTTCTCCTGGCGGTGTGGGCTCCTGCAGGTCCCTAGGCCTCCCCACGTCTCCATTTCACCTTGCAGGAGTTGAAGCCATGACAGGGCTGCCTCGCAGTTGTGGCGGGGGGCAAGGGACGGCCTGGGCACCATGTGCTCAGGAAGGTGCCTTAGCCCCGCCATTCCCCCAGCAGGGGCCAGAGGTGGTCTGACTGAGCAGAAGAGGCAAGGCCAGAGATGGGATGGCCTGACAGGAGCTGGGGAGGTCTGGGCCCCGGGGCCGGCAGGAGTTGTGACAGGCAGGAGTGGCCACAGCAGTGGAGCTGCATCAAGGGCCTCCGGGGGGACAGTGGCCTCCTGGGAAGCAGAGGAAACAGAGTGGAGGCGGCCCCAGCCCCCTGCTCAGAGGCCGGCTGGCGTGCAGCCTTCCTAGGTCTGGACCTCTCTGGGCCTCTGTTTCCTCATCTGCAGAATAGAGGAGCAAAATACTGGCTGCACCAGAAATCCTCCTGGTCAGGGCACGGCTAGCAGGACACGGCCTCCTGCTGCAAACACTAGATGTGCTCTGCCAGCCGGGAACCTGCCCCTCTGCTGCTGTGAAACGCAAAATCCGTCTGTCTTGTTCTTTTTCCCCGAGGGTTCTGGTCCCTCTGAGGCTGTAAATCTGAAGCTTGCATCTTTGAAAGTAACTTTTATTTTCTGCCAGAAAGCTTCTGAGGGTTGGCGTTTTTCTCTGAGATCTGTAACAATGCCCCAGCTGTGGCTGCTGCTGAGCTTTCATGTTCAATTTCCTCAGTTCAGAGGAGGGTGCTCTCCAACCCCAGCCGGCTTCTTCACTCCCCTATGGGATCTTAGCTGGTAAATTTCAACCATGTGTTTTGCCCTAAAGGGGAAGTCCTCTGCCAGCTGTCTGGAGGGCCATCCTTCCCATTCATATCCCACTCCTGGTGCATCTGGAGTCTTTGTCAAGTTTATCTCCCATGTTCACAAATCCATCAGTTTTCCCAGTGTTGTGGCTTAACTCTGTGGGTGTTTCTTTTCATCCTCCCTACCCATGTGCAATGGGTTTGAGGCCTTCTTTTCTCTCACTAAGTAATGAGATCCATCATCTTCTGATACTTGCTTCTGACTCATGCAGCATAGGTGTTCCTAGCAAAGAAAGAAGTGTTTTTTCTTTGCTCTCATTGAATTGTTTCCCTGATAAACACCTGTGTGCCAGGCACTATATCATGCCCTGAGGTATGCCTTTCCCAAATGACTTCATCAGTGTTTGTGGCTTTTATTTCATCTGTTGGGTAGCGACTTCCAAATTTCTGACTCCTGCCAGGATCTGCCAGCTGAATTCCAATCACGGATCCAGCCACGTGTCTGCTACCTCTACATGGGTTTCTCTCAGGCACTCTCCCACCCCAGCAGCCTCACCCCTAATATTTGTGGAACTCAGGCCAAGAGTAAAATGGAGTCTACTGCCCTTCCCTTCCTGCCCTGGACACATTCAGGTCTAAGGCCTCACTCACACATTTGCGGACACCCAGGCTGAGTCCATGCTATGTCCACATCCCCACCACACTCAGGCAAACAGCACCCCTTGGCTTCTCTTGGGCTTAAGCGGGTGCAGACTCCAATACTGGGGATGAGTGGCAAAGGCTTGTGCAGATCTTGAAGCCAGGTTCCCAGTTGTCTGCATAGGAGACTCTGGAGTCCAGAAACCCAGGACTTCATCTCCAACACTCTCATCTCCTGATCCCATGCCTGATGCATGGCCTTCTCCTGCAAATTCTCCTTTACCTCTTCCCTCCCCAGTGCCTCCATCTTTGTCCCAGTCCTCTCCTCCTCAACCGGACCACAGAGTAGTGGCTTCCATATCTACCGTTGTCCTCTCCAATTTGCTTGGATTTTTGTAATGTTAATTAAGTTGTCTTTCCCCATTCAGTGGTTTTCCATTGCATGTGGAAACACACAGACTCCTCACTGTGACCTCAATGGCAAGAAGGCCTTCTAAAGAGCAGCCACTGAAGGTGAAGTCTAAAAGCCAATAAAGAGCTGGCCTGGTGGGCTGGGTGCAGTGGCTCATGCCTATAATCCCAAGACTTTGGGAGGCTGAGGTGGGTGGATCACCTGAGATCAGGAATTCGAGACCAGCCTGGCCAATGTGGCAAAACCCCATCTCTACTAAAAATACAAAAATTAGCCGGGTGAGGTGGTATACTCCTGTAATCCCAGCTACTCAGGAGGCTGAGGCAGGAGAATTGCTTGAACCCAGGAGGCGGAGGTTGCAGTGAGCTGAGATTGCGCCACTGCACTCCAACCTGGGTGACAGAGCAAGACTCTGTCACAAAAAAAAAAAAAAAAAAAAAAAAAAAAAAAAAGCTGGCCTGGCAGGATCAGGGTAACCAAGGCTCTAGAAGGGAAGGAACAACAGTGACAGCCTGAGGCTCTAGAAGGGAAGGAACAAGAGTGACAGCCCAGCAGTAGGGACCCCTGCCGTCACCACATCCTTCCTCTTGCTCTGCTCCAGCCCCATGGGCCAGGGAAGATGCAGTCTGTCCTTAATTCCATGAAACTCCTCCTGTGCAGACATGGAGTCTTCCATCTCCTGGATCCGGGCTGGCCTGTGACTTGCTTTGGTCCACAGCTTGTGGCAGAAGCTATGTTGAACCCCTCTGAGCCTGGGTCTCAAGGCTTTGCCGCTTCCACCCTCACACCTAAGACCCCTGCCCAGCTGTGTGTAACAAACCCATGGGGGAGGAGAGACCATGTGGAACAGAGACAGGCCATGCCAACTAAGGCTCTCCAAGGCCACTCAGCTCTGCCGACTGGTGGCTGACCTCAGACACGTGGGCCAGGGCCAGGCCCAGCCCAGCAGAACAATGTCTCAGCTGAGGCCAGCCCAAATTGCCGATCCACAGAATCGTGAGCAAAACCAATTGTTGTTGTTCTAAGCGCTATATTTTCAAGTGTTTTCTTCCAGAGCAAAACTTGACTGACTCTTTCCTGTTGTTCTTCAGGCTCGCCAAGGCCTTCCCTACCACTGGGCTGTCACTCTTGCACCTTCCCTTCTAGAGTTCGCTATACCCAGATCTTGCCAGGCCAGCTCTTTAACTGGCTTTCAGACTTCACCTTCAACAGCTGCTCTTTAGAAGGCCATCTCTGACCTCCCTTTAGGTAAGTCTCATTTTGTTTCCTCATGCTCCCTCTGTGAGGGGAGAACATGCAGCCAGCAGCCCAGCGTGCAGGGTCTCCTGTGCAGAGAAGCCCTTTTCTCACTCACCTTCTCATTTCTCTGCCTGATTACCATCTCGCTCCCTTGCTGGGCTATAAGCTCCCTGGGGGCAGAGGCCATGTCTCTGCTCACTGTCACACCCCAGCCCCTTCTACCATGCCTGGCACATAGGAGGAGCTCCATGAACGTTTGCTGAGTGAGGAACTGACTGAACTGAGGATCTACATCTGAGTCATCTTTTTCACCAACACCTAGCCCTTGCAACATGCAGGATATGTTAGTTCAGGGTGGGATGCATGGGTCAGTTGAAGCCCTGCTGAGTAACAAATAGGGCCACAGGCCAGGAAACAAAAACTATCCAGAGCCCATGGCTCTGGTCCCTCCTAGGCGGCTCTGTCCTTCCAGGTGCTAGGGCCAAAATCATCACTGGGTCCTCGTTGACTCCTCTGTCTTATAAACTGCATCTAGCAAATCGTTCACAACATAGCTAGGGTTTGGTCACTTTCCCTCACCTCTACAGCCCCCCTCCCTGCTTCAGGTCACTGTCACCCTTCTCCTAGACCATTGCAGTCGCCTTCCACCAGGCACGTGATGCTCCCTGCATCAGGTTAGCTCCCTGTGTCTACCCTGCTTTCCTGTCTCTTCTCAACCCAACAGCCACAGTGACCCTTCAAAACTCTGAGTGAGGCCGGGCACAGTGGCTCATGGCTGTAATCCCAGCACTTTAGGAGGCTGAGGCAGGAGGATTACTTTAGGCTAGGAGTTTGAGACCACCCTGGGTAACATAGCAAGACCCCATCTCTAAAAATTTTCTTAATTAACCAGTTGCATGGTGGCATGTGCCTCTAGTCCCAGGTACTCTGGAGGCTGAGATAGGAGGATCACAGGAGTTTGAGGCTGCAGTGAGCTGTGATCACATCACTGCACCCCAGCCTGGGCCAAAGAGACAGACCCTCTCCCAGAAACAAAACAAAACAAAACAAAAAAACTATGAGTGAGATCCTGCCCCTATGAGTGTTCTCCCTTTCCCTGGGGAGTGAGGAGCATGGCAGTGGCCAGCGACCCTGTGGGCTCTGGGCTGCCCACCACACTCCCTTCACTGGCTCTGCACCAACCACACTGACCCTGCCCAGTCCCTCGGCCCCGCTCTGGGTCAGGGCTCGCCCTCTTGCTGGCTCTCTGCCCGGCATTCTCTTCTCCCAAGCAGTGGCTGACCCATGCCCTCTCCTCCTTCAGGTCCCTGTGCCCCGGGAGACCCCGTGGCCACTCTGTAAAATAGAACGCCCCACCACCCAGGTGGCTACAGCCCCTGGCGGGCCCCTTCTCCCAGCCTGCTGCCTGCAGGAGGAGCTGCCTGGGTCTCCCTGCATCAGGTTAGCTCTGCGAGGGACGATTCTGCTCTTTTTGTTCCTTGCCACATTCCCAGCGTGCCTGGCCTGGGGGATGCTCCATCTGGCTTTTCCAAATGAGGGAGGAATGATTCTCACCTGTGCTTGTGGCCTGCCCCCCGTGTTTCTCCCAAAGCCTCCTCTTGCAGCTCAAGCCCCTGCCCACCTCGCTCCACTGCAGGGTCAGGGTAGAGAAGCAGCCGGCAGGTGAGAGGCAGCTCATCCTGGACCCTAGGGCCTTTGCATGCTGGTCCTGGGCTGGCCAGAGTCCCCTTCACAGCAGCTGCACTCTTCTCCAAGGGACAGACCTCTCTGGCTTCCTCAGAGGTGACAGGGACTGCACAGGGCAACTGTGTTTCTGGGGTCACTAAGCTGGATGTACCCAGGGTCCGGCAATCCCTTATCCGATCTGAACTTTGCCACCTCAAGTCTTAGGAACGTGGCTCTCTAGCTCAGCTCCACAAGCGTTCCCAAGTTCTCACTCTCTTCTGGGCTGAGGAGGAAAAAGCCATCTGTGCTCACAGCCTTTTCGGTGGCTGGGCTCGTCGCCGGCAGAGGAGAGGCGTGCATAGGACAGGCCCCACAGCACAGCTCCGGGGGGCAGCACAGGCAAAAGCGTTGCTGGGCAGTGTTCTCCAAGTTCTTGTTACCCCACATCACTAACCAATTCCTCCTCATGGGCCGGGTGAGCCTGGTTGAAACTATCACCATCCCTCCCTCTACCTTTCGGGAGAGCACACCAGTGAGCTCAGGGCTATCCAAAGTGTCCGGATGGAAACTGGAACAAATGTTAAGGCACTGGGAGACAGGGAATCACTCACTCTTTTATATTATTTTTAAGTGTATCTACTAAAAAAAGTCAAGCTTTTAGAGAATTAAAGTCAGTTTTATGTAGAAGCCTTACTGAGGACTATAGACCGAGGCCTGTAGCTGGGAGCAGCCCTTTTGAAAGGCTCTATCAGGCCATTTCTGCACAGTGATTCTGCGCATGGCTTATACCCAGGTGGTGCGGGTGCAGTATATCCAGTCCCACCAGAGTTTGGGTGCAAGAGTATATCTGCTTATAGATAACAGAGGCATAATCACTAAGCTCATCAGATGTTATGTGAGAAAAAAGGCAAGGACTAGGGTCATTTTCTTTTAAAGAATACAGTGACACAGGCAAGAGACATAGGGGACCATGTGCTCTGCCTTGCTTTGTCTTCAAAGCATTCTTCCAGAGGGCTGCACTCATCATAGAGGCAAGGGCTTTGTAAAATTCTGCAAAATTTAATTTAAAATTAAAATAAAAATAAACAAACATGGCTTCTGACATTTGTTACTTTGTCTTGAAAGTGTATTTTTCTATTTATTGTTTGAGACAGGGTCTCATTCTGTTGCCCAGGCTGGAGTAGAGTGGTGTGATCATAGCTCACTGCAGCCTCAAACTCCTGGACTCAAGCAGTCCTCTCATGTGCTGGGATTACAGGCGTGAGCCACTGCACCTGGCCTTCACAAGTGTACTTAGGTTGCATTGAATCCATTCTGACCTCCTTAGATGCAGGGAATGGCCTGCTCACCAAACCATTTCCCCAGGGTCTAGTTAGCCAGTAGCTGGCATACAGAGGGGAGTCCCAGTCATGTTGGCTGCATAACAAAGGTGCCAGAACTTAGTAGCTAAAACAATGACAATGTTTATTTTGCTCACAAATCTTCCACTTGCATGGGGCTGGGAGGGGATAGCAGATTTCTGCTTTGCTCAGCATCAGCTGAGATGATTCAAAGTCTGGGAGCTGACATTACCTAAGAGATTGCTCATTCACTTGTCTGGGAATCGATGCTGACTGTGGGCTGAGACCTTAGCTGGGATTTTTAGCCAGGACACCACATGTGGCCCCTCCATGTGGCCAGGGCTTCCTCACTACATGGAGGCTGGTTTCCAAGGTAAAGCTTCCCAAGAGAACACCAGGAGGAAGCCATATCACCTTTTATGGTCTAGCCTTGAAAGTCATGCAGCCTCTCTGAAATTGAGGCAATAATTAATGGCCTACCAACCAAAAAAAGTCCAGGACCAGACGGATTCACAGCCAACTTCTACCAGAGGTAGAAAGAGGAGCTGGTATCATTCCTTCAGAAATTATTCCAATCAATAGAAAAAGAGGGAATCCTCTCTAACTCATTTTATGAGGCCAGCATCATCCTGATACCAAAGCCTGGCAGAGACACACACACAAAAAGAGAATTTTAGACCAATATCCCTGATGAACATCGATGCGAAAATCCTCAATAAAATACTGGCAAACTGAATCCAGCAGCACATCAAAAAGCTTATCCACCACAATCAAGTTGGCTTCATCCCTGGGATGCAAGGCTGGTTCAACATATGCAAATCAATAAACATAATATATCACATAAACAGAACCAACGACAAAAACCACATGATTATCTCAATAGATGCAGAAAAGGCCTTCGACAAAATTCAACAGCCCTTCATGCTAAAAATTCTCAATAAACTAGGTATTGATGGAATGTATCTCAAAATAATAAGAGCTATTTATGACAAACCCACAGTCAATATCATACTGAATGGGCAAAAACTGGCAGCATTCCCTTTGAAAACTGGCACAAGACAAGGATGCCCTCTCTCACCACTCCTATTCAACATAGTGTTGGAAGTCCTGGCCAGGGCAATCAGGCAAGAGAAAGAAATAAAGGGTATTCAATTAGGAAATGAGGAAGTCAAATTGTCCCTGTTTGCAGATGACATGATTGTATATTTAGAAAACCCCATCGTCTCAGCCCAAAATCTCCTTAAGCTGATAAGCAACTTCAGCAAAGTCTCAGGATACAAAATCAGTGTGCAAAAATCACAAGCATTCCTCTACACCATTAACAGACAAACAGAAAGCCAAATCATGAGTGAACTCTCATTCATAATTGCTACAAAGAAAATAAAATACCTAGGAATCCAACTTACAAGGGATGTGAAAGACCTCTTCAAGGAGAACTACAAACCACTGCTCAACAAAATAAAAGAGGACACAAACAAATGGAAGAACATTCCATGCTCATGGATAGGAAGAATCAATATTGTGAAAATGGCCATACTGCCCAAAGTAATTTATAGATTTAATGCCATCCCCATCAAGCTACCAATGACTTTCTTCACAGAATTGGAAAAAACTACTTTAAAGTTCATATGGAACCAAAAAAGAGCCCACATTGCTAAGGCAATCCTAAGCAAAAAGAACAAAGCTGCAGGCATCATGCTACCTGACTTCAAACTATACTACAAGGCTACAATAACCAAAACAGCATGGTACTGGTACCAAAACAGAGATATAGACCAATGGAACAGAACAGAGGCCTCAGAAATAACACCACACATCTACAACCATCTGATCTTTGACAAACCCGACAAAAACAAGAAATGGGGAAGGGATTCCCTATTTAATAAATGGTGCTGGGAAAACTGGCTAGCCATATGTAGAAAGCTGAAACTGGATCCCTTCCTTACACCTTATACAAAAATTAATTCAAGATGGATTAAAGACTTAAATGTTAGATCTAAAACCATAAAAACCCTAGAAGAAAACATAGGCAATACCATTCAGGACGTAGGCAAGGGCAAGGACTTCATGACTAAAACACCAAAAGCAATGGCAACAAAAGCGAAAATAGACAAATAGGATCTAATCAAACTAAACAGCTTCTGCACAGCAAAAGAAACTACCATCAGCATGAACAGGCAACCTACAGAATGGGAGAAAATTTTTGCAATCTACTGATCTGACAAAGGGCTAATATCCAGAATCTACAAAGAACACAAACAAATTTACAAGAAAAAAACAAACAACCCTATCAAAAAGTGGGCAAAGGATATAAACAGACACTTCTCAAAAGAAGACATCTATGCAGCCAACAGACACTTGAAAAAATGCTCATCATCACTGGCCATCAGAGAAACGCAAATCAAAACCACAATGAGATAATATCTCACACCAGTTAGAATGGCGATCATTAAAAAGTCAGGAAACAACAGATGCTGGAGAGGATGTGGAGAAATAGGAATGCTTTTACACTGTTGGTGGCAGTGTAAAATAGTTCAACCATTGTGGAAGACAGTGTGGTGATTCCTCAAGGATCTAGAACTAGAATTACCATTTGACCCAGCAATCCCATTACTGGTTATATACCCAAAGGATTATAAATCATGCTACTATAAAGACACATGCACACATATGTTTATTGCGGCACTATTCACAATAACAAAGACTTGGAACCAACCCAAATGTCCATCAATGATAGACTGGATTAAGAAAACGTGGCACATATACACCACAGAATACTATGCAGCCATAAAAAAGGATGAGTTCATGTCCTTTGTAGGGACATGAATGAAGCTGGAAACCACCATTCTCAGCAAACTACCACAAGGACATTAAACCAAACACCGCACGTTCTCACTTACAGGTGGGAATTGAACAATGAGATCACTTGGACACAGGGCGGGGAACATTACACACCAGGGCCTGTCAGGGGGTGGGGGGCTGGGGGAGGGATAGCATTAGGAGAAATACCTAATGTAAATGATGAGTTAATGGGTGCGGCAAACCAACATGGCACATGCATACCTATGTATCAAACCTGCACATTGTGCACATGTACCCTAGAACTTAAAGTATAATAAAAAAAAAAAAGAAAGAAAGAAAGTCACGCAGCTTCACTTCTGCCACCTTCTGTGTGTCGAGGCAGTTCCAAAGACCCACCCAGATCAAGGGCATGGGAAACAGTCTCTGCGTCCTAATGGAGAATAACAAGTTTCGGAAAGAGCATGCAGGACTGGACATACTGCTTTGGCTATTTGTGGAAAACACTATCTGTCACAAACAGCTCTAAAATACCTTCAACATCCCAGGGACAAACTTATTCCAAACTAGAATCCTGTGCCCAGCTAATCTGCCAAGCAGGAGAACTTCTAGACATGCTGCCTCTCTAAAGTTTACCTCCTGCGATTCTCTTTCAGAAAGTTACTCAAAGAATGATCCACTAAAATATAAAAGTAAGTCAAGGAAGCAAAAGACACTTCCTTGCATGAATCTAACACAAGGAGGGGAAGGGAGGTCCTATGATGGCAATTATACAAGAAGCCAAAAAAATTGATCAGTCAAGATGAGAGCGGGAGGGAGGGCAGATGCAGGCGGGATATCTGCAGGAAAACATACACATTTATGGCACTGATGGAATTATCTGTGTGTTTGTTTGTTAGAAAATGACATTTGACCAGATGCGGTGGTTCACGCCTGTAATCCCAGCACTTTGAGAGGCCAAGGCGGGTGGATCACCTGAGGTCAGGAGCTCGAGATCAGTCTGGCCAACATGGTGAAACCCTGTCTCTACCAAAAATACAAGAATCAACTGGATGTGGTGGCAGGCACCTGTAATTCCAGCTACTCTGGAGGTTGAGGCAGGAGAATCCTTTGAACCCGAGAGGCGGAGGTTGCAGTGAGCCAAGATTGCATCATTGCACTTCAGCCTGGGCAACAAGAGCAAAACTCTGTCCCCCTCACGAAAAAAAAAAAAAGAGAGAGAGAAAAGAAAAGAAAAAGAAAAAGAAAATGATATCCACAGGGTCGTGAGGATTAGTGATAATAATATACAGAATGGAACAGATGACAGTCAAACAAAATAGGACCCAGACACAGGCCTATGTATCCATAGATGCTTAATATATGGCACCAATAAAAGTGCATACCAGAGGACAAAGGATACATTTTTTCTTTTTTCTTTTTTTTTGAGATGGAATCTCACTCTGTTGCCCAGGCTGGAGTGCAGTGGTGCAATCTTGGCTTACTGCAACCTCTGCCTTTTGGATTCAAGCGATCTTCATGCCTCAGCCTCCTGAGTAGCTGGGATTACAGGCATGTGCTGCCACGCCTGGCTAATTTCTGTATTTTTTGTAGAGACAGGTCTCGCCATGTTGGCCAGGCTGGTCGCAAACTCCTGGCTTCAAGTGATCTGCCCACCTCAGTCTCCCAAAGTGCTGGGATTACAGGTGTGAACCACAGCGCCTGGCCCCAGGATAGACTTTTTTATATATGATAGGCAATTGCTTATCCAAATGGAGAAAAAGTGAAATTAACCTTCTGTCTCACACTATGCACAAAAGTAATTTCCAAGTGAATTAAAGACCAAACTATAAAAGGCAAATCGGTAAGGTTTTTGGAAAATGAAGATATGTATCTGACAAAGGACAAGTATCCGCAGGACATAAAGCACTCTTGCAAATTAGCAGGGCAAAGACAAATAACCCAATAGGAAGTGCACAAGACTTCAAGAGACACTTCACAAAAGAGGAAAGCTGAAAGCTAATAAGCAGGTGGGAAGATGTTTGGCCTTATTGTCAACAGGGACATGCAAATTAAAGCCACAATGAGATAGGACTCTCCTAAAAGACTGGCAAAAATTAAAAGCCTTGGCAATAGAGTGTTGGCAAGGAAGTAGATAAAAGTCCCCGCTGGTGAAGTGTAATAGGTACAACCAGTTTGGAAGACAGTGTGGCGTTATCTAGTAACACTGAACACATGTACCTCTGATGACCCAGCAGGTCCACTCAAGAATGTGTGCCCAAGAAAAATCCTTCTTTCTGTGGATCAGGAGACATGTACACAATTGGTTTTAGAAGCATTGTTTTTAAAAAGGAAAAAACTGGACACAAGTCAATGTCATCAACAGTAAAAGGAACAAATAAATTTTGCTGTATTGGTACAATGCAATCCTACTATGCAGCAATAATGAAGGATCAGCCCCAGGCACATGCATCCGTGTGGATGGATTTCACAACGCTGAGCAGAAGCAGCCAGTCCCTGGAGAGTAAGGGCAAATGATTCCATTCCATGAAGGTTTGCCAGTAAGAAAAGCCAAGCAAGTTGCTGTTGAAGAATACATACATGGAGGAGGACGTGGTGGCTCGTAAAGGGGAACGTCCAGCTTTTACCACCTTCATTGTTGTATCACTGGGATTTTTTACACCCACAATGTATTCATGCATTTCTTGTCTATTTTTGCAAACAGCATTTTGGAGAGTCTGTCAATTTATGTTTGGGTTTGCAGTTGGTTCACATTGGGGTTGGGTGAAAGCTTGTTGCTATAGGCCAGGCACGGTGGCTCACGCCTGTAGTCTCAGCACTTCCAGAGCCTGAAGCGGGCGGATCACGAGGTCAGGAGATCAAGACCATCCTGGCCAACACAGTGAAACCCCGTCTCTACCAAAAAATACAAAACAAATTTAGCCGGGCATAGTGGCGGGTGCCTGTAGTCCCAGCTACTTCAGAGGCTGAGGCAGGAGAACCCGGGAGGTGGAGCTTGCAGTGAGCCGAGATGGGGCCAGTGCACTCCAGCCTCAGTGACAGAGAGAGAGACTCTGTCTCAAAAAAAAAAAAAAAAGAAAAAGAAAGAAAGAAAGTATGTTGCTATAAGTTTACCAGGTGCTCTAATTAGCATCCTGTTAGTAACGGGTTTTGCACTAAAAGACCTTATTAGAGTTGGGGTGGACACCTTAGGTTAGGGTTTGGGGAAGATTGGGTTCAAAATGTGAGCCTGAATCAGGATTTGGAATAAATTTGGATCTGATGAAGCCAAGGCTGGGGTGGAGCTGGATTTGAAGTCGGATGTGGTTGGTGGTGGGGGGTGGGGGGAGGTGTCACTCCTGTAATCCCAGCCCTTTGGGACTTGCCAAGGTGAAAGGATCACTTGAGCTCAGGAGTTCAAGACCAGCCTGGACAACATAGCTAGACCCTGTCTCTACAAAAAAATGCAAAAATTAGCCAGGTGTGGTGGCATGCCTGTGGTGGCATGCCTGTTGTGGCCCTAGTTCCTTAGGAGGCTGAGGCAGGACGATCGCCTGAGTCACGGAGGTTGAGGCTGCAGCGAGCCGAGATCACACCACTGCACTCCAGCCTGGGCCACAGAGCAAGACCCTGTCTCAAACAAAACACACAAATCTCAATTATGCATAAAATCAGGCTGAAGGTTTGAAATCAGGCAGGGTTAGAAGTGTGAGAGTGGTCCAGGCGTGGTGGCTCACGCCTGTAATCCCAGCACTTTGGGAGGCCAAGGCAGGCAGATCACCTGAGGTCAGGAGTTTAAGACCAGCCTGGCCAACATGGTGAAACCCAGTCTCTACTAAAAATACAAAAATTAGCCGGACACGGTGGCGGGTGCCTGTAGTCCCAGCTACTCAGGAGGCTGAGGCTGGAGAATCGCTTGAACCTGGGAGGCGGAAGTTGTAGTGAGCCGAGATCGCGCCATTGCACTCCAGCCTGGGCAACAGAGCTAAACGCTGCCAAAAAAAAGAAAGAAAAAAAAGAAAAAGAAAAAGAAAAATGTGTTAGCATTTTGGCAGAGGGGCTCTGTAGGCTTGGAGGCCCTGCCCAACATATCTCTGTGGATTCCTGTAACAACTCAAGGAAGGGACACTGGGGCCTGTGGAGGGGTCTCTGGCCCCTCCGGCGCCCCTTTGGTACCGCGCCCCGCCTGCGAGCTAGGAACTGTGGGGACCCGGCAGCGGGCGAGCGAGCCCAGGTCGCGGCAGCACTGCCTGCGCGGTCGTCTTGACGCCTGACCAGGGCCAGTTTTCAACTTGTTTACAAGCTTGCGTCACCGGGAACCTTTCACCGCCGCCTGGGACAAAAGGTTCCTCTTTTATAAGTCCCTTCTGGGCAGAAAGGGGATTCGCCGCCCCGCGCGCTGACGGTGCGGGGCGCCACGCCGTGGCGGATGCGGACAGCGCGCGGCCGGTTCGCCCGTCTGCCCCCTAGCGCCCTGCTCTTCCCGCCGGGCGCGTAGTCTGCCCGTAGCCTCGGCCACCAGCCCCCTTTACATCGTCCACCCACCCACAGCATCCTGCCGTCCACGCCTCGCCCACCCACGGGTTCCCCGCAGTCCGTGCCTCGTCCACCCACTCACTCATCTGCGCGTGGCTCAAACAGGCATGCCTTGTCCACTCCCTCCACAGGAATTTCCTCCTTTCATGGAAACAACTTACCCTCCCGTCCACCGTCCACTCCATTCCCCATTCACTGTCCATTGACTCATTTGAGGAACTATCTAGTGAACACCTTCCGGGTGCTACGTGTTGCGGTCAGCAGGTCACAGGACACAGCTCCTGTCCTCTGGGACCTCCAGGACAGCAGAGGAGACACCAGCAGAGGTCCTCGTGAAGTGACCATGGCTCTGGGGGCAAAAAGAGGACATATCAGCCGAGACTTGGGCGCAGGGGTGGCGAGGCTGGGGCTGAGACGGAAAGACTGGCTGCGGAAGAGATGGGAGGAGGACAGGGGCTAGGCCCTTGGCAGGGGCTCGGCAGAGGGGAAAGCCTGGAAACCAAGTGGGCTCCAGGCAGAGGGCACCGAGGGGCCGCGGGAAGAGGCCAGACCCGAAAGTCCTCGTCAACAGCGCCACAAAGCTCGGGCATCACCCGGGGGTCACGGTGCCCCCCAGCAATTTCTTCTACTTTTCACTGTTTTGTTATTATAGAAGTAATACATGTCTACAACTTCATTGTAAAGAAAAATGAGAGCGAGCAATAGGAAAAAAATAATCAGCCATAATCTCGCCTCGCAGACATAGTTTTCGGTGTATGTGCACATACGCGGTTTCCCCAGGCATCCGCTGGAGAGCGGCGCTCCTGGGCTAGATGACGGGGGAACCCAGAGCGAGCTGCCTACCTCAGGGCTTGCAGACACCTGGGTGGGGATGTCATGGAGTGGGTGCTATGGCCAAGCCAGAATCCATTCAGATCCCCCCATCCCTTTCCCTAACACAACGGATGCCGTCCAAGCACCAGCCCTATGGCCCCGGGATGGGGCCTCCCACAGAGTCCCCAGCTTCTATCCCTGGCAGCGATTAGTTTAGGCATGCAGTTTTTTGGCTAAGATATGAGGAGAGGTGTTCTGAGGGGCTACTCATGAGAAATTTCTTTGTAAGTCATTTCTGGTGAAGCTTTCTGTTTCTTGAAGCAAAATACAACCTAAATGATATCTGAAACTAGTGTAAAGACTACCTTCCCCGGGCTCCTGGGGCTAAATCACGCCCTCCCGGGGAGCACCCCTGATGCTCACATCTCCTACCCTTCCTCCTCTATCTGGATCCCACCCTAGCCTCCTCAGCACCATGGTCCCTCCAGCTTGCCTTCTGCCTCTACACACACTCTCTCTCTGTCTCTCTGTCTCTCTCTCTGTATGTCTCTTTCATTTCCTCTACGCCCACAACCTGGTCTAGTCTCAACCCCTCTTCCTGGCTGACCACAGTCCCCTAACCACCTGGGACCTGCACCCCACCCCCACCTGTGGAGACCACGCCCAGGAGCACACCTGGGAACCAGGCCAGTGCCATGCAGTTTTCTCACCTGCCATGCTGCATGCCCCAGCATCCTGCCTTCTGAACTGTGGCACTGGGGGTCTGGCTTTAATGACCTAGCCTCCACCAGAGCTGCAGGGAAGACCAGGGTCATTTCTCCAGGCCCGCTGTGGGTCTGCACACCCGTAAGGGAGCAAGATAGAGCCACTGCCAGGACCCTCAAAAGTGCTGTCCAGGGCACTTTCTCCTCTTCCTCGTCACCCATCCATCTCAGTCCCCCAGGAGATCCTGAAACTGCTCACACCAAGGTCAACCGATTTGTTGGCAAATCCAATGAACACTCTTCAGTCCCTCTCACTTGGCCACTCAAGAGCACTTGGCAATGTAGACCCCTTTCTTCTTCTCCTTTTGAAAATATTTATTGAGATATAATTTACATATCTAAACTTCACCCACTTAAAGTGCATTTTACTATATTCAGAGTAAATCTAATGTTCACCATAGTCTAATTTTAGAACACTTTCATCACCCGAAAGAGCAAAATCCCATCTCCATTAGCCACCACTGCCCATTTGCCTGTTTCCCCAATTCCATCTAGGCGCCTTCATAGGATATGTGGTCTCTTGTGACCACATATGAGCCCAGTCTTACTCTGGGCTCCAAGACCTTCTTTTTTATTCCACTAGCACTGTTTCTCTGACACTGTGGTCAAATGTGATATGCCTGGGATGTGGATGCCAAAAGTCATCCCTGTTTTTTCCTAGACTCCAATCAAATTATCCGTCCATCTGAGCTGGCAGGAAAGCAATCTGATTAATGTGATTGCTCACAAAATATAAAAAGCATGCCAGGCTACAGCACCTGGCAGGCACTGGTTGGGGACACGTTCCCAGAGAGGGAGGGGGGATGGGGCTTCAGACACTCTTTAAGGACTTTGCAGCTTTCCCCTGAAACATGGTACTGCAGGCCACAACCCATGCAGGGGCTCCTAGGGCAGTGTAAGTAGTGCAAAGAGCTCATATCACTGCCCTCCCTGTGGAAAGCCCTTGACTCACCGTGAAGCACGGTAGACATGGCTGTCATTCTCCATAACCTACCACCTCTCAGCAAAAGGAAAACCCCCATGTGAGAGATCTGGGCATCTAAGGCATTTTACCTTGAAGATGACTCTCCAGTCCAGCCTGGCCTGCTGTGCTGTAGAACAACGGTGAGACCAGGTGCTGCAGGAAAGAAACACAAGCTGCTCTCTCAGGCTTTGTCGTTCTGGTAGACCTCTGAATACCCTGTCTGGGTACAGGACTACTCCTGACCCCCCTGGTTTCTGAGTCCCTCCTCCCACGGCAGAAGCCAAAGATCTTGTGTGGAAGGCGGGAGGTGCAGGCAGGCGATCCAGGTGCTGCCTACCGGTCAGGAGTGCATAGCAGACTTCGGATCACAGCATGTTCTCTGCCAGAACGCGCCTGCGGTGGCTTTGGGTTCTGCTCCAGGCTACAGCATCTCCCAGCTTGATTCCCTATCGTCCTACAGAGTCTGGGGGCATCCCCATGTCCTTTTCTCCCCCAAGTGGCTATAGTTGCTTTCTGTTGTTTATTCCCGAGAGCCCAGACTGATATACCTTCTTTGAGGAGGAAAATATGAAATCAGAAATACGAATTTCTCCTTTAAGAAGATTGTTAGCTTTTCCCAAAATGTTTGATTATGAACATTTTCAAGCTTCAAACATACAGAAATGTTGGAAGGATTTTGAAGCAGACATCCACATGCCCACTGCCTGGGCTGGACAGTTCACTGGCCACTACGATTCACCACACAGCCAGCCAGCCACCATCGCTCCACCAATCACGCATCTGATTTTAAAAATTAGCTTTTAATCAGCAAATGGTATTTCTAGTTAGACCTGTTAGGCTAAGACTAAAAGTTCCAAATCAGGTCATGTTTTCTAGGTGGTTTTCTTTCTAACCTTGTAAGCTACCAAGAGCAAAAACAAAGGCCAGAACACACAAACTGACAGAGAACTTGCCTTTATTATGAAGTACACCTTTGGACTTGTGAGGTTTTTTTCCCAAAGCTTGTGCATCATTGTCTGGGATAACTGCATAAAATGGAAGGACGATTCCTGGTGAGAGGCAGTGTGTTCTAGGTAAGAGCAAAGCTGGAATCCGCTGTCTCACTGTGTCCCTGCTCTGTCCACACCGGCAACTCATGCAAAGGCAGGGTGATCATGCAGGTGAAATGGGTGGATTGGTGTCAAGTGCGTGGAACAGTACCTGGCACATAGAAAACACTCTGTAAGGTTCATGGGGAGATTCACCACCGTTCATAAACTGATCTGTTGATGACAATGAATGGGCAGGAGCCTGGGTACCTTTGTTCTCTTTGGGTCACTCATGTTCTAGCTTCCTAAAAGTCTCATTAGAGCACCTTGTATTTAGATAAACCATTTCAAAAACACTTACTTTTCTACTTGAGTCACAAGTTTATGAAATGCTTCTTGTGGTTTGCTAAAACCTAAATCGGAGGCACAGCTTTTTGTTCTGCTTTGCTGGTTTGTAGGGAGATAAGGCTGCAGAGGCAGGCTGGGGCCGGGTCATTGAGGACTTTGAATGTCAGTGTAAGGAGCCTCTCTCCTAAGGGTAAAGGGACAACTTGTCTTTCAGCACATTTGACAATAGCAGCTGTAACGAACACACACGTGCACACATGCACACACACACACTACATGTGCACACATGTGCACATGCACACACGCACAAATCACATATGTGGCTTAACACAATACAATGTTCTTCCTCCCTTGTGCAAAGCCCACTGTGGATATTGCAAGTTGGGACACTATTCTACCAGCGAAGATTCAGGGATCCCTGCTCCTTCCATCTTGGGAGCTCCTCCTCACTCCCACCCCCAGCTCCAATGGAGTTCCTGTTGTGGATGTGGTCTTCCCACCCACTACACTGGCCTTAGGCAGAGCCTGGCACAGCTGGGATCCTCACTGGGACTACATTGCTGGGCTGCAGACTGCTCCAGAGTCCCCCCAGAAGCCCCTAAATGTCCCTGAAAAGATGAGTCACTGACTGTGCTTTCAGCTCCAAGCAGCCTTTATCAATCTCTCAATCCCCATAGATACTGGGAAAATCTAGGAACATGTTCAGAACTCAAAGAGGGGTCTCCTGCTGCTGCTTTTTGTGGGGAGACAGGATCCCTGAGCTGGGGGACCAGACATCCTGGTGCCCTTGGCTTCAAGCAGCTGGTGGATCTGGACGCTCAAAACTTGCCCTGGTCTGCATGGCCTCATCCTCTCGCTTGTCCCACTATGATGGATCTCGCTCGCTCCGTAGAGCAGTGGCTTTGCAACCCTAGCCAGCACTGGGGTCGCGCGTGGACTTGTCAGGACACACATTGCTGGGCTCCACTCCGAGTTTCTGATTCTGGGGCGAGGATTGAAAACTTGCTTTTCTAACGAGTTCCCAGCATTTTCGATGCTGCTAGTCCTGAGACCATACTTTGAGAACCGCCCCTCTAGAAAGTGCGATCCCTCCCCAGGAAAGAAGCAGGGCTATTTTTGCTCCAAAAGTATCCATCCTGCACGCCCTCTTCAGTGCTTGGCACGTGGCGAATAAACCAATCAGGATGAAAGGAGCCAACCCAAGTGCGGAGTGTTGAACCTCAGAGGAAGAAACCCGCGTTCACCAGGCCCAGGCCTGGGCCAGGCGCTGTCCTGGCGGCGTCAGGGAGGACATAGTGCCCAGAGCTCGGACCCAGCAGCCCGGCCCCGCGCCCTCCCTGTCCCGCGGCCCGCAGGCCCAGCCCTCAAGCGCCCAGCCTCCGCGGCCTTTGTGGCGTCACAGCCAGCCTGAAGAATGGTTGCCTTGGAGACGTAAACCCAAGAGCCCTGCTCCTGGAGCTGAGAACTGCAGCGCGGAGGCTTCGGAGCGAGCCGGGGCAGTCGGGGTCGGTGGGTGCGCTCGCGGTCCGGGGAGAGGGGGCGCGCGGGGTCCGTGAGGGCGCGTGGGGGCGGCGGCAGGGGTGCGAAACCAGGGCCCGAGGGGCGGGCGTGGCCGGGAGCGGACTTGCAAGGCGCCTTCCAAGGCTCCCCGCTCGCATGCCACTTGCTTGAAACACACCCATCTACCATCCATCCCATCTGTCCTACCTTCCCTGTGCACCTCGCTGTGTGGCTCGGGGCCTTGCAGAGCGCGGGTGTTAGGAGGCGACCCTGCGAACCCCAGGCTCACCCAATAGGGGGCTGCAGCAGGAATGCGGCAGGAATGGCACAAGCTTAGAGTGGGGGCCCTTTCCAGAGGCAGCCCCTCCTGACTGTGACTTTGGACACCTCGCTGAATCTCTGCTTCCTCCCCTGCAAAAATGAAAATTCATTCAGTGGATGAAGTTAAGAAGTGCCAAGGGTATGTCAGGAGCTTGGATGAGCAGAAAAGACCCCCTGTTCTCATGGAGCTCACATTTTAGGGGGAAATAGACAACGAATGGATTTTTAAAGTGATAATCAGATAGTGGGAATTGCAGAGAAGAAAATAAAGGCCACACGGGGGGTGGGGAGGAAGAAACCACTTTGGATGGGATGGTGAGAGGTCTCTCTAAAGAGGTGACATTTGAGCTCAGAATTGAAGAGAAGGAAGCCCAGCACCCCCAGCTGGGTATGGGAGAATATTTTTTGGCCGAGGAGGCCGAAAATGCAAAGGCTTGAGGCCAAGATTGATGTGTTCTAAGCATAGACAAAGTAGGCAGCTAGAGCCAGGTCCAGGAGGTGAGAGTGGACCCTCGGGTGGGAGAGGCAGGGAGCTGGCAGGTGTCCCCACAAGGTGAGCCCTCAGCAAATGTCGGTGGCTGTCAGCCACCCAGGGGGAAGGAAGCTCTGGGCTTGGGGACCACCAGGCTCAAGCACTGTGTCACTCCTCAGGTGAGGATCTCCTTTAGAAGAGGAGAAGCCTTGCATCAACCTCTTGGGCCTCAGCCAAGATGTCTGAGATACTGTCCACTATAGTCTCCAAGAACATGACCAATGACAGTAAGTACTGGGCCAGGGTGGGCACTCTCAGAGGTCAGGGGCAGCCTCGGAGCCTGTCCAGCTCCCTCACAGGTTAAGGTAGCTCTAAACCAAACACTAGGCAGGAGTCATAGATCTGCCCACTTCCCTTGAAACAAGGCAAATGGATTCCCTGCAGCTGCTGTAACAAAGCACCACCACAAACTGGGAGGCTGGAGTCACAGACATTTGTTTTCTCAAGCTCTGGGGGCTGTATGTCTGAGATGAAGTTGTCCAAAAGGCTAGGTCCCTCCAAGGGCTCTGAGCGAGAACCCATTCTGGGCCTCTCTCCTGGTTTCCAGAGCTTTGCAGGCAATCCTTGGTGCTCTTTGGCTTGTAGAAGCATCACTCCCATCTCAGCCTTCCTGCCCATGTGGAATTCTGCCTGTGTGTGTCTGTGTCCAAATTTCCCCATTTTACAGGGACCCCATCACATTGGATTGGAGGCCCACCCTGCTCCAGAATGGCCTCAGCTTAGTGAATTACAGCTGCAAAGACCTTATTTCCAAACAAGATCACATTCTGAGACAGTGGGGGTTGGGACTTCAACATACGAATTGGGATGACACAGTTCAACCCACAACAGACCATGAGGAAGGTGTCACCGTGACGGTGAGCTTCTCTCAGCACCCCTCTGACCACAAATGCCAGGCTGGGCTCCAAGGAGGTGGTCAGCTGGCGCTAGGCCCTGGATGAAACATGCCTGCCCTAGTGGAATTGCATGCATTTGCCAAGATCTCACACAGGGCGATGCTGAGGGAGGCTGCCCAGGCCCACCTGGGGCCCTTCAGCTTTTTTATTGGAATTTAATTTGGTTTTGACCAGGCATAGTATTCCATGGTTCAAAATTCAAAAGTGTGTTAAAAGCCCCTCATTGTGAAAAGCCCCTCCCACCCTGTCAAAGGCATACAGTGCCCCTTCTTTACAGATGGCCACTGTCACCTGTCTCTTCTAGGCTACCAGCTCAGTGCACATACAGGCAAATGTGTGTAGATGAGGTTTGTTCTTTTCTTACACGGAGATCACACAATGAAAACCCTGTCTGCACCTTGATTTTTTTAATTAACCCATACATTGTAGAGACTGTTCCTTATCAATACATCAAGAATCCCCTTATACTTTTTGTGTTTTTGAGTAGAATAGTAATCTTTCAGTATGGCTGTATCATAATTTATTAACCAATTCTCTGTTCATATGGGTGATTAGCTTGTTTCAGAAAGTGTGCTGCTATAAACAGTGACCCCCACCATTACACTTATGTGTGCACACGCTCTCTCGTTCTTTTTTTGCTCCAGAGTAAATTTTAAAATGAATAAGGGCTGGAATAGGGTTTAAAAACAAAGATGGCTTTGAAATATTTATAGATAACAAATTAACTCTCAATATGCCCATAAAACAATGCAGATAATTATGCTACCACAAGACAGTTGAAGGACGTGTAAACTATATTGATTTGTTTATTGGTATGAGGGGGAGTGCCTAGTTGGGGTACCCTATGACCCTGTGGCATTGGTAATTCCTCGAGATTGATTGAGGGCCTGTGCATTTGTGAGAAAACCAGGCCAGACAGGCAGAGCCAGGATTGGCACCCAGGGCCAGGGGTCTCAGAGTCAGGTGGGTCAGGGAGGTTGGCATGGGCAAGGTGGGCAGGGGACCTGGCCAGGGGCTTCAGTCAAGAGGACTGCTGAGCTCTGTGTCCTGGGGTCAGCTGCAGGAGCTGGGACAAAGGTAGGGGCCAAAATGACACTGAGCCACCTGGAGTGAGAGATTTGGGGATGCTGAGCCAAGTACAGATAGGACCCCCGCCTCAACCAGAGGGCCCAGGGCAGGGGCCTGGAGGCCAAGTAGGGAAAGGGCATTCTAGGTGGCTGGCCAGGCCCAAAGGCCCTGAGGTGGGAGTGGGCGTGGTGTGTTCAAGGGAGAGACAGGAGGCCAGCATGGGCCAACTGGGTAGGGCCTGTGGCCCGGGAGGACTATTGGCCTCTGCCCAGATGACGGGAAGGATTTAAGAGGGAGACTGCTCAGTGTCTAGCTTTATGACTTTTGTGACGAGAACGCTGTTCCCTAAGCCTTGGCAGAGGGGCTGGTTTGGCCACAGCCTCCTTTGAGGCATCAGGGCGGGCAGGGGTGGGGGCTGCAGGAATGCCCGGAGCTCTGACCCTGTACCCTCAGCACCCAGCCCAGTGCGGGGCCAGTTCCAGGAGAGGCACTGGGGTCGCGCGTGGACTTGTCAGGAGAGGGCCTGCGGCTGGTCCCTCTGGGCCAGAACCCTGCCTGAGCCTCACTGTGGGTGTGGAGAGTTTGTTCCTTGAGCGGCCAAATATATTTCCCAAGTCACCAGGCTCCAGGTACAAGACTCCAGGAGGAGCAGGTTGGGAGAGGCTTGCCCCTGCTGAAGGAGCCGTGTGCACGCGCGTCAGGCCAGGATGCCCTGCAGGCTCTCACTGCTGCTTCTCAAGTGCACGTCCCCCACAATGGGAGCATTCAGGAAGGGCATGGGGTCTAGAGAGGTTGTTAAACCACAGATGGCCAGGCCTTCCCCCTGCTAGTTCTGGCTATGAGGGATGCGAAGGGCTGGAGGCAGGAGTTTAATTTGGCAGTGTGGAGAAACATGATCTTCAGTAATCTAACCTTCATCTTGGGACATCCGAAGCCTGGCCTGGTGGCCTCGTGGGCAGAGTGGGCCATCCACACATGCAGCCCACATCAGGCCACTCAGGGACCCACAGTCACTTCACTAATGTTCATGGAGCACCTACCGTGTGTCAGGCACTGTGCTGGGCTGGGGCACAGAGGGCCATGAGACGGAGGCGCCTGCTCTCTGAGCATTTAGTAGAGTGCAGCAAACAGCTCTCAACTTCACTGGCTCCATCCATTCCTGCAGCCCTGGCCAGGCCAGGCCTGGTTCACTCCCACTCAGTGTCTTGGCACTGCTGTGTCCTCCACAGGGAATGCTCTTCTCCCCAGTTTCCCTGGGACTCCCTCCCTCACACCCCACAGGAGCTCATTTAGATGTCAGCTCCACAGGGAGGCCTCCCCTAAACAAGGTAAAACGCGGTGCCCCACCTGCCCTACATCCCTCATTGCTGTTCCCTGTTTCATTTTCTCAGTGGCACGTTCTACCCTCTGGCCTCTTGACCCTTCTTCACTTGTGTTGCTTACTGTCTTGCTCCCATCCAGCAGTGGCATTTGTTCCCCCAGAGCCTGGAACATCACAGGCCTCAGTCAAAACCTGTTAGCCTGCAAGCTCTCCCTCTAAGATCAGGAGCAAAAAGTGATGCCCACCTTCACCACTGCTGTTCAACATTGCACTAGAAGTTCTAGCCAGGGTCATTAGGCAAGAAAAAGAAAAAAAGAAGTAAAAGACCCAGACTGAAAAGGAGGAAGTAAAACTATTCACAGATGACACAACCCTATATATAGAAAATCTCAAAGAATCCACAAGGAAGTTACTAGAGCAAATGAATGAACTCAGCAAAGTTGCGGGTTACAAGACCAACACAGAAAAACCAGTTTGTCTCTGTTCACCAGCAATGAATAGCCCATAAATGAAGCCACTCATTGACAGCAGGGGTGACATCACGGCAAAGTAGGAAGCTCTGGGAATCCCTGCCCTGAAACAATTGTGCTGGCGTGAATTATCAGAAGCAACTCTTCTGAAACTCTGGAGTTTAGTGAAATGCTTGCAGCTTGCAGGGAAGATCTTGATGAGGAGGCTGGGACATTTTAGTGAATTTTTAGCATTTCCTGGAGCAGCTGTACCAGCCTCCAGCCTGCAGCAGGCAGCAGGGAGAAGGTGGCTTGTGTTCCCGGTACAGCTTGCTGGTGCCAGGGTGGGAAATAAGGATCTTGTCCTCCAAAAATTGGGCTGTGTGTTTGATTGCTGATCATGGCCTGCTTCTGAGGGGCCGGCTCAGCGGCTGGCCATTGTTCCAACTCCAGGGTCTAAAGCAACCTCCCGGCTCTGTTGATCAAGGTCTGTCCTTCCCCACCCCCTCCACTCTTGTGAGAGCTAGACTTTTATCTGACATTAGCTCACATTTAGAAATCTTTGACAAATGATTGATATCAAGAATATAGAAAGAAATCCTAACACTCAACAAGAACAACAAAAAGCAAACAACCCAACTCAAAACTGGGCAAAGGACTTGAATAGATAATTCTCAAAAGATGATATGCAAATAATCTACAAGCAGGAGAAAAGATACTCAACATCATCAGTCATTAAGGGAATGCAAATCAAAACCAAAATGAGATACCACCTCACACCCATTAGGATGGCTACTATCAAAAAATACAAACAAAAATAACAGGTGTTGGCGAGGACGTGGGGAAAATGAAACCCTTTTACACTGTTGGTGAAAGTGTAAAATGGTTCAACCACTGAGAAAAATAGGCAGTTCCAGCCTGGCACGGTGACTCACACCTATAATCCCAGCACTTCGGGAGGCCAAGGCGGGCGGATCACGAGGTCAGGAGATTGAGACCATCCTGGCTAACATGGTGAAACCCCGTCTCTACTAAAAATACAAAAAATAGCCGGGCATGGTGGCGGGCACCTGTAGTCCCAACTACTCCGGAGGCTGAGGCAGGAGAATGGCGTGAACCCGGGAGGCAGAGCTTGCAGTGAGCCAAGATTGCGCCACTGCACTCCAGCCTGGGCGACAGAGCGAGACTCCGTCTCAAAAAAAAAAGAAAAGAAAAGAAAAATAGGCAGTTCCTCAAAAAGTTAAACAGTATTAACATATGATCCAGCAATTCTACTTCTAGATATGTACCTAAAAGAACGGAAAGCAGGAACTCAGATATTAGCACACGCATGTTCACAGCAGTGTTATTCACAATAGCCAAGCGGTGGAAGCCGCCTGAGTATCCATCAATGGAGGAACAGATACAGAACATGTGGTGCATCCATGCAGTGGAGTGCTATTCAGCCTCAAAAAGGAAGGGAATTCTGATACATGCTACAGTACAAATGAGCTGGGAAACCTTATGCTGGTGAAATTAGCCAAACATAAAAAGACAAATATTGTATGATTCCACTCATGTAAGTGAGTGGAGCAGTCAGAGTCATAGAGACAGAAGGGGGAATGGAGGCCACCGGGGCTGGGGAGGGGAGGATGGGGAGTTGTTTAATGCACACAGAGTTTCAGTTTGGGGTGATGAAAAGTTTTTGAAATAGATATTGGTGGTGGTTGTACAACATTGTGAATGTAATTAATGCTATTGAGTTGTACACTTAAAAATAATTAAAATAGCAAGTTTTATGTTATATTTATATTTTACCATACTAAAAAAGTTTCAATGGCATAAAATGGCAAATCGTATTTTATATATATATATATATATATATATATATATATAGTATTATGTTACTGCAATCAAAAAATGTGTTCTTAAAATGTGTTAAATAAGTGAAGTAAACAACTAAATAGACAGGATGGTTCCCAGCAGTGCCGAAATAGGAGGCTGATTCAGTGATTGTGGTGGGAAGCATTTAGACAGGGGGATCAGGAAGGCTTCCTGGAGAAGGTGACATTTGAGTAGAGATGGTGAATAATGGGGATGGGCAGCCCAGAGAGAGTGTCCCGGGAGAGGGAGCAGCAGGTGGGAGGGGGAGGGGATGGAGGGAGGTGTGGGTGTGCCCAGCTGCAGGGGAGGACACTGACCTGTGAGTGGGAAGGAGACGTGGCCCAATTCCATGGGGAACATCCCTGCCAAACCCTGGTCCTTCTGTGGCTCCCAAGGGCCTCATCCCTGTGCTCCCCAGGCTCACACCCTGCCAGCCATGCTGGCCCCAGTGGCTCCTCTTCAGCTCTGCCTGCAGGTTTTGCCTCCATGACCCCACGCTGTCACCACACTCCCCTTGGGGCTCTGCTCCCATGGTGCCTCCTCCGTGGGCTCCCTGATTGCCCCAGCTACTGGAATATCTCTCACTTCTCTTTATTTTATGTGCTTGTTGCCGGTCCAGAATGTGGACTGCAGGAAGGCAGGCATGGCACCTCCTTCAGGGCAGCATCCCCAGCCACACCTGACCCTGAGAAAGCGCCCACAGCTGTGGCCAGGCAGATGCCACTCTGAGGAGGCCTGGCCACTGTCTGGCACCATCACTAACCCAGTCCTGGGGGTGGTGAGGGATGGGACAAACATGGCTCCTGCTGGTTTAAAACACAGGTTTTATTATTGCTGTGTGGTGAGGCCAGCAGAGCAGGAGATGACTGTCACTGGAGAGATGGCTGCTTACTCACAGATCCCTAGGACAGAAGGGGGTGCACCACGCAGGGCTGTGCGGGGGAAGCTGCAGGGTCAGCCAGAAAGCCCGAGGGAGAGGGGGACATGGGCAGGAGCCTCCACTGTGGAATCACAGGAAGGAACGGTGAGGTGAGTGAGCAGGTGTAGGACTGATTTGTTAGAATAGTTTCGGGGTTCTGGGGCACAGGGCTGCCCCTGGTTGTCTGGTCCTGGCTCTGGGGGGATAGGGCAGGCATCAGTGGTCCTGAGAGTGACAGACTGACAGAGGCTGTGGCTGGGGTGTGGGCTCTGGATTGGGTGGTTTGCATTTGAAAGGTGTGCTCTGGTCAAGTCATTTTCTATCTCCAGGGATTAGCTAATCCGAGGGGGAGGGAAGGGAAGGTCCTCTAGGCTCAGGAAGGCCCCAGAGGTCAAAGCATCTAAATGAGAAGGTAAAAGACTTGGTTAATATGCCTGCCTTCCAGGAGTTTACTGCCTGGGGGTCGGTGGTGGGGGGTGCAGTCCAGACTTGCTGTGGGGAGTCCAGGTGGGGGCAATCACAGAGAACCAGCAAATAGGATGATGGTGAGGGTGCAGGTGGCAGGGGCGGATGGGTTCAGTGCTCCTCAGGAGACAGAGTCTGTGGGATCTGGTGACTAGGTGTGGAATGAGGGAGAAGAGGGTGTCGGGGATGCCTTGTCTCCTCAGTGACACCTGTGCATCACAGTGCTGTTTGCTGAGATGGCCAAGGCCAGGGGTGGAGCAGGTTTCGCAGGAGGGGGAAGGCCAGGAGCTCAGTTGGCGATGTGTAGGTGTCAGTGTCCTGTGGGAAACTCCCAGCCGAGACTCTGAAGTGGCTGCTGTGGATGGAGGCCCAGAGGTCAGGAGAGTAGGCGGAAACGTGAGGGCATCAGCAAATCCGCTGGGGCTGGAACTGAAGCCATGGCACTGGTGAGGCGTCTAGGAGGAAAGGAGAGAGAATGGCCCGGGACACAGCCCAAAAGACTCTGATGGATAGAGGATGTTTGGAACTCATGTCACATGAGTGGAGTGCCCAGTCGAGTGTATTTTATCTTTTTTTTTTTTTTTTTTTGAGACAGGGTCTCACTCTATCACGCAGGCTGGAATGCAGTGGTGCAATCTCGGCTCACTGCAATTTCCACCTCCCAGGTTCAAATTATCTTCCTGCCTCAGCCTCCAGAGTAGCTGGGACTACAGGTGCACACCACCACGCCTGGCTAATTTTTGTATTTTTAGTAGAGACGTGGTTTCACCATGTTGGCCAGGATGGTCTCGATCTCCTGACCTCGTGATCCACCCACCTCAGCCTCCCTGCTGGGATTACAGGCGTGAGCCACCACGCCCGGTCACAGATGAACTTTCTTTCAAGTCTTAAAATTGTGATGAAATACACATAAAATTGACCATCTTAACTATATTTAAATGTATGGTTCGGTGGCATTGACCACATTCACACTGCTGTGCGACCGTCACCACCATCCATCTCAGAACTCTTCTCATCCCCAAACTGAACCTCCGTCCCCACTGAACACTAGCTCCCCATTCCCCCTCCCCTAGCCCTGGCGACCACTGTTCTACTTAGCCTCTGAATGCTCTAGGGACCTCCTGTGAGTGGCAGCATACAGTATTTGTCCTTTGGGGCTGGCTTGTTTCACTAAGTGTAATGTCCTTAAGGTTCATTTCTGTTTTTGTGTGTAAGCAGGTGAGCTTTTTAGTGAAAAACCAAGGGCATATAAGTGTATGTGTGCATAAAATACTTCTAGTCAGAGCTGCAAAAATCTTGGCCTGGCACGGTGGCTCACACCTATAATCCCAGCACTTTGGGAGGCCAAGGCGGGTGGATCACCTGAGGTCAGGAGTTCAAGACCTGCCCGGCCAACATAGTGAAACCCCATCTCTACAAAAAATACAAAAATAAGCTGGGGGTGGTGGTGCACACCTGTAGTCCCAGCTACTTGGGAGGCTGAGGCAGGAGAATCGCTTGAACCTGGGAGGTAGAGGTTGCAGTGAGCCGAGATCGTGCTACTGCGCTCCAGTCTGGACAACAGAGCAAGATGCCATCTCAAAATAAATAAATAAATAAATAAAATGTATATAGGTAGCAAGAGCTTCAGGTGAGGCTATTTCATCATATCAATATATCAAACCTGTGTTGTTTGAAATATGTGCTATGTATGTGCATTGCTCTTTCATTCTTTCTTGTTTTAGAGACAGGGTCTCACCCTGTCACCCATGCTGGAGTGCAGTGGCGCAATTATGGTTCACAGCAGCCTCAACCTCCTGGGCTGAAAGGATCCTCCCCCCTCAGCCTCCCTAGTAACTGGGACCACATCCAGATCCATTGCTTTTTCATTTCTAATAGAGTTTTGGTTTGTGTGGTTTGGGTTTTGGTCTATTTAAACAACAGTGGTATCTTCTGATTTATATGATATGGTTAATTAAATTCTATCTGGAAATGTAAACACATGCCTACTAAGATAGTTAGAGGACAATCATGGTTCAGCAACTGAGCCCCTGAGTTCTCCCCAGCCTCACCTCTCCCGACCGCCTCTGCCTCCCCGACTATACATTATGGATTCTGTGTGGCCCCGAAGGCCTCTGAGTTTCAGCCCAGGCCTGGACTTCCCACCTGTCCCACAAGACTCCCGCCATCTTCCTCACTCTTCCCTCACCCCATGACCATTTGCTCAGGGCCCAGGCTTTGGTATCATAGCCCCACCTCATGAGAAACCCTGTCTTCCCGCTCACTGTTTCACTCCGGGACCACACAGTCCCTCCCCCATCCCGCCCCAGGAGGACTGGCACCCTGAGCAGCCCACCGGAGACCACGTTCTGGCAGCCCCTGCCCCTCAGGCACCGACCAGGATCTCCGAGCTGCAAAGTATTCCTGGGTGGGAGTGGAGGAAGTGTCCGGCCACATGTCTCCTTCCCTATGGGTATCAGCTGAAGAGAACTGCAAGGCATTGGAGACCCAGCAGTAACACCTGAGTAGTCACCTGAAGAAACAGGGTGCCGGGGAGCCCACCCTGGGCGGGACGGAGACTTGCTGGCCTTGGGGAGAAAATGGCTCTAGCTTCCAGGCAGCACAACCCCAGTTTTCCAGCTTGGTCAGAAGGGCCACTCCTCACAGTGGGATAGGGGTGGCAGCTCCCTGAGGAGGTGGGGTCTTAGGGGCCTCCATCCAAGTCCAGCAGGAAGCCCCTGGGAGGCAAGGCACTGGCCAGGCCGGGGTCAGAGGCTTGGGGTCCTTGTCCTCCCTGGGTCCCGGTATGTCCATCTATAAAACAGCCTTGCACTGCTACTCTTAAGGAACACACTGAAGGATGGGAAAGGGGAGGCACAAAACATCCGTGCACCAGGCACAGGTGCCAGGGACTTCTCAGGCTATTTTCTTGCACAATTCTCACAACTTCCCAGCAAAGTCAGTGTGATCTCTGGGATGTAGAGCCCTCAGTCTCACAGGGGAGGGAGCTGAGGTTGAGCCTTTGTGTGTCTGAGACATTCCCCGCCTCAGGCTGTGTTCACAGTTCTCATGGGCCCGGGGAGTCACTGCTGCGGCCCTCACTTTTGTGTCTCCTCAGAGAACAGCCTGGAATCCATGAACATCAGCTCTTCTTCAAGCACTGAAGAGAACCCAAAGAAACAGGCAAGAAAAAACGAAGGTAACCTTCAAGCTGGGAGGCTAAAGTCCAAGTTGGCAGGAGGAAACTCCTCTCCCTCTGCCCCCAGATCCCCTCAGACCAGGTCTCTAGAGCTAAGGGCAGAAGGAAATGCTTCTCTTTCCATTAGGAATTGGGTTGACTTGAAATAACACGCATGTAAACAAAGTAGGATTTATTGCTCCCTCTGTTAATGAGAAATGTGGGACAAAATGCAGACTTTCTTGAGTCTCCACTAACAGCAGTTCCATAAAATCACTCAGGTGACCAGGTCCCCAAGTCTCTCTGCTCCACCAGAAAGGAATTAGGGCTTTCAACCACAAGAGTGTCTCATGCTTACAAAATGGCTGCTGCAGCTCCAGCCTCAGCACATCTGATTCCAGGCAGGGAAAAGTAACAAAGGGAAGGGCAAAACTACCCTCCAGCCAACTTCGCCTTCTAGGGGAAAGGATTTTTCCCAAAAGTTCCAAGCAGCAATGTCTTCCCACATTCCAGCAGCTAAATTTGCCATATGGCCATCAGGATCTACAAGGAGGGCACACTTCTGCCACCATTAGGAGGAAGGAGGGCAGGTAGCTAGCTAGCTGCATGTGCCTCACCCTGGTAGCCCTGCACAGGGCATCGCTGCCACCTGCACTGTGGCTCCCACCTCCCTTGCCTGGACTCCCTGCTGTCTCCCACTCTGCCCCTGGGCTAACAGACCAGTCTGATCCTTCTGCAGAGGTCTGCAGATGTGAGCATTTCTCCCAGCCTGTGCTCCATGGCCCAGGCTCCCACCCCTCTCCCCGCCACATTTCCTCTCTTTTATTATTATGAAATTATAAAATGAAAATTTAAACATGTCCAGATGTAGAGATTGGAGCCAACGAGTTTCACAGGCCCACCACCGGGTTCTGCCACTGACTCAAATGTGCCATTTGCTTCCTCTGTCCTTTCTCTCTTTTTCTTTGCCAGGACATTTTAAAGTAAAATCCAGACATGTCATTTCATCCACTTCAGCGTGCACTTCTCAACAATAGGGGTGTTTCCACACAAACCCAAGCACCATCACCACACCCGACAAAGTGAACCAGCCCAACCCATGGTCAGACTGGCCCAGTAATCTCAGAAACATTTTCCATAGAAGATTCTTTCTAATCAGAATTCAAAGAAGACCTGAGCTCCTTCAGTCTCTGTGAATCTAGCAGCCCCCTCCCTGGCCCATCCCATCACTCTCTGGCCTTTGACTTGTTGAGCAGTGGTGTCGCCTCTCCTGCAGCAAGCCCCAGTGTCCCCATTCTGCATTTGTGTGTCTGCTTCCTGATGCTGGCACTGGGACTGCTTCTCTGTGCCCATCCTTCCTGCCCTTGGACATTAGCCCCAGGTGCTTGACTATCTAGCTCCCCTTGGTCATGAGGCTCTTCTCATGGGCAGAGGCAGCACCCGCATCTGCTGTGGGTGCAGAGGCATGGGAGGGAGAAAGTCCTGGGGGCAAGCGCCTGACCCTCCGCACAAACTATCAAGGCAGCCATTCACCCAATCACCCATCTATCCCCTTCCTTTTTTGAGACAGGGTCTCACACTGTCACCCAGGCTGAGGTGCAGGTGCAGTCGTTCGATCACAGCTCACTGCAGCCTCAACCTCCTGGGTTTAAGCGATCCTCCTGCTTCAGCCTGCCGGGTAGCTGGGACAACAGGTGCGCACCAACACACCTGACTCATTTTTGTATTTTTTGTAGAGACAGGGTTGCACCATATTGCTTTGGCTGGCCTTGAACTCCTGGGCTCAATCAGTGCTTCAGCCTCAGCCTCCCAAAGTGCTGGGATTACAGGCGTGAGCCACTGCACCTGGCCCAGTTTATGAGTTTTGACAAATGTGTACAATGTGTTTCCTCCACCCTATGAAGATCTAGACCATTTCCATCTCCCCAGAAATTATCCGTCCCCCAGAGACAGCCACTCTTCAGCTATCCCCACCAAACCACTGGCTCTCCTCTCCAGCCTCCTGTAAATGGAATCGCACACTGTCTATCCTTTCAGTTTTCGCTCAATATCCCGTCTGGGAGAAGCATCCACATTGCTGCACCTAGCCAGAGTCCCTTCTGTGCATATGCCAACCATTTATTCTTTCCATTGCTGGTGAACATTTAGGTTGTTTCCAGTTTTTACAAATAATACTGCTATGAAGTCTTGTACATGTCACTTTGGGGACATAAGCACTTGCGTCTCCTGGGTACACACCCAAGAGTGGAATTGCTGGTCGTGTGTTTAACTTTAGTGGATAAATGAAGTTTTCCAGAGGGACTGTACCAATTCACAGTCCCACCAACAGGCATATGACTTCCAGTTGCTCTGTGTCCTCTCCAACTTGGTACACCATCGATCCTTTTAATATGATTTTGTCCTCTGGGTATATGTTAGTATCTCATATTTCCTGGTAACCCAGGAGAGCAATTGCCTTTTCATATAGTTCTGGGCCATTTGATGATTCTGTGTTGGGACGTACCTGTTTCCATCTTCTGCCCACTTGTTTGTTGCATTGCCTGTTTATTTTAACGATTTCTTGGAGCTCTTTACTGGATAGAAGTCATTTGCTAGTTCTGAGTATGACGGATATCTTCTCCCACTCCTGGGACTGCCTTTCACTCTCTGAGTGGTGCTAAAAGGCACCAATAAAAAGTTCCTGGTTGGGCACAGTGGCTCACCCCTGTAATCCCAGCACTTTGGGAGGCCGAGGCGGGTGGATTACCTGAGGTCAGGAGTTCGAGACCAGCCTGAACAATATGATGAAACCTCGTCTCTACTAAAAGTATAAAAATTAGCTGGGCATGGTGTTGGGAGCCTGTAGTCCCAGCTACTCGGGAGGCTGAGACAGGAGAATTGCTTGAACCCAGGAGACAGAGGTTGCAGTGAGCCAAGATCTTGCTACTGCACTCCAGTCTGGGCAAAAGAGCGAGACTCCGTCTCAAAAAAAAAAGTTCCTAAGTTTAGTGTAGTTCAGTTTCATGCAGCTCAATCGTTTCTTCATTATGGCTTTTAGTGTCTTATTTTAAAACTCTTTAGTGACCCCCAAGGTCATGATATCCTCTGATTGTGTCTTCTACAACTTTTTGTTTTACTTTCACAATAAGACCTACAAACCACATCTTAATTGACCTAATCGTAACCATTTCATTTATAGATTCCTTTGGGTTTTCTACTATACAATCATGTCACCTTGAATGGCATTATTTTCTCTTCCTTTGTGATCCTTATACCTTTTCTGTCTTTCTTTTTTTTTCTTTTGAAACAGGGTCTCACTCTGTCACTCAGGCTGGAGTGCAGTGGTGCCATCTCGGCTCACTGCAGCCTCGACCTCCTGGGTTCAAGTGATCCTCCCACTCAGCCTCCCAAAGTGCTGGCATTCCAGGCATGAGCTACCCTGTCCAGCCTTTTTATTTCTTTTTCTTGAATCACTCTCCCAGTGAGGACCCTCATTTTAATGCAGAATAGCAATGTAAAGAGCAGGCATCCTTGCCTTGCTCCTGGTCTGATCCTACATGGGTGGAGGGACATTCAGTATGTCATCTGCAGGTTTCTTGTAGATATCTGTGTTTATTTCCTATTGCTGCTGTGACAAATCACCACAAACTCAAAGGCTTTGAGCAGCACAAATAGCTCATCTTACAGTTCTGGAAGTCAGAAGTCTTATAGGACTAAACCAAAGCATTGGCAGGGCTGCCTTCCTCCTGGAGGCTGGGAGAAAAATACATCTTCCTGCCTTTTCCAGCCTTTAGAGGTGGCTGCCCACATCACTTGGCTCAAGCCTCTCACTCCGTCTTCGAAGGTAGCAGCACAGTTTGTTGAGAGTTTTTATCATAAAGGGGTGCTGAATATTGTCGAATGCTTTTTCTGCATCTTTTGATATGATCATATGGTTTTTGTTTTAATTCTGCTTATGTGATGTATCACATGTATTGACTTGTGTATGCTGAACCATCCCTGCATCCCTGGGATGGAACCCACTTGATCACGATGAATTATCTTTCTGATGTGCTGTTGGATTCAGTTAGCTAATGTTTTGTTGAGGATTTTTGCATCTATGTTCATCAGGGAAACTGGTCTGTAGTTTTTTTTGTTGGTGGTGGTTTTTTTTTTTTTTTTTTTTTGCTCGTGTCCTTTCCTGGTTTTGGTATCAGGGTGATACTGGCTTCATTCTATGAGGATCTCTTCTTTCTCAATATTTTGGAATAGTTTTAGTAGGATTGGTACCAATTCTTCTTTGAATGTCTGGTAGAATTCAGCTGTGAATCCATCTGCTTTTGGGCTTTTTTTTGTTGGCAATTTTTAAATTATGGATTCAATCTCGCTACTTGTTATTGGTCTATTCAGGGTTTCTATTTCTTCCCGATTTAATCTAGGAGAGTTGTGTGTTTCCAGGAATTTACCAGTTTCCTCTGGGTTTTGTTTGTGCACATACATGTTCGTAGTAGTCTCAAATGATCTTTTGTATTTCTGTGGTGGTGGATGAATATCTCCAGTTTCATTTCTAATTGAGTTTATTTGGGTCTTCTCTCTTCTTCTCTTGGTTAATCTTGTGAGTGGTCTACACAGATTTTATTTTTTCAAAGAACCAGGTTTTTGTTTCATTTATCCTTTGTATTTCTTTTGTTTCAATTTCATTTAGTTCTGCTCTGATATTTGCTATTTTTTTTCTTCTGCTGGGTTTGGATTTAGTTTGTTCTTGTTTCCCTAGTTCCTTGAGGTGTGACATGAGGTTGTCAGTTTGTGCTCTCTCAGACTTTCTGATGCAGGCATTTAACACTATGAACTTTCCTCTTGGGACCGCTTTTCTGTGTCCTGGAGGTTTTGATAACTTATCTCATTATTATCATTCAATTCAAAGAATTTTTAAATTTCCATTTTGATTTCCTTGTTAACCCAGATGTCATTCAAGAGCAGATTATTTATTTCCGTGTGTTTCTATCACATCACTCCACCTTGGCTTCTCTTCCTGCACTCCTTGTTCTGCCCCAACCCTCCTGCCTCCCAATTACAAGGACCCCCGTGGTTACACTGGGCCCACCTGGACATGCCGGGACAGTTTCCCCACCTCAGGATCCTTAGCTCAATCACATCTGCAAAGGCCCTTTCGCCATAGAAGGTGACACTATCACAGGTTTGGGGATTAGGGCATGGGCATCTTTGGGGGCTGTTACTCGACCAAAGCATAATACCCTTTATCAGATTGGGGGGTTCCCTTCTATTCCTAGTTGCTAAGAGTTTTATTCAAAAATAAGCTTTGAATTTTATCAAATAATTTTACTGCATCTCTTGGAATGATTATATCATTTCCTTCTTTATTCTGTTAATGGAAGGTATTACATTGATTGGCTTAAAAATATTCAACCAACTCTGCATTTTTGGAATGATTAGCCTCAAATGACTGCCATTTTTGGGGTGGGCTCATCTTCACCTAAACACATCAATCATCTTCACATGAATTCTGACCACTCCCAAGTCACCGGACTGCAGGTGCAGTGTCTGACTTCTTAAGCCAGTCTCCCCATAGCTACTTACAGCTATGGGACCTTGGCAGAGTATCTGACTGCTCTGAGCCTCAGTTCCTCACAGGTAAAATGGGAGTAACCATGATTCCCACCTCCTTGGGTGGTCAGGAACATTAAATCACAGAAAGTCCCCAGTCTGGGCCATGGCAAGTGCTGGGTGCTTGCTAGCTATCCATTTGCTTTTGTGATGGGGACATGGGATGGGCCGCCCATGCGTGTTCATCACCAGTTTGGGAGCATAAAGAATTTTACTTCTCTGCCCCTCTGATCAAGCACCAGGTCCCATGATTCCTAATTGAGGGCAAACGCCTCTGCCCTGGTTGAGTTGCTAGACAGAAGCAGAAGGGAGAGCGAGTGCAGACTGGGGAGGTGAAGCGGGTGCCTGGCAGTTCCTCCACCAGCTGCTTGTGTCCCAGTGTCTGCCACCCAGAGCCTTGGAGCCTCACACTGCCCTCCATGCCCTTGTCCCCGCAGCTGTGCCAGGCTGCGCCTCCTTACCCCATCCCACCTGCCTGCCCTCTCCCAGAACTTCTGTGACACCAGAGTCACCCTCCCTGTCTTCCAGAGCTGTCCTAGAGTTTTAAATTTATTTTCTAACATTTCTCGGGGGTTGGGGTTGGGCTGGTGGGGAAGGCAGCCCATGTGCTCAGTTTACCCTCTCCACCTGACTTCTTGGCTGCTTGAGGCTCACAGGGAGGCTGCTGGCATCAGCTCCATCTCTGAATTGCAGTCAGTGTGTAGAATTAGGAGCGGGACAAGAGTCCACCCTGCAAAGCAAACCTTCACAAGCCCCTCTCTGGGCCTCTGGTCCCTCCCCAGGCCTGAAGCACTTTGTTCTTGGCCTTCCCTGGGAGGACTGGAGAGGCCTGAAAAGACAGATGCAAGTTCACCTGGAGGCCCACAGCAAGGGCCATGAGTTCAGTGTCAGCAGACCCTGGTCACCAGGCCCATCACTAACAAACAGCAGGCTCGGCCTCCCTTCTCCATAAGGGAGACTCCAGAGGCCTGCAGTGAGGGCTGGCTGAGGGCAGACGTGTGAGACAAGGCTGTGCTCACGAGCTCTCTTTCAGGGGCCAGGGACAGAAGCCCAACTTGAACCAGGTTAAACTACAGAGGTGCCTTGCTGGAGGTGGAAGGTCCAGGGTTGGACTTTAGCCACAGCTGGATCCAGAGGAACCTTCCCACTCACTCATGCTTTTCCATGCTGGGCTGGGAAGGCAGTGGGGCCCCAGAGACAGAGACCACCACCTGGAAGAGCTGGCTCCCCTTTCCAGAGAGGTGTCTCCCTTTCCAGAACATGGTCCTGACCCTTCAGCGAACCCTTTCCACTTATCTGGGGATGTGGATTTCTTCTTGCTCAGAGATCAGGAGCGGAATAAGGCTCTCGCCGTGAGTATCCAGGACAGACGCCAGCACCTCCGGGAGCTTCCCTGCTCCCACTGCTTCCTGGAGTGGCCGCATTGCCCTTCTCAGAGGAGCACTTTCCTCAGGTCCTTCTCATTCCAGAATAGTCAATAGCTCACCACTTCCTATAAAATCAGCTGGAAACCTTACCTGGCTCTCAGGACTCACAGCATCCCACCCATCTTTCCCTGTCTGTCACCACTCTTCTTGGGTCTTGGTCAGATAGACTTCTTGGGCTGCCGTGGCAACAGCCTCAGCCACCTCGCCGCCACTTCCACTGCTGCCTGCGTGAAACGCCATCCTCTCCTGACACTCTCCGGGTCCTCCAAGGCCCAGCTCAGCCCTCACAGGCCCTCTCCCATCCCACAGGCACCCCCTGCTGCTCAGGCTTTGTGCCGTCCCTCTGGCTGGACCCCTGCAGGTCAGACCCACACACAGTCGCCCACGGCACACACACACGTGCTCCCCCGGGTGCCTAGGGTCCCTGGGCCAGCACCGACCCCACTCTTGCCCCATCTTCACCCCAGCCTGTCCTCTTGCTTTCCCAGCCCTGAGAGCTGTGAGCCCTGAGTGGGGACAGCCCACTCTTGCTGCCTTGGGCACCCAGCCCTGCCCCACATGCCAGGCATGGCAGCCTTCCCAGGGTCGCACCTGGGCTACCCCACAGACTCCATCACCTCGCCCTGACTCAGGGCTCAGCGTCTCTGAGATTCCTCACAGCTGTGGTTCCCAAGGCAGCAACAGCTACACTGGCATCTGTAGGGCATGGGTGGAGATGCACAGGCTTCAGCCCTGCCCAGGCCTCCACATCAGAGACCAGGGCTGGGCCTGTGGGCTGTGATTCCTAGACCGGCTGAGACCCAGAGACTCTCTGACCCACGCCTTGGCCACCCTACTGTATCTTCTCCAATGAGGCGTTCGGTTTTCCTCTACACTCAAGCCCAGCCTAGCTCGAGGCCTCCCCCACCTTCCACTAAGAGTCTCACCCAACACACTCTCCACCACACCCAACAGGGTCACCAAACGCCATCTTCACCCACCCAACAGGGTCACCGAACCCCAACCTCACTCACCCAACAGGATCACCAAACCATACCCTCCCCCACCCAACAGGGTCCCCCACTCAAACCCTCCCCCACCCAGCAGGGTCTCCCACTCACAACCTCCCCTACCCGGCAGGCTCTCCCACTTATACCCTCCCCTACCCAGCATCCACCACTCACAACCTCCCCCTCCCGACAGGGTCCCCCTCAGTCTGGCCCTGCCCTCAGTCAGCTGCCCAATGTCTTCTAAAGGCCACCTTGTACCCTGAGGATATAGTAGGTGACATTTTCCTGACTGCAGTGATGGGGACGTGCATTCCAGGGGCCTCAGGCTGGACCCATTTGCCTGGGTTCTTAGATGCCGTTTGTGTACCTGGTAGGTCCCAGCAGGAAGCGGAAGTGACCCCAGAAAGTCTACGTGAAGAGACTCCCGGGGCCGGTGCAGAAAAGTGGGAGGGGGTGTGGAGCTGGCAGGGGATGTCCCCACTGTGAGAACAGGACAGCAAGAGGGACACGGGGCGGGGTCGGGGTGTGGGGAGGTGAGTCCTGCCTTCCCGCTCCTCCGAAAGTTTTCTCCCAAGGGAGGGCTGGCTGGAAGCCACCCCCAGGCCGCACAGGAGCTGGAGTGGGGTGGAGAGCAGGTGGAGATGGCCACCAACGGTGACCTTCCAGCTAGGCTACACCCACTACACAGTCGTAGTCTTCGGGAACCCCAGAGCCTCTAGGTTCCCTGCCCCTGGGTTGGTCATCAAAATACACGGCTCTCACTTAAATGTGGATTTCGGAGAAAATGAGACATCATCTTTTCGGGTAAGCGTGCCCCCTCTGTGGGTCTGGAGTGCTCATCTGACCGGGCAGCCTGTGTTTGACCTAGGGACCCTGACTGGCGCCCTTCTCGGGGGCAAATGGCCTCCCCAACAGCTGCCCTGCCTGCTTGGCTCTCAGCCCGGGACAGCAGTGTTCAGGCCCCCGCGTCCTCGCGCGCAAACCCGCGTCCCCGGCCTCAGGTCCGCGCGAACCTAGGAATGGGGAACCGCGCGGGGAGGCCTGGACGCGGGTGGGGAGCCTGGGCCCCGCCCGACTTGGCCCGACGCCCCCAGGAACGGCAGCAGCAGAAGACGATGCGGGTGCACCAGAAGATGACCTACTCCTCGAAAGTGTCGGCTAAGCACACCAGCCTGCGGCGGCAGCTGCAGCTGGAGGACAAGCAGGAGGACCTGGAGGCGCGCGCCGAGGCCGAGCATCAGCGCGCCTTCCGCGACTACACGACCTGGAAGCTCACCTTGACCAAAGGTGCGTCCCCTCCGGCGCGGGGGGGGACCTGGGCCAGTGGCGTCCCACAACCGCAGCTCGGGGGCGCGCCTGGAACCTCCGTGCCACTCGTCTTGCACAGATGGGAAGTGCTTTTCAAGTGCTTCGGAAAGGCCTGCCCTTTCTGTGTTTGGCCTCTCCAGGGGGGTCCCAAAGCTCTATTCCAGGATTGCAAACCTAAGAGCTTTTCAATCCTAATAGAATAGTTCCCCACCTTATCCTTGGTTTCTCTTTCCTTGGCTTCAGTTGCCGGAGCTGAAAGTAGGTGAGTACAATACAGCAAGATATTTTGAGAAAGAGACCATTTGCCTAACTTTTATTACGGTATATTGTTATAATTGTTCTATTTTTATTAGTCGTTATTGTTTATCTTTTACTGTGCCTAATTCATAAATAAAACAACTTCATCATAGGTAGCTATGTGTGGGAAAAAACTTAGTGTCTATAGGGTAGGGTTCAGGCATCCCCTGGGGGTCTTGGAACACAGGCTCCTGGATAAGGGAGGCTGCTGTATTGCGTGATTCGGAAGGTGGGCAGTGTACAGTGGGCGCAGGCTGCACATCGTAGAAGTGGGCGGTTCCTAAGAAAGAGCATGGAGCTGGACCTAGGTTTCCTGGCTTCCGTGGCAGCTGCAGCATTTCACAGCTTTGTGGTCATACCCAGGTCACCTGAGCCCTTTGCAGCTCAGTTTCCTTTCCTGGCTGATAACAGTACCAGCCTCATGGATTGTGGGGATTGAATGTGCTAATACATTGGCTGTAGTAAGAAAGAACTATGTATGTGTGTGAGCGGTGGAAATCTTAAGTACTGAATATGTATTAATATTCTACCAACCCAGATGATGAAGTATATTACAAAGTTAGAAGCAGTCAGTCAGATCAGAGTCCTGGCGCACAGGGGATTAGAGGTGTACCATGTGACTCTGAAACACACAAGGGCCTCCAGCCTCCACCTGGGGAGTGGCGCCCTGAGCTTGTGGGGGCGTTTAGGCCCCACAGTTGGAGGGGCAGGCAGGGGGAATGGGGGTTAGACGGGGAGACAGCATGGCCTGTTCTTTTTCCTGCCTCCACCCTTATTCCCAAGACCTGGAGGAGAGGCAAGTGACTGGGGAGGCGGGACTATGACTCCCAGCCAGGAGCTGGGTCTCCTGCAGGGGTAGGGACATCTCCGTGGCTACCTAGGGAGGCCCAGCCAGGGCCTCTGCCGGGATCTGGACTCTGGGAACAGAGCTCTTGCACCAGCCAAAGCAGGGCTCTGCTCCTGGAGAGGAAAGGGTGTGAGGGACAGGGCCAGAGAGCCCCATGGTTTCCAGGTCCTTTCCACAGCTCCCAAATCAGAGACAGCCTACAACTTCCATGCCAGGAAGGCCAGGGAAAGGGGCCCCTGTGGCCCTTGGCCCCAGCCTCGCTGTCCTTCTGCGTGCTCTCCTGAAGCTTGTCCAGACGTCCACCTCAACTTCCTCCTGTCTGGTTTAAACCCTGGCAGTGTAGACTCAGCCTCTGCCCAGTTTGCTCGGGGGGCTTAGGTGCCCCAAGTAGCAATTATGGCTCCCCATTTTTCTGTCCTCATCCCCATTCAGGTCCTGGCTAGAAGGCCTGTGGCTATTAAGTCCAGCTGGGTGAAATTTCCCAGGTGGGGTGTCCAGAGCCTTACTGCAAGTGAGTGCTACAGCAAGAGAGGCGCAAGTCAGACACAGTAAGGACTTCCCACCCGGCCGGACTCTGGCCATGGAGAATATAACATTTCAGGCAGAGCCTTCTCTCTTTTTGTGGAGACAGAGGACAAGAACACTACCTTCCATGGTCCCGGTAGTCACCTGGGCGTGGACGCAAAGCAGTGCCCAGCAGCCGGTGGAAGCCTCCTCTGCAGACCTGCCAGGCCCCTCCTCAACCTGGGCTTCCTGCTCCTGCTCACCTCCCTCTTCTTCCAGCAGAAAAGAATGTGGAGCCTGAGAACATGAGTGGCTACATTAAGCAGAAGCGGCAAATGTTCCTCCTCCAGGTAGGTCCCGTGGCCCCCAGAGCGATGGATGCCAGCAGTGGCTGGCCCGGGCCAGGCACCATGACCCCACTCTGCTGGCCCCCAGTATGCCCTGGATGTCAAGCGGAGAGAGATCCAGCGGCTGGAGACGCTGGCGACCAAAGAGGAGGCCAGGCTGGAGCGGGCCGAGAAGTCCCTGGAGAAGGCCGCCGCCTTGTTCGACGAGTTCGTCAGGGAGAATGACTGCAGCTCCGTGCAGGCCATGAGAGCGTGAGCCTGCAGGCCCGAGGGGCTGGCTGGGCAATGCCAAACCCCCACTGTCCCTGAGCCTGTGCACACCCACTTATCCAGCCTCTGCCCCCAGCCCCTGCAACTCCTCTGGAAGCACCAGGGCCAGTCGGGAGCCAAGGGCAGGGGACACTACAGTCAAAAGGCTTAACTGTGTGGCTCTCCAGCCCTGTCCGGAGCCGGGCCCAGCCCTGGGGCCTGTGGGTGGTGTGCTCACCCCTCTTTAATAGGCTGCCACTGGCCCCTTGCCCCCATCCCTCCTCCCCACCGCCCAACCCCTAGGGCCGAGAAGGAGACCAAAGCCAAGACAGAGAAGGTCCTTGAGATCCGGGACCTCACCACCCAGATTGTTAATATCAAAAGGTGAGGTCAGAGGGCATGCTGGCCATTGGCTGGCCCACCTCCTGGTCCCTCAGTCATTTTGCCTGGCCAAGGGAAGCCTAGCACCATGTGAACCTCATGGCTTTACCTCCCAGGGACTCTGCTTCCATGAGGCTGTTGCCCATTTATAGACGAGGGGAGTGAGACCAAGAGAGATTCAGTGACTCTCAAGGCTTCCACTTGGAGGTTGGCAGCTTGGCTCAAAGGCTTGCCCAGCTACAGCCTGAGAGAGGTGTGGTCTCCAGGGTGGAGAGGAACTTGCAAGTCACAAAGGGCTGTGACTCTGCTTGTTGCAGGGTGGGTGCCCGTCTTCCAGCATGTGGCATTCCTGCACCTTTTCTCAAGGAAAACAAGGAGCCCACACAGACTTGGCCAGGATGGAGGGGTGGCCCCGGCATGGGGACCTCGTTGTGGCAGAGGCTGACCTCCTCCTTCCCACACCCTCACCCCGCCCCGGTGTAGTGAGATCTCCAGATTTGAAGACACTCTGAAGCATTACAAGGTCTATAAGGATTTCCTATACAAGCTGTCGCCCAAGGAGTGGCTTGAAGAACAGGAAAAGAAACACTCGTTTCTCAAAAAGGCCAAGGAGGTCTCTGAGGCTTCCAAAGAGAGCAGTGTTAACTCCACACCAGGGGACAAAGGTAGCAGAAAAGAGAATGTGGGTTCCCAGGTGGGCTCTGCCAGTGGCCCACTGCGACCCTGAGCCCAGCTGGCAGGTTACCTGCAGGCATCTGGGCCACATGGCGTTGCTGAAGCTTGGCTGCAGCTGAGGCCATCGGGGCCCCCCCTTTGCTTCCTGCAGGACCAGGGATCAAGGGCAAGGCGAGCTCCATGTGGGCCAAAGGTGAGCTGCCGCCCCCAGCCTGAGGAGGAGCCTGGCTCTGCCCTGCACAGGGCTCGGAAACTATTCCTCTGCTTTCTCCAGAGGGTCAGGGCACAAAGAAGCCCTGGAGGTTTCTGCAGACGATGCGGCTGGGGCGGAGCCTGTCTTACCTGAGCAGCCCCCAGCAAGGCAGCCAGCCCAGCGAGTCCAGCGGTGGCGACTCCAGAGGGTGAGTGGGCTCGGGTGGTTGGGAGGGGCTGAGGCCTAGCGGCGAGCCCTCCCTTGTGGCACCCATGTGTAGTCAGGTCTGAGTGCCACAGAAAAGAAAGTGTGTTACTCACAGTCCCTACTCCAAGAAGGGCCAGACAGGGACGTCCCAGGCCGGCCAGGAGGCAGAGGGAGTAGGACCTGTGGGCAGGAGTTTCCATTGTGGTTCCCATGGGAATTAAGGTTGAGGCAGGTGAGCAGGTGTAGGGCTGATTTGTTTTTGAATAATTTTGGGGCTCTGGACAAAGGCCTGCCCCTGGTTGTCTGGTCCTGGCCCTGGGGGGATAGGTCCTGAGTGTGAAAGTCTGATAGATGATCTGGCTGGGGTGTGGACAGTGGATTGGGTGGTTTGCATTTGAAAGGTGAGCTGAGGGCAAGCTCAGAGCCCAGGGTGAGTCATTTCCTGTCTCCATGGATTGGTGGACCCTGAGAGAGGTGGTCCCTCCAGGCTCGGCAAGGCCACAGGGGTCAAAAGCATCAAAGCACAGAACATCAGTCACGGTCACTACATGGGTGAGGTGGTCTCATATGGTTATCAGGACATTTTCCTGATGACAAATCTGAATACATTTCATACTTATTGGCCGTTCAGATGTCATTTTTTTGTGAAGTGTCTGATTTCTGTACATTTTTGTTGGATTATTGGCCTGGTTCTTATGGTTACCTATTGGTTCTCTATGTATTCTGGGGACCAGCCCGGTGTGGTGTGGTACACATATCTTCTTCCAGTTTGCATCTTGCCTTATTTCTATTTATTTATTTATTTTGAGATGGAGTTTTGCTCTTCTTGCTCAGGCTGGAGTGCAGTGGTGTGATCTCAGCTCACCGCAACCTCCGCCTCCCAGGTTCAAGCGATTCTCTTGTCTCAGCCTCCTGAGTAGCTGGGATTACAGGCATGTGCCACCACGCCCGGCTAATTTTTTGTATTTTTAGTAGAGACGGGGTTTTGCCATGTTGGGCAGGCTGGTCTCAAACTCCTGACCTCAGGTGATCCACCCGCCTCAGCCTCCCAAAGTGCTGGGATTACAGGCGTGAGCCACTACACCTGGCCACCTTATTTCTGTTTACTATTGTCTTTTGAAGAACAGGAATTCTTAATTTTAGTGAAGCCAAATTTACCAATCTTTAATTTTATAATTGGTGAATTTGGGGCCCTGCTTAAGAAATATTTGCCAACATCACAGTCACTAAAATATTCTCCTGTGTTTTCTTCTGGAAGCTGATGCTTTTTATCGGCTTGGGTAAGGGTGGCAGAAGCAGGGATGGAGAAAAGTGGGCACTGTAGGGCTCAGGGCTGCTCCCTACATCCCTGCCCGGGCCCTGTGTCTGTGGCAACCCACTCTCCTCCACGGGGCCTTTATCTGCTGCTCAGCCCTTCTGCTCTCCACCCTCTGTCTTCCCCTCTCCACGGCTGCCTATTCCTGAACTCCACACCCAGATGGGTAGCCCCAACATCAGCCTCCCATGGCCCAAACTGATGCTTCTCCAGTTGGAAGAGGACCCAAGCTGGCTTTCCTTTCTGCCCAGTGTGGCCATGCCTTGTGGTGAAGACCAGCCACCACTGGGGCATGCTGCTGCACCACGCACAGGCTGCTGTTAACGTTGCCCGCCATGACGCCCTGCTGGCGGGGGGACATTTCCAGTTCTGCGTTGAGGAGCAGAGGTTCTAATGTATGCAGGGCAGCCTGCTCCGCCTAGGGCCCCCTCAGCCATGGACTGCCCCCTACCAGACAGGCCCTGACTTGGGAGACTTGAGAACAGAGTCGGGGATCACACTGTCCTGGGTTTCAATCCTGGCCCCTCCATCTATTTGCCAGGTGACCAGGGCCACTGAGTATAGCTGGGCAGGTTGTGAGCTATATAAGGCACTCACTCAGCCAAGAGGGAACATGGGGGCTGAAGTCCAGCCCATGCCCACCAACCGCCAGGTCAGGCTCCCTGACCCAGGCTACATCCATCTGGAGGGTGGATTATCAGAAAGGCATCGTATGGACCAGCAGCGCCCTGCAGGCAGCCGGCTCTCTCATCTGTAAAATGGGCATCGGTGTGCAGTGTGAGGCGTGGGTCTGGCGAGTGCTGTAGTTATCATCACAGCCTCTCCTGGGAAGCCCTCCTGGATCTGCTGTCAGAGTCCCACAGGACCTTGCCCTGATGCCTCTCTGCTTCTGGGGATCAGGGGCTGGCATCTCCAAGCCCAAGCTTAGGTCCCTGAGGTGCCTGGGGCAAGCCAGCGCAGCCCCCCCACCTCAGTCAGCAGGACCTGCAGATCCTAGGTGAGGCCCTGGGTGGAGCAGGCTGGGAGGGCAGGTTTGGAAGTCAGTGGAGGTGAGGTCCCCATCGAGTGGGGCCTTCTGGGGCCCACACTGAGTGCTTAAAGCTCACACAGCTTGTTCCCAGCCCCTCTCCACTGGTCCAGGACAGACCTTGCCCCTGGGCACTCAGGATCACCTGGAGGCAGCCCTGAGAGTCCCTCTATTGCTGTGAGTGGGACCCCCAGGACAGGGGCCAAGACTGACCCTAGATGGGGGAGGCAGGGCAGGAAAGGCCTCAAAGGTGGCACTCAGTAAACGAGGGTGAGGGAGGAGGGGCAGCCCCAGCAGCGGAGCCGCAGGTGCAGAGGCCTGGGGTAGGGCAGCACCTAGAGAGATGGGACCTGGCCAGGCAGGGCAGAGGGGCTGGGAAAGGGGAGGCAAGGTGAGTGCTGGGAGGGCTGCCTGGCATGACCCAAGAGGAGAGCAGGTTTTATTCTAAGTGCAGTGGGGCTGGGATGGGTGAGGGCCATCTGGCCACCCAGGACTGGGGCCTCTGGGGACAGGTCTGGAACATGGTTTGTCCAGCATGTCAAAGTGGCTACGGCCTTGGGAAAATGAGTGGATTGAAACTATCCCCTGGCTGCAGTGTGGCAGCTGGGGACTGTGAGGAAGCTGGTGCTGCCCTCTGGGCAACTTGTGGGCAGCTGGGAGAGGAGGGATGGGGATGCCGCCAACGCCTTCAAGACCTCTGTGCCCCCTCCCCTGGCTCCTGTCTGCTCAGGCTGGTCCCAGAGTCCCGACCCTGCCATCTCTTCGCAGGTCGAACTCTCCCATCCCCCCCACGCAGGAGGACACCGACAGCGATGGGGAGGTGAATGGCCCAGTGCTGGGCTGGAATTCAGAAGTCGCCCCTCTCTTTCCCTGCCCCCACCCCTGCCCCTCTGGCTCTGTCCCTGTCCAGTCCCTGCCAAAACCTGTGGGTTGCAGGAACCACAGCTGTACTTCACGGAGCCCCAGCAGCTCCTGGATGTCTTCCGAGAGCTGGAGGAGCAGAACCTGTCGCTGATCCAGAACAGCCAGGAGACGGAGAAGACCCTGGAGGAGCTGAGCCACACCCTGAAACACACCCAGATCCGCATGTAGGTGCCATGCGGTGGCCAGTGGGGGCTCCCTGCCGCTCTCATCCTGGGATCCCCCTAGCACTGGGAGCCAAGTTGGGGAAACAGCCCACACCCGTCCGTGGCCCTGGCCTGGTCCAGGTTGTCTGAAAAGCTCCGAGCGAAGCTCCGTTTGTGGGCCGGATCCTGGAGAGAGGGTGGTGGAGCTGGGGGTGGGCAGGGCCCAGGCACCCGTGCCCACCCTGAAGCAGCCCATGGCTAGAGCCAGGCCTCTCCAAGGACCTTCTGCCCTAGGCGCCTTCTGCTGCTGCCAAGCTCCTGGGAGGCCCTTGGAGTGGCTGGAGGTCCACAGCGACCCTGACCCCCCAGTTCATGGCAGCACTAACATGCTTCACACAGGCACCGAAAGCAGTCATTTGCTCAGAAGGGCCTGGAAGCTGCTGCTGCTTCATATTTCGTAGACCACTGAGCGGGTGTTCGCGGCACAGAACTGGGGAAGGCCAAGCCACCTGTGGGCTGCTGTGAAGTGTGTCCCCTGCTGTTGTTCAGCAGCTTAACGGGGACGGGAGTGGGTGCAGCCCTGAGCAGGAGGACATGGGCATGGCGAGTTGTGCCATCCTGCAGGCTGGGGCTAGGTGGGGCTGAGACGGGCAGGGATGGGTGAGGGCCATCTGGCCACCCAGGACTGGGGTCTCTGGGGACAGGCCTAAAACACAGCTTGTCCAGCATGGCAAAGTGGCTAGGGCCTTGGGAAAATCCTGCCCTCCCAGTTCCAGCCAGAGAGGCAGCAGGAGAAGTCAGGTGGCTGCCCAGCTCTCACCTGGAGCCCACTTGAGGCTATTATGGCCCCTCCTGCTGGGTGTGGCCACTCAGTCCCCTGCAGGGTACCTGCCTCCAGGAGAACTGGGCAGGGCAGGGTCAGCCTGAGGCACTGGTGAGGCATGTCCAGAGCAGGGAATCCTCTGCTCACTCCCCACACACTGCCTGTGCATCCGTTCTGGGTCAGGCCTGGGTCTAAGCTCTGCAAGGATAAAGCAAGGCCCTGCCCTCATGCAGCTGACCTTAATGGCAGCAGATACAACAAACAGATCCACAGATGTGACTTGTGGATACTGATGTGTTCTAGGGGGAAAATAAAGCAATTTGAGAAAGAGGGCTAAAATGGAGGGTGACAGCAGATGGGAGGGGTAGGGAAGGCTTCCAGGAGGTGTCAGGAAACTTCCTGAGGAGTGGGAGGAAAGCCATCCACACAGGCTGGGCAAAGAGGGTCCCAGGCAGCGGGAACAGCAGGTGCAAAGGCACTGAGGTGGGAGCCCACTGAGGCTTAAGTGTCCCATTGGGGAACCATGCTCCTGAGCACCCATGTCCCGTTGGTGCAGTATGGCAAAGAGTCCCCATAATGACCTGAAATCCCCAGCCTCAGGCAAGACTATGTGCCCTGGAAAGCTGGGAGGTGACAGACACAGAGGAAGATGAGCTGGGGAGAGGTGGACAGGCTCCAGCTTTCCAGATAATTGGGCAAGAAGACAGGTTCCTCCTCCAACACATGCATGCAAACGTAAACCTCATAGCAGAATGCTGGATGTGACATCCCAAAGCTGGTCTTCAGCCAGCCAAGCCATCCCTGAGAGCACCCATACTTTGTTTCCAGGGGAGTCAGAGCCCATGTGTATTTAACTTCCATGAACTCAGCCATCTTTTCTCAGAAAAAAAATCAAAATATAGTCTTAAAAATATATAAAACAAATAGACAATCATAATAGGCCTATTCCATTAAACAAATTAAATAAATAATAGCCTTCCAAAAGGGAAAGCCCCAGGCCCAGATGGGTTTGCTGGTGAATTCTACAAAGGAAGAATTTCATCTAAGGAAGAAATTACACCAATTCTCTACAATCACTTTTCAGAAGATAGGAGCAGAGGGAGTACTTCCTAACCCATTCTATGAAGCCAGTATGACCCTAATACCAAAACTAGACAAAGGCATTACAAGAAAGGAAAAGTAGACACCAATATCCTCAACATAGATGCAAAAATCCTCAACAAAATATTAGCAAATTGAATCCAACAGTATATGAAAAGAAGTATATACCACAACCAAATGGGATTTATCCTAGGTATGCAGGGCTGGTTCAACATTCAAAACTTAACATAATCTGTCATATCCACATGTTAAATAAGAAAAGTCACATGATATGATCATAAGAAATAGCACTGAACACAATCCAACATCCACTCATAATAAAAGCTTTCAGAAAATGTGGAATAGAAGGGAATTTCCTCAATTTTGATAAAGAACACAAAAATCCTACAGCTAACATCTTACCTAATGAAAAAAAAAGCAACAACTAGAAGCTTTCTCATGAGATCAGAAATAAGGCAAAGAGGTCTTCTCTCACTACTGCTTTTCAATATTGTATTGGAAGTCTTAGCTAATGTAATAAGACAAGAAAAATAAAATGTATATAGATTGGAAGAAATAAAACTGTCCTTGTTCACAGATGACATGAATGTCTATGTAGAAAATTCAAAACAATCAACAAAAAGCTCCTGATGGCCAAGTGCAGTGGCTCATGCCTGTAATTTCAGCACTTTGGCAGGCCAAGGCAGGAAGATCACTTGAGGCCAAGAGATCGAGACCAGCCTGGGCAACATAGTGAGACCATATTGCTAGAAAAAATAAAAAACTTAGCTAGGCATGGTGGCACACATCTGAAGTCCTAGCTACTTGGCAGGCTGAGGTGCAAGGATCACTTGAGCCCAGGAGTGCAGTGAGCCATGATCATGCCACTATACTCCACCCTGGGTGACACAGTGAGACCCCATCTTAAAAAAAAAAAAAAAAGGCCAGGTGCAATGGCTCATGCCTGTAATCCCAGCACTTTGGGAGGCTGAGGCAGGCAGACCATGAGGTCAGGAGATCAAGACCATCTTGGCCAACATGGTAAAACCCCGTCTCTACTAAAATACAAAAAATTAGCTGGGCGTGGTGGTGCGTGCCTGTAATCCCAGCTACTTGGGAGGCTGAGGCAGGGGAATCACTTGAACTTGGGAGGTGGAGGTTGCAGTGAGCTGAGATCGCACCACTGCACTCCAGCCTGGTGACAGAGGAAGACTCCGTTTCAATAAATAAATAAATAATAAAAAATAAAAAGCTCTTGGAACTAATAAGCTGTTATAGCAAGAAGCAAGGTTGCAGGATACAAGATTAACATACAAAAGTCAATGGCTTTCTCATATACCAGTAATGTGCAAGTGGACTTCAAAATTAAACACACAATACCATTTACATTAGCACCCTCTGAAATGAAGTACTTAGGTATAAATCTAACAAAACATGCAAGATCTATATGAGGAAATCTGTAAAACTCTGATGAAATCAAAGGAGAATAAATAGAGAGATATTCCATGTTCAGGGATAGGAAGGCTCAGTATTGTCAAGATGTCATTCTTCCCACTTGATCTATAACTTCAATGCAATCCCAATGAAAATCCAAGAAGTTACTTTGTAGTTACTGACAAACTGATTCTGGAGTTTATATGAAGAGTCAAAATACCCAGAATAGCCAACACAGCACTGAAGATGAACAAGAAAACTGGGTGACTGACACTACCCAACCTCAAGACTTAATAAAACTACAGTAATGAAGATGGTGTTTGGTACCGGTGAAAGAATAGTGAAATAGATAATTGGAATAGAATAGAGAGCCCAGCAATTGACCCACATAAGTACCATACACTCTAAGGTAATAAATGCATGTTATGTGTAACCTGTTGCGGAGCAATGGATAACCAAAGTAGCTGGTTCTAGAACTTCAAGATAATAATAATATAGTAGGTTTTCACTGGTATCTGGTCTCTTTCCCTCAGTGCCGTGTCTGTATGGCTCATCCATGTGCAGATTTTTTTGTGTGTGGACGTAGGTTTTCAACTCATTTGGGTAAATACTAGAAAGCACAATTTCTAGATCATATAGTACAAGTATGTTTAGTTTTGTAAGAAATTGACAAACTGTCTTCCAAGGTGTCTGTACCACTTTCCATTCCCACTAGCAATGAATGAGACTTCCTCTTGCTCCAAATCCTTGCCAGCATTAGGTGTTGTTAGTATTTTGGATCTGGCCATTCCAATAGATGTGTAGTGGTATTTTGTTTTAATTTGTGACTCCTGGGCATATGATGATGTACAGGAAGCATGATGCTGGCAGCTGCTCAGCTTCTGGAGAGGCCTCAGGGAACTTACAGTCATAGCAGAAGGTGAAGGCACATCTTACATGGCTGGAGCAGCAGCAAGAGAATGGGAGTGGGGAGGTGCCACACACTTTTAAACAACCAGATCTCATGAGAAGTCACTCCTATCAGGAGAACAGTACCAAAGGGATGGTGCTAAACCATTCATGAGAAACTGCCCCCATAATCCAATCACCTCCCACCAGGCCCCACCTCCAACACTGGGGATTACAATTGAACATGAGATTTGGGCAGGGACACAGATCCAAACAATATTAATCATTAAACTGTGGTACCTCCAGAAAATGGAATATTTTTCAGTGCTAAAAGGAAATGAGCTATCAGGTCATGACAAGACATGGAAGAACCTTAAATGCATATTACTAAGTGAATTACTCAGCCTGGAAAGGCTATACCCTGTATGATTCCAACTCTATGATATTCTGGAGAAGGCATAACTGTAGGGAAACTAAAAGAATCAGTGGTTACCAGGGACTTAGAGGGAGAGAGGGATAAAGAGAGAGAAAGCACACAGCATTTGCAGGGCAATGAAAACACTGTGTATGATGCTATAATGATGGATACATATCATTATATAATACATTTGTCCAAACCCATAGAATACACAGTACCAAGAGGGAACCTGCATGTAAAGTCTGGACTGTGGGTGATAATGTGTCCAGGAAGGTTCACTGATTGTATCAAATGTGCTACTCTGGAAGGGGATGTTGATAGTGGGAGAGGCTGTGCATGTGTTAGGGTGAGGTGTGTTTGATCGTTTTAATGCACTGTTGAATTCTATTTGATAGTTTTGGGATGATTTTTGCATCTACGTTCATAGGGGATATTGGCCTAAGTTTCCTTTTCTGGTGGTGTCTGTCTTTGTTATCAAGGTGATACTGGCTTCATAGAATGAGCTTGGAAATGTTCCCTCCTCTTCCGTTTCTGGAAGAGTTTAAAAAGGATTGCTGGCTGGGTGTGGTGGCTCACGCCTGTAATCCCAGCACTTTGGGAGGCCGAGGTAGGTGGATCATCTGAGGTCAGGAGTTCGAGACCAGCCTGGCCAACATAGTGAAACCCTGTCTTTACTAAAAACACAAAAAAATGAGCCAGGTGTGGTTGTGCATGCCTGTAGTTCCAGCTACTTGGGAGGCTGAAGCAGGAGAATTGCTTGAATCCAGGAGGTGGAGGCTGCAGTGAGCCAAGATTGCGCCACAGCACTCCAGCCTGGGTGATAGAGTGCATCTCCATCCAAAAAAAAAAAAAAAAAAAAAAGAAAGGATTACTGTTAATTCTTTAAATGTTTGGTAGAAGTCACCCATGACACCATGAGGTCCTGTGCTTTTATTTGTTAGGAGCGTTTTGATTACTATGTCAATCTCCCTATTTGTTATTGATCTGTTAAGACTATTTCTTCTTGATTCAGTCTTGGTAGGTTGTATGTTTCTAGGAATTTATCCATTGTTTTTTCTGGATTGTCTAATAGCTCCTTATGTTTCTTTTTCTTTTTGTGCATCAATTGTAATGTCTCTTTAATTTCTGATTTTATGTTAATCTTCTTTTCTCTGCCTCTTGTGACAGTTTTTGACTTAAAGTCTATTTTGTCTATATTACTGCTGCCATTTTGTTCATTTTTTCTGTCTGTTTCACAGCTCTCTTGTTCTTCCTCTTCTGCTTTCTTTTGGGTTTGATGTTTTTGTTTTTCAGTGATCTGCTTTGATTCTTTTCTCTTTATCTTCTTTTGTATCTACTGTAGGTTTTTTTTTGTACTTACCATGAGACTTACATTGAGCATCTTATAATAGTCTATTTCAAGCTGATAACAAATTTACTTCAATTGCATACAGAAACCTCTGAATGTAACCATTTTTTGTGATGTTACATTTACCAGTGAGATTTATACTTTTGTATGCTTTCGTGTTGGTATTTAGTAACTTTTTGTTTCAACTTGTAGAACTCTCTTTAGCACTTCTCTAAGGCAAGTATCCTGGGTGACCACCTCCTTCAGGTTTTGTTTGGGAAAGTCTTTATCTCCTCTTCATTTTTAAAGGATAGTTTTCCTGCGTATAGTATTCTTTTTAGCCATTTTTTTCTTTCAGTACTTTAAATATATCAACCCGTTTTCTCCTGATCTGCAAGATTTCTGGTGAGAAATATACTGATCGTCTTAGAGCAGTTGTTGTACATGATAAGTCACTTTTCTCTTGCTATCAAAATCTTTTTATCTTTGACTCTAGATAATTTCATTATAATATGTCCCAAAGTAGATCTCTTAGCTTCTACTTATTTGGGAATCTTTAGACTTCATGAATCTGGATATCTATTTTCCTCTCCAGACATGGGAAAATTTCAGCCATTATTTCTTTAAGTAAGTTCTCTTGATTATTAGGTACAAATATAAAGTTGGATAGAAGAAATAAGATTTAGTGTTTGATACATTAGTGGCATGACTGTAGTCTAAAGTAATCTATTGTATACTTTAAAACAGCTAGAAGAGAATAATTTGAATGTTTCTAGTATAAAGACAAATATTTAAAGTGATGGACATCCCAATTACACTGATTTGATCTTATAAATTATATGAATGTATTACCACAGGTACTCCAAAAATATGTACCTTATGTATCAATAAAAATAAAAATAAAAAATACTTTGCCCTTTCTCTCCTTTTCCTTGAACTCTTATAATGCATATACTGTTTCAGTTGATGATGTCTGTAAGCCCCATAAGCTTTTTTCTCTTTTTCATTTTTTTGCCCTTTTGCTCCTCTAGCTGGCTAATTTCATGTGACCTATCTCTGAGTTCACTGATTCTTTCTTCTGCTTGATCTAGTCTGCTGTTACAGCTCTCTATTGAAATTTTTGATTCAGTCATTGCATTCTTAGCTCAATAATTTCTGGGTTTTTTTTTTATGGTTTCTATTTCTTTGTTGACCTTATATTGTTTTCCTGATTTTGTTTAGTTGCCTATCTGTGTTGTCTTACAGTTCACTGGGAGTCTATAAGACAATTATTTTGAATTCTTTTTCAGGCAGATTGTAGATCTTTATTTCTTTAGGGTCAATAACTGGAGGCTTATCAGGTTCCTTTTGTGGTGTCATGTTTCCCTGATTTTTCATGATCCTTGTGGCCTTGCATTGCTATCTGCACATTTGAAGAAGGACTTGCTTCTTTCAGTCTTTAGGGACTGGCTTCAGCAAGGAAAGCCAAAGGAGAAAGCCAGAGAGCTCAGCCAGAGATTCTCCATGTGTTGGCTGGTGGGGTCTGTGGGCAGGGCCTACTGCCAGGGTCCAAGGTGGGTGGGGCCTGCTGTGGTGGGTCTACAGACAGGTGAGGTCTGCACAGGGCCTACAGACAGGTGAGGTCTGCACACTGGGTGCTATCAGCCCCTGTGCCTTTTATTTGTTCCTAGCTGCCCTCAAGGTGATCCATCCATGACAGTTACACCAGGGCTCCAGCAGAGATGAGAGAGAAATGGGCCTCTTGGGAAATACCCCAAAATGAATGGAAACCTGGGGGTTCCACCTTGCTTTCTCCTTCCCCCAACAGGAGAAACTGCAGGCCAATGAGATCTCTTTCAGCACTGCCATGGCCTGGGGGAGAGGTGACATAGGCAGAATGAAACTATTCTCTCACTCTCTATGGCTTTTCTCTGTTTTTATGCACCACTGGGTGCTATAACCTCTCCCTTGAATTCTGGAGCTCTGACAAAGACATTTTCATCCATGGATGGTTGTCAAATTAGTGTTTCTGTGGAAGGACAAGAGCTGAGGACCCCCTATTCCACCATCTTGCTGATGCTATTCCTCTGGTTGTATCGTTAAATACTTCTATCTATAAAATCAATCAATCAATCTATAAAATCTTCTATCAATAAAATCAATCTATAGGTTTCCTTTCTGTTTTCCCCCTTGCCATCCATTTGTTGAAGAAAACAGATCACTTTCCCTATACTGAAGTGCTTCTCAGACTTTATGTGCACTTGAATCCCCCAGGGATCTTAAAATGAAGTTTCTGATTCAATAGGCATGGGTCAAGGCCTAAGACTCTGCATTTCTGACACACTTGCAGGTGATGCCCAGGATGTCTGAGGACCAACTCTGAGCAGTATGTCCCTTGTGCATCTGTTTCTTATTTCACTTGAAAGGTGAATGTTGAGGCTGGGTGCAGTGGCTCACACCTGTAATCCCAGCATTTTGGGAGGCTGAGGCGGGAGGATCACAAGGTCAGGAGATCGAGACCATCCTGGCTAACACAGTGAAACCCCGTCTCTACTGAAAATACAAAAATTAGCCGGGCGTGGTGGCGGGTGCCCATAGTTCCAGCTACTCAGGAGGCTGAGGCAGGAGAATGGTGTGAACCCGGGAGGCGGAGCTTGCAGTGAGCCGAGATTGTGCCACTGCACTCCATCCAGCCTGGGCGACTGAGCAAGACTCCGTCTCAAAAAAAAAAAAAAAAAAAAAAAAGGAAAAAAGAAAGGTGAATGTTGAAATTCTGCTCCTAGATATATATTCGAGAGAACTGAAAACATGTCCTCACAAAAACCTGCACATGAATGTTCACAGCAGCAATATTCCCAAGAGCCAAAAGGTGGAAACAACCCAAATGCCCATCAATGGATGAATGGATCAACAAAGTGTGGCCTACGTATGCAATGGAAGATTACTCAGCTATAAAAAGAAATGAAGTGCTGACACATGCTGCAACATGGAGGGACCTTGAAAATATGCTGGGTGAAAGCAGCGAGTCACAAAAGAAAACATGTTGTGTGACTCCATTTTTATGAAGTGTTCAGGGTAGACACAAAGTAGATTCATGGTGGCTTAAGACCAAAGGATAGAGGGGACAATGAGGAGTGACTGTTAATGGACACAGGGTGATGAAAATGTTCTAAAATTAGATTATGGTCATGGTTGTGTAAACTCCTTGAATATATAAAAAATTACTGACTTGTATATTTTATGATGGTTATGCTAATTTTATTGTCTGTGAATTATGCCTCAATGAAGCTGTTTATTTTCTTTAATGTTGATTGTTAAATATTTTACATTTTCCCCTACATTCTACCAGCATTTCTGACCCCCTGGGCATGCAGAGACTTGGCACCCATGATCCTTCAGCCCTCAGGACAGCTGGTAGGGGCAAAGCACTGTACAGACAGGCTCAGAGAAGCGATGTGCCCAGGGCTGTGCTGAGTGACTGATGCCCTGCCGGTTTTCCCCTCTTCCAGGGACAGGGAGGTCAACCAGCTGAAGCAGTGGGTCACCACAATGATGATGTCCATCACCAAGGAGGAGGACACAGCGGCTGAGCTGGAGCTCAAAGCCCGAGTCTTCCACTTCGGCGAGTACAAGGGCGATCAGCAGGTAGGCTGGGGATCAAGGTGACCAGAGGCCCAGGGTAAGGAGGGACCCTTGGGCACCCACTGGAGGAGCCCTGACAGCCCTTGGGAAGATGGAGGACAAGGCCCGGGTGAGTGCCCTGCAGCTGCCCTTGCCCTGCCTCCCTCCAGGAGCCACCACATGTATTGATGCCTGTGCCAGCCAGCTTGGTTGCCCCCACGCCTCATCCATTGCTTCATTCTTTTATTCAACAAATGTGTCTGCTTCTTAAACACATATATTGTGTCTGGCAAGGTGATCCTGAAGGGGGGGAAGAGGCGTGTCCTCAAGCCAGGCTGAGAGGGTGAGAGAATTGGGAGAGAAGAGAAAGCCAGTGGTGTTCTGAGCAGCAGAAGCCAGGACCCAGACAAAGGCTCAGCCCACTCCCAACCTGACAGCCTGGGGCCACCCCGGGCATGGGATGGCTTCCTACTGTCAAGTGCCTGCTGTGTGCCAGGCACAGGGCCAAGGGTGTGGGACGCAGCCATGAGCAAGACAGCGCTCCCGATACAGCCAGAATCCATGGGCACTGGCTGTGCCCAGGCTGGGCTGAGCTGCCTGCCTGCTGCTCCTCTCTCCTCATATAGCCCACATGGAGGGGCTGTTATCTGTTTTCTAAGTGTCAGAACAGTCTCAGAGAAGACATAGCCCTGTGGGGTGCCCAGGGTGCAGGGTTCCCTGGAGGAGGGGACTGGGCCCCGTTGGCTCACCAGAGGCAGCTGGGAGAGGGGCTGGAACCAGGGATCTGGCTGACTCCAGGGGGCCCGGGGGATAGGCTGCTCTGGCCAAGAAAAGCCAGTTCCCCAAGTTCTGTTTTAGCCCATGTTCTCAGAGCTCCCACTGTGTGCCAAGCGGTGGCCCCCACCCTGGGAGGTCAGCAGGCCACCGCTGAAGGCACTGGCATGGGGGTGGGTTTCCGCCTGCCAGCACCCTGCTGGAAGCCACCTCCTCCACAGGATAAGCTGCTAGAGAGCCTGAACTGCAAGGTGCTGGATGTGTACCGGCACTGCACCGGCACCCAGCAGGAGGCCAACCTGGGCACCGTGCAGATGTTGACCATCATTGAGCACCAGCTGGATGAGCTGCTAGAGAACCTGGAGCACGTGCCCCAGGTCAAGATCGAGCAGGCCGAGAGGGCAAAGGAGAAGGAGCGGCGCATCAGGTGAGCTCTAGGCTCTCCCTGCCAGCTGCTGTGTCCTGGCTGGCCCTGAGGGCAGAGGGCACATACAGGCCCCACCCTCAAAGCACTCCCAGGAGACAGACCCCTCCTGCTCTGTGCTATGAGAGACAAAAGCCCACGTCTTGGGGGGATCTAGAGGGGCATCACAGTCAAGTGGGGGGTGGTTATGGAAAGCTTCCTAGAGCAAACGACAGTGACTCGATGTGGCCAGGAGGCTCAGGGAGGGACAGGGTCTAGAAGATAGAAGAGCTGGAGCTTAGAGTGTGGCTAGCACGGTCAGCCTCAAATACATGGAACAGCAGTGGAGGGCTTTAAGCAGTGGGGCAAACATGGCCAGGTAGGGTGTGGTTAGATTCTTCCCTCTGGGGCTGGACTGGAGGGGCTGGAGGCTGAGGGCAAGGGCAGCTGCCAGCACCCAGGAGAGAAGGCATGGCTACAGCAGTGTTGCTGGAGCGGAAGACAAAGTGCAGAGGCTCAGAGAGCCTTGGGAGTTTCAGCTCAGAGGGGAGTGGAGGGGGGCAGATGGGCAGCAGCTTGCTATCTGTCGGGACACCAGCCTGAACCCAAGGTAGATGGGGGTTGTGGCTTCCCTGGCCTGTGGGCAGCCCGGTTCATCCACCCCGTGCAGGGCTCTGAGACAGCGCAATCTGCAAACATCCATCCGTTCCCCCCAAGCACAGGGGCTTCTCCTCTGGGTCCCTGGTACCCTGCTCAGAGTGGGCACTAGACCAGGCTTTCATGACTGAGAGTATATATAGGAAGGAGACAGGACTCTCGCCCCAGGGGGATGCTGGCCTTCATGGTGGCAAGGGAGGCCACAGGTGCACAGATCAGGCCATGGGTGTAGATTCAGAGAAATGTGCCTCTGGGAGGGGTCTGCTGGATGAACCTTAGATTCAGCCCTTGCAGGAGGCCAGAGCCAGGGCCTCGGAGCAGCAGGGCCCTGGTTGTCCTCCTCTGGGCCTAGGCCACCTTGGCCAAAAGCAGCGGTGCTTTGGCTGTGGATAGGTATTGAGGCCTTGACCTGGCAAAAGAGGTGAAGAGGAGCTGGGAGTTTTCTTGAGGGAGGACACGGCCTGGCCTGGGGACTCCGTGTGGAGATTACACAACACCTTCCAGGTCCCCCCAGTTTTCAATGTCATTTCTTGCCACCCAGACTTCGAGAAGAGAAGCTCCAGATGCAAAAGATCCTACAGGAGGAGCATCTACGGCGGGCCCGGGCGCGTGCCCAGGCTGAGATCAAGAAGAAGGTAGGCAGGGTCGCCTTGGGGGGTCTCTGCTGGAGGGGGTCCCAAGACAGCATGGCAGCTGAGGTCCTGCAGCCCAAGCCCCTGATGCTACCACTCTGAAGGCATTCAATGAGGCTCTGAGGGAGACAGGCTGCCTTTGGAGCAAGGCCTCTCCCAGGACCTGCTTCCTGCAGGGGGCTCTTCCCCAGGCTGCCAGCCCATGGCCCATGCCAGGCTGAGCCTGGTTCAGCCATGCCCACCCACCCCAGCCAGGTACACTCTGCTCAGGAGCAGGGTGCCACCACCCTACCCACACTCCGGCCAGACCCCAAGCCCTGCTCACTGCCCGTCACTGGGGTCCCTCTACTGCTGTGTCCCAAGGCCCCCACCCTTCCTGCCTTCTGACCCTGGCAACAGGAAGCAGGTCCCTCTGCCCCCACATCTAATAGGTGGTGCTCCAGAGACCAGGCTTGATAAATGCCAGGCAGACTCACACCCCCAGTTATTTCAGAGTTAACTCCAGCCCTCAGCCTGCAGGGCTGACCAGAGTGGCCTGGAGCTGACTGGAGCTGCTGGGCCTCTCCCTGCACCAGGGGCAGGGGTATATGGGCATACGGCTCACTAGGCAGCAAGGCTCACTGGGCTTGTTTCCCCTGCAGAGAGGCAGGACACTGGTATGCCGCTCACGACCCCCAGCCCACAGGATCAAACAACAGTCTGAGCACACACTGATGGACAAGGAGGAGGAGGAGCTGCTATTTTTCTTTACTTAATCTTCGCAGACCATAGCTGTTCTGGCTGAAGGCTTAGCAAAGATGTTGGCAGAGGAAGCAGAGACTGGGCTGGGTCTCGAGTGGCCCAACTGAGTCCTCTCTGTCTCCTGTGTGCTCCCTTCCTCACCTGAATAAATTCATGTCTCTCTGGAGTCTTGAAGGCCTGCTTAAGGATGCAGCCACCATTGCCAAATCTCAGCACCCCGCCGGTTCATCATTTAACCCTAAGCAGATGCTTGAGGGCAAGAGCATGACACCTTGGTTCCCATCTAAAACAGCTGCTCTGCGAGACAAAAGCTAATTCCACGCTGAGTGTAGTGTGAGATCAGCCTCTGTGCAAAGACCAAAGAAATACAAGCAGGCAGCTAGGTATATGGCAGGGCCAGCACTACCAACTAAAGGAGAAACAATGGGCTGAATGCCATATATGTAGCTACTTGAATTAAGCCAAGGTGAAAAACCTTCGGTGCATGACTATAAGAAAACTTTCATTCATTTGCACTAGGAGTTAGGCCCATCACCGGCAGGGAACCTTGGTGCCCAGAACACTGGGTGCCAGTCCCAGTCACTTCACGGTGACGTTCCCAGGGAGGCACATGGGAGAAAAATAGAGGCCGAGAGGGCATTCCTGGGGGAAGACCCTCCTCCCCGATGGAGATGGGGTGGGTGCGGCTCCACCCGCCATGGTGGCCAAAAGGCTCCCATGGAGGGAGGAGGACTCCGGGCCACCTTGGGGCTAAAGAGCCTGCCAGGTGGGCAAGTTCTCCCCTCGCCTTTAGTTGGTGACAGAGCGCCGGTCTGTGGAGAAGACCCATTTGCCGACGAGGTGTGGATTCTTCCACGTGGAACAGCACCTGGGGACAGCACCTCAGAGTGGGACAAGACAGAGGGAGGACTCACTCAAACTTGGTGTCACCCCCAAATTCAAGAAACAAACACAGGGCAGAGTTTGAATGATTCAGTCTGAGAATCAAAACAGCCTCTGAATGAACACATACTTCAAAAGGCACAAGGCAAAAAAAAAAAGTCATTTAGGAGTGACCCTGTGTCATTGCTAAGTTGACAGACTTACAAATAAACATGGGCAAGGTGATCACCTTGTCTCCTTTTACAAGACAGACCTCACTCGGTAAAAATATACACTGACGTATTATGTGCACATCAACCTCAATAATAAAACATACATGCGCCATCACAGTCCTACACATAATTTATGGTATTCAGAACATCACTTTATAAACTGTTGCCAAATTACCACTTAAACACTAATATCCAAATACAGAATTTAGAAAATTATTTTAAATTTTAACTCTACCATCCCCCCGAGCTCTCGGCTATGAATTTAGTCTGGGAAGAGGGCTCCGTAATAGGCCACTGAGGTCCTCTGTCCCACCACATCATTCTCCCCCGAAAACTAGCTGCCCGACTGCTCTACCAGACTTGGGCTAGAATTTGGCTTCACGGTGGTAATGGGACCACCTGGGCCCTACAGTGTGGCAAAATCAACTTGCCCACAAACCCCATCCCAGGTGCTGGGATGCTAACACACTGAAGCTGAAAGACCACACTTGGTTTTGCCACAGATCAAGTTGCATCTGACTAGACAGCCTGTTCTCTACCCTATTTCCTGCAGAAGTCTTTTTCTTTGTAATGCAACAAGTGCTACACAGCTCAGATCCAACGGGACACGGGGAAAGGGGCTGTAGTGCACCTAGCCCTGCTGAGGGAGACCCTTGCCTTGCCAAAGCACTTTGCTCACAAAGGCAGTTTCAAAGAGTATAGCCTGAACTCATTCCTGGTAAAACAAAAGGAAAACATTTTTGATAAATGTACCCAAAAGTCTCAAAAGGGCTACGCTGGTCTTCTGAATGGAAACCAAATGAGGTCTCCCCAGGCTCATGTCATGAGTCTCAGGGAAGGTGTGTCCTAGACCGTGGCCTTGGGCCTGCCCAGGCCGAGGCTGCCGTCACTGCAGATCCTGCAGGTTGATAGTGCTTCCTGGGAACTGGGTGGCCTCCGGTCCAGCAGGGCCTCCAGATGAGGGGAGCACCTCCTGCAAAACCAAGCATTGTCATGAAGAGGGAGGAGGGAGGGGAGGCAGAGGGATCCTGTGGCTCCACACAGCAGGACACTGACCAGGCCTGTGGTGAGATACCTGACTTCTCTTACTCAAAACTACAGGCTCCCCTTATTCTAAACACATGTTCTTTGATGGAAAAATGAACTCAATACTGTACTGTAAATTTCTCAAGATTGTTCTGTCTGCACACTGATGTATACCCTCACATGTTCATACACCCATATGCCTTTTTACAGAAACAAAATCATCTTTACTTCTGCAACCCTTTCTCCGCACTTCTCACACGGTGAGCACTCTCCCAGGTATTAGGTGTCCGCCTGTGCCCTCACAGCTGACCAGGATGTGGCCCAGGGCTATGGAGGCCCCATCTAGCCTGTCTCCTCCTGCTAGAAGAAGTGTTCCTGCTGTTGCACCATTTGACTCCGGGCTACGGTGATTATGTCACTACCTTATTTTTTCAGGAGCAGTCCCAGGAGGGGGCTGCCAGGCAGGATGGAGCAGACACTTCTGAAGTTCTCTGATCCATGCTGCCAAACTGCCCTCCAGCTCACCCCTCTGCAGCCTGGGTGCCCGGCCCTCTGCTCCCACCAGTGCTTCTGTCCAAGTTTGGTTTTGATTGTGAGGGAAATGCTGAATAGCCCAATTTGAATGCAAAAAAACTAAAGCACAATTTGCATGGCTTATTGTAAATATATAAACACATAAGGCAAACTGTTAGAAATGTGATAAGCTATACGCTTTCGCTATTTCATATCAAACTCTGAATCATTCACTGCCACCCATCCTTAGCTTAACCACGTAAGCAAACTACTGAATTCATCCGAGTCTATTCTCCCACAGGCTGGGCACTGGCCAGCCCTCTTCCCAGAGAATTAACTGGAATTCATAAGCACAACACTTTCAAGAGCATATTAACTTCTCCTGCTTTGCCTACCAGCAGGAGCTGCAGCGTCCTGCAGATCTGAGCTCCACTCACCCACCTTCTCCAGAAGGCAGCAAGACATCCTGGCAACCAACCAACCCACTGAGCCTCCCAAGCCACGCGGCCTCAGTGACCAGCCTGCAGCTGTGAAGCCAGCCTTCTGGAAGTCGAAGGCTCTGCGAGTCTCAATAAGAAAAACAAACGGCAGTAAGGCATCCAGACCTGGAGGACGTAGACGGGCAGGTCCACAGTGAGGAAGGGGAGGAAGGCGGCTGGGCCGCGGGCCGAGGGCAGGACACCTTCGCCGGAGGGGTCATCCTGGGAAGGCAACACAGAAAGGCCTGTCACATGTCTGTGAGAGTGCAGCAACGGTCCTCGTCTCACCTGAGAAGTCTCCTCCAGCTGCAATGCGTGGCAGAACCAGCCCACCCCCTGTATTCCAAGGGAGGCCCGAGGACCCAGCAGGAATTGTTTATGGGGGCTGGGTACTACCTGTTCCCACCTGGTTCTCATTCTGTCACCTTGATCCCAGCAGCTTTTGCTGGGCCTGGAACCTTCTGCTGTCCAGCTCCTCCCCTCAGTCAGCCCAAATACTGATTTCCCTCCTAAGGCACGCTCCTCAACTCCTTGCAGGTGCCCTGGCACGCCCTGTACCCCCACCAACCTTGTGTACCCACAGTGCTCTCCAGCAAATCCTCGGGCCCCACAGAGGGCCTTCCCTGCATGCCCCAGCTTGCCTACGGGCCAGCTGGAAGGACCAGGGCAGGTAGAGGGGCTCCGGAAAGGGGAGGCTGCCAGGCCCCTCACAGTCCAGGCTAGAAACTTCATCTGTCCCACACTTCGCTTGTCCTGCACCTGCATGTCCGCCCATGGCCATTCACACCCCGAAGTGGAGCTCCTGGTGCTGCTGCTCTGCACCTCTCATTCCTTCTGTTTGAGAAGCTCCTGTGTGTCAAGCTCTGCACTACTGTTCCCATTTCATAGATGACAAAACTGAGGCCCGGAGTGCTTAAGTAACCAAGACTACGCTAGCTGGTAAGGGACAGAAAAAGAACTCAAACCCAGGTTTAATCAGGCATCTCTTAAAAGTATACCCCCTACTTGCTCCTGTTCTGCCAGTGGCACCAGCTTCCCTACCGTCTCCCTATTGCCAAGCCTCTGGTCCTGACTCTGTACCTCTGCCCTGCCAGCTGAGGCAGTGTTTCCTTGGATGGTCCTCCCCCTCCCCTGCCCCTGCTCCTGGGGAGTTCTTACCTCTTCAGAAGCTGGAAACAAAGGACCAGTGCTCCTGCCCCTCTCTAAGACAAGCTTCAGCCCCCACCTGACGCTCACCGCTAGCTTCCAACCAGCACAGGGCCACCCCCAGCTGCCCGCAGCCTCCTCCCTGCCCCCTTCCCAGCCCACCTCTGCCCAGGCCGCCCCTCCTCTTGCCTCTCTGAGCCCCAGGCCTGGTCCTGTTTCCTTGGCGAGACTCTCCCAGGACTCTGAACCCACAAACGTGCCTGTTTCCCAACTCAGAGCCAGCGTCAGCTCCACCCTCCGCACTTCCGTGGGGCCTGCAACCGCATCCCCTGCCACAGGGAATCTACAGAGTGGAGTGGTGAAGAGGGGCACACACCTGGGCCAAACCCAGACAGCCCCGGCTTGTATATCTCTTCTCTCCCCAAATCCTTCCAAATCATCTTCCCTCCCCATTCCAGCCCCTCAAACTGAGACTGAAGATGCAGGTGTGCTCAGGGCTGCTGAAGCAGGTGTGCTCAAAGACCTCCTGGAAACTGGCCACAGCTGCAGGTATCTGTGGCCCGGACAGGCTGGGAGGGGCCTGGGCCTGCCCTGGAGGGGCTCTGTTTCGTAGGAAAGAAAATAGAAAAACACTGAAAAGACCCCCACCACCTTCAGCATAGAAAGGCTGCTAGTGCGCCACAAGCAGGCCGCCCTAGAAATGGGGTGGCTGAGACGGCCTGCGGAGCCCCTTTGCCCCAGCCCTGCAGCAGAAGGGCAGGGTGGCCTCAAACAGATCTCATCCTGCTGCAAAACAGCCCTGGGGGCCTCGGGCAGGGAGGCGGGCTACTCTGGGGCTAGATGCAGGGCTGTGCACAGACAGGGTCAGGAAGTGGATGCACGGTCCCAGCAACACTCAGAGCTTGAGCAGATGCAGGACAGGCTGGGAAAAAGGGAGGATCTGGGCTGTGAGGAGACAGGACTTGGGGCAGTCTACAGGGGAGGATGGGCGAGGGGCAGGCAGGGGGTGCTGCGATGGGCAGGGGATGCGGCATGCCGCACACTGCTCAGACCTGCGTGACCCTCCCACCCCACCTACAGCTGGCCTGTGTGACTGGCCAGCTCTCACCTGCACCAGCTGGACCTGGACGCCCTGCGCCCCGCACTGCACCCCAGCTGCTGGAGCTGGTCCTGGCCGTCCTCCGCTGGGCACCACGAGGCTCCCACACAACCAACTGTTCTGGCTTGCATGGAAATGGGGAGGACTCATTTTGCCTTCTTTTATTTTTCTCTGAGTAGACTGTGAGGCTCCTAAAATGAAATACAAAAACAAGCACACCCAATCTACAATCTACCAGTCAGGTCTGCCCTTACCAAGGTCTCACTATGGGGAAGACAGCCTTCCCATTAATTGTCATTCTGCACAGCTAAGAGACGTAAAATCACTCAACAGAAAAAATCAAGAGTTAAGAGGTTGAAACAAACAACCATACCAACAAAAAAACACCAGGATTTTGATTTTAAAAATGTAAAAACATCATACGTATTTTTTTGCCAGACGGTACGGTAATCAGACACAAGCTGCAAATTCTTGGAGAGCAGAATCCTCTAACTCCAGCAGCTGCTGGCTGGCAGGAATCCCAAGCGCAACTGAGGACAGCCAACAGCCCAGAGCCACAGCATCATGGAACAGGAAGGAAGCGGGCGGTCTCCACACCCCACCTGTGGGTGGACTGCTGCCTCTGTCCAGCTCCTTTCCAAGTCACTACTCCATGGGTTTTACAAATATGTGCTTCTTAAGAAATGAAGTAAAGCACAAAGAAAAAAGAAAAAATCTTAACACCCATAACAAACCCAAGAGCTGCTTCAAAAGGGCCCAAAGGTAGCCTACAGCGTGCACTACAGAGACCCCGGCTAGGCTCACCCTGACCCGCCACCCACTCTGCTCCAGGGATCTGGACAAGGAACTCAAGCTCTGGGCCTCAGCATTCTCTACCTGTAAAATGGGAATGCTAGTCCCAACCTCGGAAGGTTTTGGAGAGGATTTCATAGTAAATATGTGATCAAAACTTAGAACAGTGACTGGCGAGTGCCAAGGAGTTTAGGCACTGTCACTGCTCTGCCCACACGTCCCTGCCTGGATGTGTGGGATCCAGCTATGAACGGCTTCAAAAAAACAACTGTACAATGACTATCATATAAGTTATTCCTAATAAAAGTATTCAATTGGGTGACCCTGCTGCCCAAGGCAGGCTGTTTTTACGAGGCTGTTTGACAGGAAGGTTCTGAGCAGCCCATGGGGTGAGAGCTGACTTGCCCTGCATATGCTGTCTCCCTGACCTGCTCACCTCACTCCAGATCCCTTCCTGTCTTCCACAGTGCCCTGGGTCCCGGAGAGCTTCACACTCAGCAGGCAAGCCAACTGGGTGCACAAACCTTGGGTCCTCTGTACTTAGGCACAGCCTGCTGTCTTTCCTGGGTGCCTCAGGGCTCTTTTTCTTTGAAGTGCAAATGCTAACCAGGAGGTTTCTGGGTAACACAGATTCAGTTCCCCCTCACTGCAGGGAGATGCACTTCCATTACAAAATACTTCCTTTCTGTTCATCCATCAGTGTTCCAGAAAACCCAGCAACCCTCGCTCTGGATCATCTCTGACTGTTCTCCACGCCTGGTTTCTCTTTTTCTAATTGCTCTACTTGCTTCAGACAGAAGAGCAGGGCTGGGTCTGGGGCAAGAGAGGTGCCTGGGGCACAAAACTTACTCACCCCTCCTCGAGGAAACTTCACATCAGCTCCTAGTACTGCAGTCTATTAAGTCTGCAATAACATTATGTCTAAAACAATGCATACCTTAATTTAAAAATACTTTATTGCTAACAAATACCGACATAGACATGAAGTGAGAACATGCTGTTGGAAAAATGGTGCCAACAGACTTGCTGGATACAGGTTTGCCACAAACCTTCAATTTGTAAAAAGCAAAAAAAAAGTCAACTGCAAAAAATGAAGTGTGCCTATATCCTCCGTGAGCTTGTATACTATCCCACTTACTTCCAGAATTTTACCTGAATGCATTTCTATGCTTTCAAGTCTTTTATCACCCTAGCATATAAAAATATGTACATAAACTTAACTTTTATTTAACTTCTAGGCATTAACATTTTTGGTTTGAACTGTTACAACTGCAATTATTAGTAATGCAAAACAAATCAAAACAAAATATATCAGAAACTTTGATAGATAATTATGATATTAAAAGCAAAATTATATTGAAAATGCTTTTCAAGAGGAGTGGGACTGACTGGTGGTTTTCTTCCCCAGTTGGTTCATGTATTTGTGTCTAAATATTACTTCTTGCTAGAATTAGACATGGTCAGCATCTATTCCTGTCAATTAAAAACTTTTTAAAAATAAGATGCTCATGTGTCATCACAACTTTGCAGCTGCAGGTTGAGTTCATTCAAGTGAGGGGGAACTGCCTGCCCACGAAGCCCCAGCAGCAGGGCCGGTGCTGCAGCCAGAACAGTCGCATTATGCTTGCTTTCTAATAAAAGGCCTGGCTTCATTTTTAAATTCAAATAAAAATACTGAAACATGTTATTATATTAGAAATATTGGCCGGGCGCAGTGGCTCAAGCCTGTAATCCCAGCGCTTTGGGAGGCCAAGGCGGGCAGATTACAAGGTCAGGAGATCGAGACCATCCTGGCTAACACGGTGAAACCTCGTCTCTACTAAAAATACAAAAAATTAGCCAGTGGTGGTGGGGGGCGCCTGTAGTCCCAGCTACTCGGGAGGCTGAGGCAGGAGAATGGCGTGAACCCGGAGGCGGAGCTCTCAGTGAGCCGAGATCACGCCACTGCACTCTAGCCTGGGTGACAGAGCAAGACTCCCTCTCAAAAAAAAAAATAATAATAATATGAAAACCACTGTAGAATAAATTAAGGCAGGCAGTGAATAGTGTATCTCTCCAGATTTCTTTTAAAAGCAGGCAAGATTTTAAATGATGTATATCAAGTATTTATTATCAAGTTTTATAACATAAACAAGATAAAACTGAGCCATTCATCATGATTCAATGCCAAATGTGTACGCCACACTCTAAGTTACCTACAAAGCAAGAAATATGACTGAATCCTAATATTCCTTTGCAAAATGTGTGCTAGCATGTATGTGCCATTCGAATCATGGGAAAATCAGAATTGGGTGCAAAATCAGAAATAATTCCACTAATGTTGCTAGACATGGTTACACTTTCCTTTTATACCTAAACCAGTAACTAAAATGATTCTATCTTTATTAACAATTTACTTGTATTACTTTTACAACAGGAAAAAAGATAGGCTGTAATGAGAATATCTCATGACAAGCTAAATTGGTTTCAACTTCTGTATCAGCATACAATATGAAAAAAAATCACAGGAATTTCTTTTCAATCCGCACATTTAATTCAGTGTCTCAGGTAGTCCTGTAGACACCAGTTACACTGAGAAGAAACACCACCACTAATTTGCATCAGAAGGTATTTTTCTTCCCAGCTAACAACTCGTCTAGGGATAAAAAGTCAATAGCTGAAAAGAATTGCTCACGCTTATACATACATAGGGCTCATTCCTTAAAAGTAATGCATTCTTTGACAACAGCAGAGGGCTGGCAAAGGTGAGGACTTTCTACGAGAGATGTCCATCCATGCCCCACATCCCCTCTCTGATGTACCTCAAGCAGAACATCTCAGCGTCCACCCCCAGACACATCTCTGCACAGGAAGGGTAAGCTGGCGAGCCCGGCTCATAAAAGTTTTAATGTCGGTATTACTCTACAGGATGCTTCCCTGAAACCAGTATTTGGAACTGCCCCTGGGTTTGGTGCTCTGGAAGGATATCCTGTTTTTGTGTGCACTCCAAGGCAACACACTGCAGTAGAAGTCTGGTGGAGAGTTGCAGCCTCCCCGTTTTTTGGCAAGCAGAAGGACAGCTGTGGGTGAAGGGGAGAACCTGCCACAGATGAGCTCGGACACCCCTTCTCAGAGAGTCCGTTCCAGCAAGGACTGCACCCGGAAGATGAACCTGGAAAGGATGCAGGGGTCCAGGCCAACAGCTGTGAGAGAACAGGGCAGCCAGGGGAGGAGGGGCCAAGCCCCCGTTGCTGAGTTGTCCCCCAGGCCTGAGCAGGGTGTTCTGTCCTAGAATCCCTGACGGTACACCCTGAAGTCTGGTGGTATGTCGTGAACATTTAAGATGGCTGAAAGTTAATCATAAACTTCCTGGGTTAACTAAGCAAGTATGTTTATCTAGGGATGCTTAAAGACATGCCAGAGCAAACAAATGGGGTCCACACCACGTCCTCACGATGACCATGAAGCCCTGGGTCCTCACTAGTAAAGGGCGCCATGGCATCAAATGCAATATGATCAATTTAATTAATAAAGCAGTCACAAGAAAAATGAAATTCCTCTCTCACTATGGACAACCACAAACCCTTATAGAACAAGGTAACAACACCGAACTACATTTTGCTTCAATATTTTCAATCATTATCCAAAATGCTTGCTTGTGCTGGAGAATCTGCAGGAGTGGGGAGAGGAGCAGTATAAATCCAACACCAAGCAACCTCCTGGGAAGCAAGGAAGGACTCCTTAAGGAAGAGTCCTATCTAGGTATGATGGTAAACAGCAAAGTGGTCAAGGGCCCCGGCTTGGGAGCTGGACGATCCAGCTATGTGACTCAGCTCCCATCATCTGCGGTGAATGGAGATGGCCACACTGCTTTCACCTCACCGTGCCATGACGAGAATTAGGTGAGGTCAACAGCACTGGGCCTGGCTCAAACAGCATGCCATCCCCACACCAGTAGCACCGCAGTGCCTGCCACAGGACAGAGTTCAGAGCCAGCCAGGTGCCCCGAGAAAGGATCTGCACAGATGAGGCTCAGGCCCCTCCCTTGATAACCACAGGTGGTCATGCGAGCTTCCTCTACTGACATCCTCACTTGAACAGGAGGTAACTGACTATTTTCCCAATTCTCCCAAGGGTGGAAGATCAGAGGTCACTGGGGCTTAACTCACTAGGTCCCTGACATGGTTAGTTCAACACAGCTCTTAGAAAGATATGATATGTTAATATACTTATCCACAAGGAAAAATATTCATATTAAGAACAAAAAGCAGATAAAAATGTTTATCATTTTTCAAAAACAAGTCATTTGTGTAGGTTTCACATTTCACATTTGTGTAGGTTTCATTCAGTTTAACACTGAAACACTGTAAGTAGTTTTTCTTGGGTGGTGAAGCTACAGGGGAGAAAGCATAAGGAACCCACAATGATCTCTTCCAGAGTAAACCCACATGACCAGCCCTGCCTGTGCTGAGTGCTCACCCTTTGCTTAGGGATGTGCTGCTCACACGACAGGTCCTTTGTTCTGCAGGGGCACTCTCTCCTCCAGGGCATCTGGCAGGCCCTGAGTACCCGACTACCTCCTCCCATCTCACAGCCTTCATGGGTATTCTCACCAAGCTACCTTCCCAGATGAACTTAAAGTGGACAGGTGTTTAAGTTACTCTGGGATTTTACAGGAACTGAATAAAGTATGTAAGTGAACAAGAATTGGGCATCTCTAGCTGGCAGACCCTACACAGGACCTTACCCATTCAGAGCACACTTGTCATGAGTGAGCCTGGCATACTTTATTACTTTTACTGTCATTATGAATAAGGTCAGTTTTTCACAATTATTCTTATTGGAAAATCTATTAATTTTATATATACAAATATGTACTGTGCAATTAGCTATCTATTGATCCTTCTTATTTCTAATTGCTTGAGTTGATTCCCCTGGGTTTTCTAAGCCTGACAATGACTTTGTCATTAAGTAATCATCATTCTCTCCTTTCTATTTGATTCTGCTTCTTTAAAAATAGAGACTTCCATAAAAGTGTCAAATAGATTGCGCCAATGGTTTGGTTTACCATTCCTCCAGCTTTGGGGGGATGCCAACATCTCTCCACTGAAAATGCCGCTGACAGCTGGCTGCTCTCTAGTATTAGGGAAATCTGGGTTCCTAGTTGATTCATATTTGTGATGTTTTCAAATCAGTAGCAGGTGATGAATGTCATCAACTGCCCTGTTCGGCCTCGGTGGACCCTGCACGTCTCTTGTGGCATTTGCTGTGGCAAATCATGCTGACAGGCTGCCTCGCCCCACATCACCCTCGCCCGCTGTCCATGTGCTGGTATTTCACTTGGGATTCCCATGCCTGCTTCACCTGCTGGAGGTGAGACACAGTGTTCCTGCATACCACGTGGCCAACAGGCTCAGTAACAGCTCTGAGGGCAGCCGGCCTTGGGTTCAATCCTGCCGCTGCCCCTGCCCCTGCCCCTACCAGCTATGCAGCCCTGGCTGAACTCTCCCTGCCTCAGCTTTCTCATCCAGAAAGGTGGGGACACGAGGACCTACACCTCACAGGATTGTTGCGAGGACTAATGGGGTAATAGATGTAGATATGCTGGGCTTAGAACTGTGCAGGGCACACCGTATGTCTTCAATAGTTATCACACCTTTGTCAAGTTTTAGAACCAGGGTATGTTAGCTTTATACATTAAATTATTAGCTTTTATTTGAGGTCTGCACAAGTTTCATCATCCATTCAACAAGTATGTACTGTATCTTCACCACATGGCAGGTGCTCGGCCACGATGGTGGCCCTGCACATGGAGCTTACAGCTGCTGGCTGGTGCGCTCAGTACAGCCGTGCATTTTGCAGCACACAGACAAACCCACAATAGATGAGCAACAAGGGGTGAGAAAGTACAGGGTACCCTGGGAGCCTCGAGAGGCCACTGACAGGACCCCAAAGTGTCTGTGACACAGACAGCACCCTTGAGGAGCTAATCACAGAGGGGACCCTGCCTAGAACACTCTGGGCATTCCACACAGGCATCCCGGGCAGGCACCAGGGAATGGCACGGCCATGCACTAAGAAGCAAGCACCAGAGACCAGCACGTCGTGGGGCTGCCACCCCTAGGGCTGGAGGGACTAGGGAAGGTGTGGCGTCACCAGAGTCCAGAACAGGGACAGCGTATAGCAGAACTACAGCAGGGGCCACCCAGGAAGAACTGGGGCCACAGCCATGAGGGTAGACGGCCATCGCCATGAAACTCCCACGGAAGCAGAGCAAGTGAGGCCCTGCCTCTCGCCACACACCCTCTAATCTCCCCCTAATGTTCCCACTGCCAAACCTGGCTGGAAGCGCTGAGAGGAGCCTGGGTCAGTGTCTCCAAGAATGCGAGTCAGACAGCAACGGCCAGCATCCACACGGCAGGAGGTGCAGGAACTGCCTGGGGAGACGGGACGGGGCAGCACGCAGGCAGGGCAGGTCCACAGGCACTGCACATAGCACAGGGTATGGCATAGGGCAGCCAAGGCCAGCTCCGGAGGCCTCAGAAGAGTAAATGTAGCGGGACCCCATCCTAGAGGTAAGCAGCTCTGAAACCACATACACACAAAGCCCTGCCACTCTTTCTCTTACTTTGTTCTGACAAAATGTTGAATGTACAGAAGAAGATGTAATGAATAAAATATATGTTTAAAACTATTACCAAAGCTTTTACCTTTTTTTATTAAGAAATAAGGTCTCACTATGTTGCCCAGGCTGGACTTTTAATTCCTGGGCTCAAGTGATCCTCCCGCCTCGACCTCTCGAGTACCTGGAACTACAGGTGTGTGCCACCATGCCCAGCGTCTCTGAATCTTTTAGTCAGCTCTGGGCTAAGTATTTTGCAAAAACCCCTGTAGGTCCTCACAACCACCCTACAAAGCCAGATCCCATCACTTTCCCCATTTCACAGAAGGGGATGCTAAAGCCAGAGGCTAGGCAACCTGCCCCAGGCTGCTGCAGGTGGAGCCACACCTCACCTGGCGGTCCTGACCCTACGACTGATGCTTTGAATGTCTCAGCAGGTTGGCTCTACAAATCATCGCTCTGGCTGTGTGTGGCAAAGTCAATTCCATTTCTTTGTTAAATAGAAGTTTCCTCCTCCCAAAGGCTGGAGACCTGCCACTGACGGCCAGAGTCAAGGGACTTTCCACTGGGCTGCCAAGGCCGACCTTCACCCTCAATCACCTGACGGCAACATAGGGACGACCGAAAGGGGACATAGAATGAACTGGACCTGCAGAGGCCAGGTGTCTGCCATGCAGACTGAAAGGGAGCCGGGGCTGTGTGCTCCATGCAGGAAAGCAGAGTAAGAAACAAGAAAGGCGTCAAAGTTAACACAAACCAAAGTGACAGCAGGACGCTCTGTGGAGAAGGACCATGGCGCTCACTCATGCAGGTGCGGGAAACTCGGCTCGCAGCCCATTCTCCAGCACTGGGGTCACACCCACTTCTGCAGCAGGAAGTTTACTACCACCAAGCACCTTTCTACCTTTCCCTGAGACAGTCATCAAAACCAAAGCTTTACTCACAGGACTAAAGGAGCCCAGGCCCCTCTAGGAAGTGATGTCTAGAGTCTGCAAGGGGTCTGAGACCCTCACAGGAAGTGTACAACAGGAAAGGCCCCTCCACAGCTGCTCACGGGCAACTGCACCTTGCTCACCCTTTACCTGCCAGGGCTCCAACCTTGGACACGTAAGGGTCAGTGGTGTGGAGGGAGCCACGATGGACTGCTGGGCAAAATTCTCCTGCCCCTAAAGAAAACACAAGAGCAGACAGCTCCCACTTCGGCAAGTCTGCAATCTGCTTTCCTCCCCGGCTTAGAGATCCATGCACCCTCCCCTGTTAGAGGCCACATCTGCCCCAGGGGTGTACACGGGGCCCACAGGGTATGACAAAGCCCCTGCATCCTCAAAGATGCCCTCATCCAAATCCAAACCCACCTGGGCACCTCATGATACATGTGGCACAGGAGCCACATGCATGTGACTAGAAATCTCTTCCAGAACGAGGAATAAATGGGGGTGCACCTCCGGACTGACCGCCCCTGCTGACCCAGGGCCCCTACCCGCACCTCCCTTCCTGCTGCTCTCCCTGGAGGGTGGTCCCTTCTGCTTTCATCATGGCAGCAACAGGAAGAAAGGGGAGAAAACTTGGACCAGGTGTGCAAAGATTTTTGTTTTAAAGTGAAACAGAAAGATTATAAAAATTACATCACTGACTTAATTTCAAGGCTCCATCCAACCTGATCACCCATTGGAACACTCCAGTGTGTGTGTGCCTGAGCTGCAGTGCCAGCACAGCCACCTCACCCTCTGCCCATAGGGGCCCACTCCCTAGGCTGGGACCAGCAAGCCAGGGTGACACCAGGCTCAGGGGGTCCCGGGGTGGCCACAACAGTGCTCCAGCCACAGGGAGGTAGGCACACACTTAACCTGCCTCATCCCTCTAGCTCTTGTCCCCACTGTCCCATGGAAAGGAAAGGGACTTAAGGCCACTCCTCATCACCACCTGAGTCCCTCAGGCCCACCAGGCCACCCCAGGAGGAACAGTGCTCTATTGCTCACCATTTTGATGGTAGCTCCATCTTCATGTTTTAATTACACAAAGTATTTTCCAGTAGAAAAAGTAGAAATGATCATAATAAAACATTCACAATCTTAACACTCAGGAAAACACCACTTCATGCATGCATATGTGTACTACTGCTTGTTTCCAGGTAAATGTACACAAAAATTTGTCTCTCAACACACCCACTTTTTCTTACAAATACGAACTTACTGAAAACATGCACAGAGTGTACAGTTCTTCTGGACATTTGAGTTACAAATATTATAAACAGTCCCGCACTGAGCAGCAGCAGCATGTGCAGCTTCACACAGATCCCTGGGATTTCCTTGAGATAAATTCAAAAAATGTAATTGTAAGACTGAATATTATGCATATTTTTTGGCTCCTGAACACATTACCAAATGACCCTCCAAAAACATCACAGAGTGTCCCCAGTGAAGCTCTCCTGAGAAAGCACAAGGACGCGCTGTGTGCACCAAGGCCGGCACTGGGCTCCTGTCAGCTGGGAAGGCCTAGCCGACCTGGCCCTCAGTCAGATCTACCAATGTCCTTGTGAGCACCAACCGGCTGTGTCTCGCTCGTTGCCATCCTCCTCATGACCTTCTGCACCATGATCTCACGCTGTTACTGGTGATCTGGAAAGCTCTCTGTGCGGACGTGTCTCTGTGGCTGTGCCTCTGCTGATACACTCTGGGAAATGATTGAACCTTGGGGCCTCAGTGGCACCCGTGCAGGAAGGGTTGATGGCAGGTCTCCACCTCATAGGGTTTTTGTGAGGCGTGAACAGAGTTACTGCATGTGAAGGACACACGACAAAAAGAACAAGGGCAGGCTGCCCCCACAGCTCTTCATGCCTTAGAAAAACCTTTAACCTCTCATCTTCATTCTTTATTCTGTATGGAATTCTAATATTTTTTTTTCCCTAAAAGGCCAGCATTCACCTGTCAATAACTGGAAATGCCATCTTTTCCACACGCAAAGATGACCAGGTCCCAGGTCAGTGCCCAGTGCGCTGGATCCTGGGCTCCTGGCTCTGCCACGCAGCCCCAGCACCAGAACATGCTTTCAGCTGCCACAGCCTTGCGTGAAGTCTTAGCTACAGTGCAAATCCTCTATGTCATTTTCCGTTTTCTTAGACATTCTTGTCCATAGCTTCTTACACAATTGTCCTGGAACCTGCTTGGACTTCTGCATGAAATCGCACTACAATGCTGTGGGAAGAGCGAGAGGCTTCTCTTTCCTTCATCCCACGTCTGTCAGCCAAGCCTGTGGGCTCTGCCATCGAGACAGGTGCAGGAGCCGAGCACTCCTCCCCACTGCTGTTGCCACTCTCGTTCCTAATAGGTGAGCACATAGGCTTCCAACTGCTCTCCCTGAAACCTCCCATCCATTTTGTAAATCAAATACAGGATTTGTTGAGAAAATAATAAAGTTACTCACCGATCTATTATTGAGATAACGCAATTAACAGACTTCGTAACATTAAATCATTCTCAAGCTATCTGATTAAGCTCCATTTGGTCAGAATAGTACATTAAATATATATATTGCCAGATCCTAAGTGTGTTTTATTTAGAACATTTTCATCTATCTTCGTAAGAGTCACCAATCTGCAGTTTGTTTTTTTTTTTTGAGACAAGGGTCTTACTGTCACCCAGGCTAGAGTGCAGTGGCAGATCCTAGCTCACGACAACCTCCATCTCCTGGGCTCAAGTGATTCTTCCGCCTCAGTCTCCCCAGTAATTGGGACCACAGGTGTGCACCACCACGCGTGGCTAATTATTATTTTTTTTACAGATGGGGGTCTTACCACGTTGCCCAGGCTGGTCTTGAACTCCTGGCCTCAAGCAATACTCCCACCTCAGCCTCCCACAGTGCTGGGATTACAGCTCTCTTTCTGAGAGATACCCTTGTCAGATTTTTCATGGGAAGCTTCTGTTTTCCACAGAGCTTTGGAGCAGCATTTACTGCACAAATTCCACAAAGGGGGAGAACTGAGGAACTATTCATATTCTTATTTCTGAATGATTACTTGTTTTCCTAGAAAACTCTGCATTTTGTTGCAAGTATTCTAACTTATTATCATACAGTTAACATGATATCTGTTTATCTCTAGGTATTCCAAAGAATTTGTGGAATTTACTTAATGCTTTTTTTAATTGCTCAGACAGAAAAGGAAAATGACGGCCTAGGGGCTGTATCCCCTTAAGGATATGTTTTCTTTGGCCCATACCAAAAGTTTTTCTAAATCTGAATAAGCTGTCACATTTAAGCATCAAAATCTGGATTTGACTCTGTTCTGATAGGAAGACATCTGAGGCACAAACTTGCATTTAGTTTTGGCTACATCCCTTGTGTTCCATATACAGTAATACATAATAGTTGGCTTACACATCAAGTGTTTCTAAGACCCTCACATGTAATCCACAAGAATCCCAAGTGCAGCGTGCTTGTATTACCATTTCACAAAGGAGAAAGCTGAACGTGCAGGGAAGTCACTGGCTCAAGAGTTCAAACTTATAAACACATGGCCTATCCATTTTCCTGTATTTGTAATTAGCTTTTATTTTTTTTCTTTTTTTTTGGCGAAGGAGTTTCGCTCTTGTTGCCCAGGCTGCAGTGCAATGGTGCGATCTTGGCTCACTGCAACCTCTGCCTCCCGGGTTCAAGCGATTCTCCTGCCTCAGCCTCCTGAGTAGCTGAGCTGGGATTACAGGCATGAGCCACCGCGCCCAGCCTCGCTTTTATTTCTTCTTTCACCTGATTGTCTAGAGGTTTTGTTTTCCAAGTAATTTTTACTAATTTAACATATTATGATCAGAAAACATAGTACTGCCTATACATGTGTGTATATATATGTGTATATATAGGCATATATATATATAAGCAGTACTATATACTATGTATATATATAGGCAGTACTATACATATATATATATATATTTTTTTTTTGGTAAAGACTTTTGTATAGTTTTCCTGATGCCCTAATTTGTTCCGTTTAATTTCTATAAATATTCAAAGGACATGGAATAGGATCTGTTAAATCAACTTTATTAATCCCATTTTAAATATCTTTCATATGCTTATTTTTTCTGCTTGATCAGCAAATAATGAACTAATCACTTTCAAACTGCTAGTTTCTATACATTCAATTATCTGAGATTTCTATCGGCTTTTACATTGTTTGATATTATACGTTTTCAAATAAATATTCATCTAAATGTCTATGGGTCTTATAGTTCTGTTGTAGGCTACACATGAACAGCAACCAAAAAGAGGAAAAATCTTCTTTGTCCCCATGCTTTTTCCTTGAATTCTGCACTTTTCATATTAACATTAGCCCTTGCTTTGTGATTTGCCTTTGCTTTATTTTACCCCGTCTTAATCTTAACCTTCCCAAATATTTCCATACAGGGTGCACCTCTCCTAGACAACACACAGCGGAGAGTGTACTTCCGATGTATTCAATCTTTGTCTCTTGAAAGGAGAGGTGCCCTCATTACATTTCACTGTGACACAGGATACCCTTGGTTTTCTGTCACAATGTGTCTTGCTGCTGTCTCCTCTGATAAGCACCACACTTTCTTTCCCTTCTCTGCCCTTAGACAGCAGAAAGGTATACATACCCATTTATAGTTCTGAAGCTGTTCACGTTTTTAAGCTTAACTTTGCTATTAATTTTAAGAATAAAACTTGACATTTTTACACTGAGAGAAAAATTCTTGTTTTATTCTAAGGGGAGAATCTCAATACTCAAGATAAAGAAATTCACACATTTTATTTTCTACACTCAACAGCAACACAATGGGAAGAGTCTTGGATTTCAGATGCTATTGCTCAGACTGTACATTTCCTAAGAACTGACGTGTGCACTGGCTCCTAACCACATGCACAACAGCGAAGTCTTGACTGTTTCTAAATGACCCGATTCCATTAACAGTCCTGTTACACTGCAACTGCTGTTCTTGGACTTATTACAGGTCCATAGTCTCTCAATCACAAATGTTGAAACCCAAAAAATCCCAAACCCAATTTTTTTTCCCTAAACTTAATGCCAAAAGTAATTTAGCAACATAACTGACCTGAACTGATGTAAAGCTATTTACAGTCTCATTTGATCCCACTTAGATATATTTTGCTGAAAAGTACCAATGTAGTAACTAGTGGTATTAATAATATATGTACCATATTATCTAAAATTTGAAATAGCCTGAATCCAAAGCACAGCGTGGGTTAACATACATAAATACTAGCACTGACCACTGAAACCCTAGTATAACAAAACCCCAGTAACAATAAGTCCACCGAGTGTCTGCATGTTGGATTCTATATACCATCCTCTAACAAAAGAAACCAGGGCTCTCTGGAGGAGGAGTTGATTCCAGGGCAGGGACAGGGATAATACAAGAGCCTGGTGGTGCTAGGAAGGAAGGAAGTGCTCAAAACAAAAAGCCAGGATGGAGAATGTTGATGGGGCATAAGAATCCAACTGAAGGATTGGCCACAGCTGGAAGAACTGGAGCAACAAAATAAATGGTGATAATATTGATCATAATCCAATACTGACTACAGCCCAAAGAATCAATATCGTTGAGGCCGGGCATGGTGGCTCACGCCTGTAATCCCAGCACTTTGGGACGCCGAGGCGGGCGGATCACAAGGTCAGGAGATGGAGACCATCCTGGCTAATATGGTGAAACCCCCGTCTCTACTAAAAATACAAAAAATAAATTAGCTGGGCATGGCAGCGCCTGTAGTCCCAGCTACTTGGGAGGCTGAGGCAGGAGAATGGCGTGAACCTGGGAGGCGGAGCTTGCAGTGAGCCGAGATCGCGCCACTGCTCTCCAGCCGGGGCGACAGAGCGAGACTCCGTCTCAAAAAAAAACAAAAAAAAAAGAATCAGTATCATTGAATCCATACTGCGAATAAGTAAATGAGGGAGAAGAGACAGCTCTTCCTTACAAAATTAATAAGTACACAAGAATAAGGGAAATGGAAAATCACCATTAAACCCCACAGGCAAAAGCCCCTGCTGAGTGTTACATGAGAGGAAAGCTTAAAGAGAAACAGGGCACTTGCAGTGCAAGGCAAAGGGTTAACCCTGCCAGAGAGGCCTCGCCTCTGCCCCCAGCTCCTGGGAGATCTCTAGACCCTCGGAAAGTCCTGCCTGGTAAGAATGTCTGTCTAACTGGGTGCCCTGGGCCACTTCCACAGTCTGTGCTAACCCTGTGGTGGAGGCCTCGGGCACACAGCGCCAGCTCGGCCTCTGGAGGGCTGGAGACTAAGGCCAGCCAATCCACACAACTGAGACCCAACAAAACTCCAGACAGTGAGTCTCAGGTGGGCTTCCCTGGGGGGCAATGGTCTGTGTGTGCTGTCACGTGCTGGGAGAAGTTGGCACTGTTCACACCTCCATGAGAGGACACTTGAAGCGTCACACTAGGAACTCTCATGGGCCCTGCCTTGCCTGGGCCCCTTTTCCCTCAGCTGGCTTTAATCTGTGTCCTTTTGCTGCAATAAGCCTTAGCCGTGAGTACAACAGCTATCAGTGAGCTCCATGAGTCCTTCTAGAGAATTACCTAAGGGTGGTCTTGAGGACCCCCAAGCTTGCAGTTGCTATTAGAAGTGAAGGTGGTCTTAGGGACCCCCAAGCCCCGCACACAGTCTCAAAGCATCTACTGCAAGATAGTTAATTACAAAGGGAAAAACAAGAAGTTGATGGTGAAGAAACCTAGCAGCTACCACCCTAACCAGTGATCCAGGTTACCACATCTGCCGTGTGGACAGCATGGCCCAGGGAGGATGTGTGGGGAGGGCACCTCACCCCCATCTCCAGCAACCCAGCCCGGGTCTCATCTCCAGAAGACATCAGGCAGGCCCACAGGGAGGACGGTCCAGAGCAATAGGCCCATCCTCTTTGAAAGCATCATGACAAGGGAGGGCCAAGGCCCTCACCCAGACCAGAGGAGACGGGGAGGGGTGACAATTAAATGCACATGGAACCTGGAACAGGGAAGGGCACTGGGGTAGTCTGGTCACATCCACATCAAGTCTGCCATTCAGCTGCCAGGACTGCGGCCACAGGGGACTCTCAGCTGTGATAAATGCAGCATGAGTATGCAGGATGCTGCTTTGAGGGGAGGCGGGCAAAGGCATCCCCGCCAGAGGATGCAACACTGTGACAAGACACACAGAGGAGCGCTGTGCAGGAATATGTGTCTAAAACCACAGCAGACCCATGGGCGCGGGAAGACACCAGTGCCCTGCATGTTTTGGAAAAGAGACGGTGGCCTTCCTGCACTGGCTGAGGCACCTGGAGGGGCTTTTCAAGGATGTGGGTGGCACTGACAGCAGCCTCACCCTCACGAGGACATTCTCCTGCTGCACTCACACACAGAGACCTAGCAGGTACCAGGTTTCCATTTCCCTTAGAAGTGTATGAAGTATTTAAACCAATGAGTGCATTAAAATACTCTGACCATCACTGCAGGATGCTAAGAAACTCACACAGATTCAAACATCATGAACTGCACCTCAGGGTAAAAAAACGAGAAGCTGCGCTTTATAGACATGTCCCAGCTATAAGTAAGAAAGGAATGACACATTTAGAGTACCACCGTTTAGAGTAACCCCTAAGAAATGAGTGGATCCAGTATCTGGTCACAATGGTTGCCACCAGAGGCTGGGGGTCTCCTGCAAGAGCCCACTCCCACCTGCAGCGGAGTTTTACCAACCAACCAGATCTAACCACTAAACGTAACTACTAATTTTCAGGAAAAGAAAAAAAACGAAAGAACCTATTAAAACAGTGATGTGATCATTAAGGTCCAGACTGGCACACTCGAAAGAACAATCAGTTTCTTCAACAAAAACCAGGCAAGACCTAGCAGAGAACCCTACAGCTGTCAAACAGTCAAGAGATGATGCATCAACCAGTAGTGACATATGAACCCCACTGGATTCTGATTCCAACAGACAGTTACACAAAATATTTGAGGCATCTGGGACAACTGAAAATTTGAACATTTGCTAGATACTGACATTAAGAAAATACTGTTAATTTTTAAAGAAGTGGCAACACTAGATGGCTATAATTTTTTTTAATGTCCTTACTTTTTTTTTTTTTTTGAAATGGAGTCTCACTCTGTCACCCAGGCTGGAGCGCAGTGGCACAATCTCGGCTCACTGCAACCTCTGCCTCCCGGGTTCAAGCGATTCTCCTGCCTCAGCCTCCCAAGTAGCTAGGATTACAGACATGTGCCACCACGCCTGGCTAATTTTTTTGTGTTTTAGTAGAAACAGTGTTTCACCATGTTGGCCAGGCTGGTCTCGAACTCCTGACCTCAGGTGATCCACCCACCTCGGCCTCCCAAAGTGCTGGGATTATAGGTATGAGCCACCGCACCTGGCCAATGTCCTTACTTTTTAAAGATAATGCTGAAATATTTACAAAAACAGTAATGAAAACATCAAACCTCCTTTACAGATAGTACTCCAAAGCAATGTAATAAATAGGACACGTGTTATATACTTGAATGTTTGTCTCTTTTTTCTTCAAGATTATCTACCAGGTTCAATAAAGGCATCCGCTTTCCTTCATGAACTTTACTTGGTATATGGTCAACTCTTTCTACAAATTTCACCACCACACTTCCTTCTATTATCTCTGCAAGTTCCATTCTGGTACTTTGTGAACTGTTGAGGTTTCCCTTCCTAAGTCACAATTCACACTGATGCATACATTATAGTGAAACACTGGCTTTAAGAAAACTGATTAACAGAAAATCGGCAATTGTTATTTATTTTAAATAAGAAGTCATAATACTATTAGGAATAGAGAGCAAGATATAAAATCATATCAACCCTTTTAGATAAATACAAAGGACAAATGAAATACACAAAAAACAATATATTTTAAAAATCCACTGTTAGTTTTTAGAAAAAGATTTAGCAGTTTCCATTAAGCACTACATCCCACTATTCCATTTTTAGGAAGGACAGATGCTTGAGGCCATAGGTATCACCAGCTCTTGTTTGGTCTTTAAAAATGCAAGTAAGTTGCTAACATTTTCAAATAAGATTTCAACATAACTCTGACAATGCCACAGGACACACAGTTTGGCTCCATGTACACGTACCTGGGGACAGTGGCAGTCCCCAGGTCTCTGCCATGCCAAGATCAGGCCCCAAGGCCATTCAGCACCAGGCACAATCTCTGCTTTCCTGACAACTGGCCTGCTTTGCTTATTTACCTTAGTAGCCTTCCAGGTAACTGACACTGGTGTTTGAACGCTTAACTTTCACAAAGCTTGTTTAGGCAAATAAAATATGTTCATACTGATGCTGGGAATTTTGTTACTAATTTTTTAAGTTCAAATAAAACTAAGGAGTTGATAAAAGGGTATTCTGAACAGAAAAGTAAAACCAAGAGCACAGAAACACCTGCTGTGTTTCTTCTGCCAGTTAACAGTGACAGAGAACCCTCAGGCCCTTGCTCGTCCGGCTGCAGCACACACGGCCTCACCTGCATTGCTCCCCGCTCCTCTCTGCTTTTTTTCCTTGGCTAGTTGAATGGCTCGGTAATCAGTTCTTGCTGAGCCCCCACTTTCCTGAGACCAAAGAAAAGCATGTCAGTCACTTATCTAGACACAAAGGAAGGGTAGCAAGGGAGCTACAGAAGTGCCATAAGCCTGCTTCTGGGACATATCCGAGCTCCCAAAACCAGAGTCACCAGCAAGGCACACAAACGGCCAAACGCTACGTCCACTTGTGGCGAGGGCCGAACAAACTTGGAGCTGGAACAATGTATGTGACTTTCTTATCCAGAGAAGCAAAGTTCATTCCTCCATAGTCTAAAACATAGTAAAATATTTTACACAGAAACTTTTAAAATCAATTACATACTTCTCTGCTTTCTGAAACAAACACCGAGCCTTGCCTGGGTAACCCAGGGTCACCTTACCACGACACTTTTCACGCTGTTTCACACATGTGCATGGCAGGCCCGGGGCAGGTCCCACCTTAGAGACCCACTGTACAGGCTGCTCTGGTGGCAGGGGCTATACTTTGTCAAAGTCTTACACAAAAATAATAATGATGGTACTGAATTCAGGAACTTGCCTGAAGGAGTCAGACAGTACTCAGAGGACATCAGCTGTTGCAAGTCTGTGAACGTTTCCTAAGACAGACAGTTTACCACTTATCGCTACGAAGAGAAAAAGAGCAGCCCTCAAAGCTCGTAGCATACCTGGGACCCATTCACCACACACCATTTGTACTCAGAGAAGCGAGGTAGCCCAACGTCACACAGCTAGCAAGAAAATGAACACGGGGTTAGGACCAAGGTCTTGCTGGCTTCTCTACCTCCACCCACAGCTGCAGCTGCACCAGGGAGCTTCCATTTCCCAAGGCACCGAGGCACACAGTCCTAGCACCAGGGACTGACTGAGCACTTGTCTCTGACCTGTGGCCACCTCCCATCCCTGCCCAGTCACCTGTACACTTAGCAACTACTATGGCTGCCTAAGCAAATGCCGGCAAGCATGGCTCTGCCACCGACAATCAAGACACCAGAAATGCAGAGACAGAGACCATCCTCCTCTCTGACTGAAAGAAATGAAAGGTGGCTCCATGGAGCCTCAGCTACTATGTGCCTCACAACTGATCCTACTGCAAAAGATGTAACATTTTTTAAAAGTTGTGGTAAAATAAGATGTAACATTCTCAACAATATAAATGTCACCATCAAATTTAGCCTGTGCCACAAAAAAAATCCCTATCTGATCATTCCCATCTGGGTCAGGAAAGTCAGACTATCTCCCAAGAATCTTTAAATTATTTTAAATTAAATTATATTAAATGTATAATTGATATAAAGTATATTAACTGTCCAGCCTCAAACCTGGGGAAGTACTCTTATAATCCTCCAAGAACTAAGGCTCATAAACCCCACCCTTTTTTTTTCTTTTCTTGTTAATTCTAATTTTAAAAAAGAGTTTGGTATGGTTTTAAAGTTTCCATTGAACCTCTGAAGGTGGCTTATGTCTCGACTCCTCTTCTAGGACTGGTCATGAGCTGAGAAGCATAGAGGCAAAGTATCTCAACATTACAAAACCCCCAATCTTCAAGGAAAGGAGCACATTACCATGGAGCCACAGGACTCCAAAGGACCTCAGAAAGCATTTAGCCAAATCTCCTTATGCAGGAAATAAATGAGAATTTAAGGCTCAGATGGGTTAAGGTGATTTGTCAAGGTCATAAGAACTTGTCAGTTCCAGACTTGTAGTCCAGGGCTGCGTCCTTTTGTAAACCAGAAACGTCTGCATAGAAAGGATTAATCCAGAATATCCTCAAGACCGAGTATGAGAGAAGTGACCTATATGGTGGTGACTGAATAGAGTGCTTCATACCAAATAGAAGTTGCCAGTGCCTGCACTGAGCTCTGTGTCCTGGGCACCGTGCTGCTCTGCTGGACTGGGCAACGTGGACTGGGGCAGCCCATGGCTTCCTTCCTGCTGCCCAACTGCTCCTGGGCGAGAAGGCGAGTCCGGCTCCACCTTGATTGGAGCCAGCAGTTCCGGGACACTGGCATTTTCTCGGGGGGTGCTTGAAGAGGTCGGTGTGGTGATATGTGCTGCTAAGTTACTATTGGAGGTCAAAGCCAGTGGGTCGTCACTCAAGTTCTTCATGGGCAGAGCCACCAGACAGCCTAATGCTCCTGCACTCACAGTCTGCACGTCATCCACACTGAAGCTGCCCTGCTGCAGAACCGTGGCTGCTGTCCCGAGAACCAGAGGGCTGTCCAGGCTTGGGGGAATATCACTGTGGGCCACCAGGACCAGGGGTTCCATCGGCCCTAGGGAGCTATTATTAGCAGGGAGGTTCCCTCCCAGAGAGGAGCTCACAGAAGTGACGTCAATAGTCAGGATTCCGGAGTTCAGAGCCTCATCCGACCCACCTGCAGAACCACTAGCATTGGCAGGTGTGTCAGAGAAGAGTGCAGCAAGATCCATGTTAGTGAGCTCACTTTGGCCTGGGCTGCTGAGTTCACTGCTGGGAGTAAGAGAACTCGGAGCTTCTAGCTGAGGTAAGAGATCTGAAAAAAAAAGGAATACACTCTGGTTACTTTATGACCTTGAAGACTGAGTACTTTTGTTTATGCCCAGGATGTTACCGAGTGATGCCCCAAGGAAGCACTGACTGTCCTCTTCCCACACCCTGAAGCTTGGTTATCACGACAGAGTCCCATGGCCGGTCGCTCAGGGCAACCGACACACACCCCAGGAAGGGACAGGAAGGGACACTGGCTGACATCAGACACTTTACGTACGCGTCTTGGATCCTCAGGCTGACAGGGCTTTCTCCAGGGGAAACAACTGGAGAGAGATTAAATAACATTTCCTAAGGTCAGGCCAACTGGTAACAGCAAGAAGCAAAGTAAGACTTGGATCCATGTCTTTCTGGCTTCAAAGCCTGCACCCTCTCCCCTCTAGGTGCCACCGGAGCTGCCCGAGAGGACTGAACCTTTCCACTCAGCTGCCAGTTGCTAGCTGGCCTGTGCTCTGAGGATATTTTCAGAATCAGCTTGTCAGCTCATGTTTGCCAAACTCTGTGCTCCACTCCACAACTAGCTGCCACCCCAAAACCGACTGGAGCCATATAGGGGTGAACAAAGGAAATAAAACTGGCTGCCTGGCAAAGCCAGGACAGACCCGAAGCTTCAGCTCTAGGCAGATGCACAAGACTTCCAGGCATGCTGGGGGCCCCCTAGACGGAGCTTTTCCTGATGGGCTTTCCCTCCCACAGCCTCCCCTACTACTGCATCTCCAGCCTCACATTTCCCCAGCAGGACTGCAAGCCTCCTGAGGGTGGAGAGCCATCTGACCACCACTGTCCCCTCAGCCCCCAGCACAGTGCCCAGCCCTGGTGCAGCATGTAATTATTATTATTTTTTTTTTTTTTGAGAGGGAGTCTCGCTCTGTCGCCCAGGCTGGAGTGCAGTGGCGCGATCTCGGCTCACTGCAAGCTCCGCCTCCCGGGTTCACCCCGTTCTCTTGCCTCAGCTTCCCGAGTAGCTGGGACTACAGGCACCCGCCACTATGCCCGGCTAATTTTTTTGTGTTTTTAGTAGAGACGGGGTTTCACCACATTAGCCAGGATGGTCTCGATCTCCTGACCTCGTGATCGGCCCGCCTGGGCCTCCCAAAGTGCTGGGATTACAGGCATGAGCCACCACGCCTGCAGCATGTCATGATTCTAACAGGCCCTTCTTCATCTGGAGTCTTAATTTCTGGTCATAATACTCTTTAAATATTTGATTATTTGTTATTCAACTACGTAATTTAAATAATCAGCATACTTTTGGGGGAATAATGACTTCCAAAAAATTTTAATGCATAGGCAAGTTTAGGGTTTGTATACAAGTACATGCCAATTACACCAAATCACAGGATGCTTCAAGCATCAAGCAAACAGTAAAATGGAAGCATAATTAATTTGGGCAAAAGAGCCAAATAAGGACTTGATGTCACACTTTCCATAGGACTGTCCCCAGCAGCTTCCTGACTGTGCCAGCACCTGGCCCAGAGGAAAAGCTGCTCTCGGTTCTCTGATCCTATTTCTCCCATGCCAGCTGTTACTGTTCCCAAGCTCATACCTGCAGGCTGTGAACACCTGGCCAGAATGTCTATTATATTTTATATTTTTAATAATGCAAATCTACAAAAGAAATCTATTCTAGACAAAAAGAAAATCAAATTCAGAATGTATCCTCTTTAGTTGTCATATTACTTTAAAGATTAAAAAAAGTATCAATATAGTATCACTTCTTCAATAAATATCCCTTAGTACCAATGAAGCATTTTGAAAGAAAATGGTAGTGATCCTTTGGAGAAATTAAAAATGGAAAACTATGTCAGTTTTTCAAAACTTCCTAAAAATTCCCTTGACTCTCTTGAGGACTCAGCTCCCTGTGAAGAGATCATGAATAATCTCAGTGCAAATGATACCCATTTATTAATAAATTTCTTACTTAGCACTTTACTAATTCTATAAACATTTACTACCAGAGACCAGACATGTACAAGGGCCAGATATTAACACAATCACTAAATAAACATTAGATAGCAGAGCATCTGGCAAAACAGTCATGATCACCACAGTTCAAAGCCCAGCCCCAGCCCTTCCTGCAGGTGTGACCCTGGCAAGTCCTTTCTATCTTGGTTTCATCAGTGACAAAGCAGTGAGGAACCCACTCCCAGGACCACCATTAGGGGGACTGAAACAACCCATTGAGGGCGTGACATAATCCCACGGTAACTGGGTGTTCTCGAGTGCCTGTTTTTCACTAGACGAAAGGGTGACACCTGGTCTTCTACCCCTGACAGCTGGCAGGGGGATGCCACACAAATAAGTCATTGTCGCACAGGAAATTCAATCCTGGGATACATAGGCTGCTACAGAAGAGGGTCTCACATCCCACTAGAGTTTAAGGAAAGTGCATCTAGTATAACTCTGGGCCTCTGCAGACTTCTCAATTGGCCAGGTCAGGAAAGGGGAAGTGTGCCATGAGAGGGAACGGCCAAACAGGGGAGAGGCCTAAGTGATGTAGTCTCACAGAGCCCTCAGAGAAAAGGGGCCTGGTCATGTGGGCCTCTGTGAGCAAAGGTGACACCCTCCAACATGAATCAGGTGGCACGCACATTCCGTGTCCTCAAGACACTACTAAAGCCAGAAGGGCAATTTATTTAAATATAAAGCTGAACAGCAACTGCTGTAAACTGTGAAAGATCAGTGTCCAAGATCCCAAGGAGGGGCTTCATGACCACTTCTAAATAGGATCACAAGAAAGCAAAGGCCACAGAACTGCCCTGAGCCCAACCCCTCACCGAACTCTGTGCGAGGCATGAAGGCCTGTCCCTTGCCAACGCGGCAGCTGTGACACAGCTGCGCCCCAAAGCCGGTGCTCTGCTGTGGTGCTGCTGGTCACACAGGAGACGTGAGGACCCAGTTGGTGACACACACAGCCTCCACGGACTGAGCAGCAGAAGTAACTCAGCCAGGCCCGGTGAGGAGCGACAACCGCACCAGGGCCCAGAGAATAGGGCACATGGGCGTGCTCCCCAGAGGGGCCGCCACCACAGCTGCCAGGCACTTCTGTATCCTGGACTGTGGAGAAGGCCTAGTGGGGTAGGTTTCCTAGTCCCATGCTGCAAAGCTGCCCAATGACTAGGCACTCACACACTCAGCATTCCCCTCACAGGTCACCAGGCCACCGTCACTTTCCTCTCTAACCCTGCCCTCTCCAGCCCTCGTTACTCCCAGTCCACTCCTGAAACACAACTCTGCTCTAGCCTTTGTTACTTGGAGAGAGAATAGCTGAGGCAGACGGAAACACAGGAGGGGCAGGTTCAGAATTCAGGACAAAAGTCCCAGTGAGAGACACAGGCTTAGGGGACATATGCTAGGGAAAGTCAACAAAGTGAAACATTCTTCCAGGAAAGCATTTCAAAGACATGGGAGGGGCCGGGCATGGTGGCTCATGCCTGTAATCCCAGCACTTTGGGAGGCTGAGGTGGGCAGACTGCTTAAGGCCAGCAGTTCAAAACCAGCCTGAGCAACATAGTGAAACCCTGTCTCTATAAAAAATGCAAAAATTAGCTGGGCATGGTGGTGGATGCCTGTGGGCTCAGCTACTCTGGAGACTGGGGTGGGAGGATCACTTGAGCAGGAGCCTGAGGTTGCAGTGAGCCATGATCACACCACTGCACTCCAGTCAGGGTGACAGAGAGGGACCCTGTCTCAAAAAACAAAAGACATGGGAGGGATTAGAGGGTCAAAGGCAAGAAAGTGGCAAAGAGTGCAAAAGAGGCCACTTGGCTTGGCAGCCACGCCCACAACCCCACTGCCTGACGCCTTCCAAGAGGTGAAGAAGGAACAGACGGCACTGGCACTGTTCCCGTTTCTCACAGGGAAGCAGCTCCCCATGGGGGCCGTGGAAAGTGCAGACCTTGGCGCCGGCTGTGCTGTCTGACCATGTGCGCCTTCATGCTGTGCTTGGAGGTGAAGAGTCTGTTGCAGGTAGAGACTGGGCAACGGCTTTTCGGAGCACCCACATCCTGCACGTGTTTCTTAGAGTGAATGTACAGACTGCTACGAGCGGAGAACCTCGCGCAACATCCTGGAACAAAAAGAGTAATGAGTGTGAAACCCAAGGATCACCAAGGAACCAGGAACAAGTGACACTTCCTCATCAGATCAGAACCACCAGACCTGCATTTTGCACCCTGGCTACTGGCAAGGACAGAGACCAAATATCTCTAGAAGTAGCATCACAAGCAATTCAAGTCAAAAGCAAACTGTTTTTAAAAAGCAAGAGATACAGTGAAACCCGTAGGGAGATTTGAAGTCCTACCTCATCTATGCCTAAGCAACCTCTGTGCCTGTTTCTTCACCCACTACATGGAGATGTTGGGAAGATTAAGTCAAATTAAGTATTAACTGCTTAAATATTCAGTTGCAAACAATTTATTCTAGTCATCTCGATTAAGCTATTACCATAAAAAATGTAATCCTAGGATGACATTTAGAGCTGGAAACTATCTTGACAGATCACCAAAGCCAGTCCTTTCACTTTCCCACTGAGACAATGGATGCCCAGGGAGACTGAGCGGGTGTCCTGGAGCCCAGAGCTGGCAACTCCTTGCTTACACTCCCAATCCACTTATGTCTCTGATCTGCACACAGGCATCAGAGGAAAAACAAGACACATTCAAAGTTACAATCACTTCCCCTCCGTGCCCTGGCTTTCTACTATGCTGGAGCTCTGCCCCATATGGACACAGGAAGGAGACGTGGAGCTGTTGGCGGTCAGAGGCCTGTGACCTGGTAGGGGCAAGTAGAACAGCCAGTTGCTGCAACAAAGGGCAGAAGGAAGTCAGTGCCAACACTGAAACATGCAAGCAGCAGAGGAAACCACACACCTACCGAGAAGGCAGAAAAGCGGTCTCAGGAATATGCAGCATTCGAGGTGACTGGGCCACCCTGCAGCAGAGCAGATGGTGCTCCTGCCGCAGGAGCTGCCCAGCCAAGGCATGGGGGCATGAAGGGCAGCAGTGCAGGCACCCCAGCCTGGGTTCCAGTTCAGCCTCTTACCAGCAGTGTGGCCTTAGACAAAATTATTTATCTTTTGCGGGTCTCCTTTTTCTGTTCTGTGAAACGGGAGTGACACCTACCTCACAGGGGTGCTGAGGGCCCAATAAAGCCATACCTGCCTACAGAGCCTCTGCACGGGCCTAAGCAAGTGGTGCGAGCAATGACGCACTCGCGGCACCTTCTTAAGACAGTGGGGCAGTACTGCCAGAGCCCAGCGCCTGGAGGAGGGATATTTTAAGGAAAGAGGCTATGAAGATAGGATACAGCCAGATGAGTAAGGGCCTTGGATGCCTATGAATATAGTTTTCAACTACATTTTTCATTTTCTAATACAGCTGCAAACTCGTTTCCAGGTCAGGCTCATCAAAAACCATCTGGGAAACACAGGAGACAGTCCGACGGCCCAGGACTGCCCTGCAAGCGCACAGTTTCCTCTGCATGCCCTGCTCACCATGGTACACAGGGTACCCTGGAACCCCCTTTCCCAGCTGGGGGTCCTGAGCACGGATTTCTAGAGACAGGTCACAGAGCAGAGGCTCTGAGCACATCTTCTGTCAAATGCCTTCTTGATGGCAGGGCCACGCTACAACAGGACCCTTGCACACTCTTGCCAGCACTGGGTTTCCATTTCTTAAAGTATTTGCTAATTCCATAGGCAAAAAATATATTTCATTTTGGTTTGTATTTCCTGCGACAACCAGGAATGTAATCATTTCTCCATGTGTACTAACTGCTGGCTTTTCCAAATTCTGCCAGTATATTGAGATCTGTTTCCATTCTTTACAAATCCAAGCTGCAACCAGGGAGAGGCAGAAGCAGCCATCACTGACAGACCTGTCTGCAAAGCTGCATTCAGAGGACAGTGAGGCGCTCACATGGACGGCCAGGCAAGCACGAGGCTCGGCAACACGAGACACAGGCCCCAGCACACATAGCCCAGAGGCCGCAACGAGGCCACCCAACACCTGCCCTCAGACATACTTCTGGTCTGTGGCCTTGTCCTTTCCTCCTCCTCCTGTTACTACAAAAAAGGTAGTTTTGCCTTCTACTTTTTATTACAGAACAGTTCAAACACCTACCAAAGTGGAAAAAATGGTGTCATCAGCCCCAACTATTGCCCAACCCCAAGAATGATCAACTCTCAGTCCAGCTGAGAAGAGGTTCTGGGCTCCTCCCACCAGCTCCAACTCCATCTCCACGTGCTGCCCATACACCACGTGGGGAGTGCCCCCTTTCTCTCCCAGCACAACACCTAGACTTGCTGGAAGAAACAGAGCTCTACAGAAACAAATGCCCTATCCTCCACGGCCAACTCCCACCTTTCCCCTTTCCCCAGTCACCTCTGGCAGAAGTGTCAGCACAAACCATCCCCGTCTCCCACTCAGGCCACCTCTCAGGGCACCAGAGCAGGAGTCTGCCTGAGTGACCCACGGAACCTCATCCATCAGCACACCAAGACAACCCCGCAAGTGGCACCGAGGCATGTGTTCCCTGGTCCTGGCTCACCCTAGCACTCCAGGTGACCCCCACTTCCACACATTCCCCTCTCACCTCAGCACCACCCCCACTGTGCTGTTGCTGGTCCTGCCAGTACCCGTCCCAGCCACTCCACCGGAATCTGGGGCAGCCCCAGAGCTCTGTCCTAGGTCCTTTTTAAGAAAATCTAACAGCAATCACAACAACGACAGTAACTGACATATATACTGATGTTTTCCATATGCGCTAAACTTAGTAACCAATCCAGCCTTCTCAACAACCCTGGGAGGTTTTATTCACTTTACAGATAAGAAAGAGGCACAGACAGCTTCAAGTGTTTGTCTGAGGCCCCAGACCTACTTACGTGGCAAACTTGGGACTCGAATCCAGGCAGTCTGACTCCAGAATTCAGGCTTTTGATCAACTACACTACCCTGACTCTCCTCCATTTATACTCTTCTTTGAGAATTTCATCCACTTTTGTGGCTTAAATGATGATTCGGGTGCTGTCTGCTTCGCTCCCTGCCTGGCCTGCTCTCCCCAGCACCAGTGGCACATCCCCTGCCCTCTGCGCATTAGACGCACAAAGGTACCAAAAACACAACATGTCCAAACCAAACTCTGCTTCCTCCAAATCCACTCAGCTGACACACTGACATCAACTAAAATCCAAATCCATCATCATATACTGTGACTTCTAACTCCCACCTCTGCTATTGATGCCCTTTTCTCTTTTCCCACTGTTAAGGCCCCCGTCCAGGCCATCCCACCTCCCCACACCCCTGGCTGCTTTCAATCCTGAAGCCAGGCTAAGCCACAACTCAAACATGATGACATCATACGCTCACCCAAGCACTCAAGCCTGCCACTCCTGGCCCTGAGAGGCTCTCCCAGGCCACTCCGCCTCCAACACCCACACGCACGTGTCTGGTGCTCTCCCCTCTTCTTCAGCTGACTGCGAGGCCGTTCTCACCCCGGTCTGGGGAAACTCTCTGCGCCGCTGCAGCACCCTACATGTTACCTGCTCCCCTGTCTGCACCTCCAGCTGAAACTCTGACGGAAGGAGGAACTGTTTCTCAGTTACACCACTTGTATATATGTTCATTATGTTCTAAGAGCTAGGCTCAGCTTTAAATGGGTCTTTATTATTCTCTCTTCCAGGTAAGGAAACCAAGGCCCAGAGAAGAAGCTTGCCTGAGGCCACCACTTTAGGGAGCGGTAGAGCCAGACTTTGAATCCATGACCACCCGACGTGTCCTGGCTCACTGCCTCCCAGTGCACCTGCAGAACTAGAGTAGGGCCAGCACACACAAGTCACGCACAGGTCACGCAGCCAATTTCTGGCAAATGAACTGAGCCTTCAGTGTTTTAAAGGAAAAAACCACTCTACTATCCCTTTTAAAAAGTCAGGTTGGGCGTGGTGGCTCACACCTGTAATCCCAGCACTTTGGGAGGCCAAAGTGGGTGGATCACTTGACGTCAGGAGTTTGAGACCATCCTGGCCAACATGGTGAAACCCTGTCTCTACTAAAAGCATAAAAATCAGCCAAGCGTGGTGGCGTACGCCTGTAGTCCCAGCTACTCAGAAGGCTGAGGCATAAGAATCACTTAAACCTGGGAGGCAGAGGTTGCAATGAGCCAAGATCACGCCATTGCACTCCAGCCTGGGTGACAGAGCAAGACTGTCTCAAAAATTAAACAAAAAAAGAAAAAGTCAGTCTAGCTTTACTGCTCTCCAATTACAAAATGATTGGAGCGACAATTCAAACGTGATCTCAAAAGTACCTACCATTTACTGAGTCCGAGCTCCATGCCAGATGGATAAACAGGCATTTTCCACATTTCACCTAATCCTCATGACCACCAAATTAAACAGGTAACTTAACTAGAGCCACAGATCTAATGAGGATCAGGGCCATGAGTCAAACTGTGTCTGATTCTCAAGTCACTGCTCCCAAAATAGTACAATTAACTCAATGAGGTAAGTAAACATAATGCTGCAACTTATATTGAGTCAGTCTTTAAGCAGCTAACATTTACCTTTAAACAACGGAAACTTAACAGGATAAATGTTGGCATGGCACTTAGTTTACTGCTCAAAGCAATGTTTTAAAATCTACCTTCCACAGGACACTCGAACGGCTTTGTGCCTAGGTGGGTTATGCTGTGGCCTTTCAGATGCTCTGCTCTGGTGAATGATTTCCCACAGCCTTCGACAGGGCAGGTAAACCTCCGGTCATCGTCATGTTTCCTGCCAGACAGAAAAATAAAGGAGCTGTGATTCCTCACACAACTCACCATGATTCTTTAAAATTCTACAAAACATACCAAAACACAAACTTTGCATTTACAAAAATGATCAGTACATTTCGGAAAATCTTAATTCTGTCTTTAATCCATGTGAGCAGATTTGCAATTTAGCTACCCCATAAAAATTCTACTTTAATGACTAAGCTGACCCCAGAGTCACACATCAAACAATTAATGCTACTTCAATCTAATATAAGCTAATCTAAGAACAGTGGAGTCCCAAATGTATTGATGAAGGTGTTTCTATTGTTTAGAAACCCCAATGATCAACAAGCTTTCCGAGCAACAGAGGGTCGTGAGAAATGTGCACAGAGCATCAGCTGCAATGCCAAAAGGACTCTCTTAAGCCAACTTGTAATGACTGTGTCTTTTCCTAAGTGACATTTTTATATTAAATCCTCAGAGCCCAGCTGTGCAAGTACAGAAAAACCACTGAATCTCTCCGAGTCTCACTGTAAAACAGGGAGAATAAGAACATTAGCTTTGAGGTTGTTGGGAAGGTAGAAGACACACATATAAAGTGCTGAGTGTCACCTGGACACAGTCTCCAGGGTTGTCATTACCACCATGAAAACTTGTAATTACATGAAGAAAGCTTATTCTACAATGTTAAGTTAAAAAAAAAAAAACTGGAATTGTTTTTTTTTAAGAACAGAGTATGCCAATTAAGCTTTTTTTAAAAAAAGTATACACAGCAAAAACTGTCTTCAGGTGATGAGATTCTGAGCAATTTTCTTTTTACAGTTTTCTGAATTTTCCAAATCATCAACACTGAGCTCCTTTTTTAACAACTTAAAAAATGTCTACAGATATTTCATTCATTGGTTTCTGCTGCTGACAAACCACTCATTTTCAAACCTGATAATGCAAACCAAAATGTAAGGATTACCTTCTGTGCCTTAGAAGTTTGGACATGCTGGTGAAGGTCCAGCCACAGCTGTCAGAGTCACAAATAAATGGTCTTTCACCTTATAAAAGAAAAAATTATACAGCATAAAATTTACAACTCCAACAGCTACGATGAAGACAAATCTTGGGTCCAAATGCTGTGCGTTCCCTAGCTCATTACCTGTATGGCTCCGCAGGTGAATTTTCAGCCGACAGGCTTTATCATACTGCTTGCTGCACCCAGGAAAGGAGCAGGAAAAGAGTTCTTGTTCCCTGAAGTGGGCTCGGTTATGGGAAAACAGGGCACTCACTGTGATAAATGTCTTCTCACAGCCTGAACAAAGAAAACACAAACCTGCTCAAAGCGTGGCCAAAATTATACAACATAGCTAATGCTAGTCACACCCACCAGACCCTGTTCACACTGAAGCAGACAAGGGAAAACATGACTCAGAAGCACTCTCTAAAAAGGGATGACCATTAATGCTTGGCTTTGTGATCACCACAGGAAGGCAGCTAATGGCAGCCAATAGGCACACGCTGGCCACCTGTTGCAACATGACTTGGAGATGGAGCAACCGATAAAGAGAAAGTCCTCCGTTCACAGCCATCTACTGGCCGGCTCCGGAGCACTGATCCTGCACACAGACTGGGACCCAAGAACCCCATGAGAGAAATCAAATACTAAGGAACAAGATTTTGTCTGGTAGGGTTGATCTTTGAAAGGCTACAAATCATCCTACTAGCCAGGATTTTTCACCCCTTGGGGGTGATGCTGCATCCTCTACATATCCAAATTTCCTCCCTGACACCCTCCAACTGCCAGCCCTGTCCCTTGCTGTTTGGATTCGTTTTCCTTTCGCAATTTCCTTAGGTTCCCTGCTTTGTAATCTTCACCTCAATCCTAACCCCTGGCCAAAGCAGCTAAGCCTCAACAATTCCACAGCAATACTTCTCCTCCGACAGAAACATTCAGGGCTCCAACAGGGTGGAAAACATGAGGCTGCAGGATGTTTAACAGGGGTCTTTGCTGCAGCTCCTCTTGGAGCCTTTAACGAGATACTATCATGCCTATGAACTGCCACACAGATGTACGTGGCATAGCACTGCCCAAAAGTATCAGCCCAAGGAATCCTACTTTCCCCAGCAACATCTAACTCAGAAATGCTGATCTTTGGCCTCAATCTGGTCCCAAAATACCTCCAGGGTATTTTGGGCTTCGGTGTGTTCACACACTTGGTCATGTAAATCTGAACACAGACTCTCTCTGCCTTGGCAAGAACCCCCCACACCCCCATAGATAATTACACCCTTTGGTTCTCCCTCTGCAATCTCACCTGCTAGAGACCCTCATCATTCCCACTCCCTGGCTCAGGCCTTCAGAAAACTCAGGTCTGGGCCCTTTGATGATGCTTCCCTGGTCCTGCTCCTGCTTCTAAACATCTAATCTCATCTAACCATCTAATCTCATCTCAACACAAGAAGCCTCATGGATCAGCCAACACAAAACCCTCAAGAGACCTCATGCCTGGAAGCAGGCGGGATCCCTGACCTTCCCAGTGTCATACACAGAATGATACTCTTTTAGCAGGGAAAGGGTCTACAGCCACCATCAGATTCCCAACAGTGTATGACTGAAAAAGGCTTTGAGCTAGTGGCCTCAAGCCACATTCTCTCTGAAGAGGAATGCGCAAGACAGTCCACAGGCATATGCGAGGGAAAAAATAATAAAACCCGTTCATAATTCTCATCTCATCCTTTAAAAATTCTTGTTTAAGGACATTATAAGGAGAGCCGTGTGCATATACAGGTTAGGGGCATGCTAGGCACACATTCCAGTTTCTGTTTGAATGACTGGTCCTTCCTCCTGGGCCCTCACCACAGACCACAATCTCCACCTGGGCTCTGCCACCCAGCCGACTCCATTCTTCTGCCTTTCCAGGGAGGAATCCTTTCTTGCCCTTCTGGAGGAACCCTATCCCTGTGAAAGCAGGGAAAGCTGCCCATCCTGGTGAAGAGCTCACTGTGTTGGAGTCCTACATTCCCAACAACTGCAGGTCAACACAGAGGAGAAAGAACAAGCAGTGGACTTTTTTTTTTTTTTTTTTGAGACGGAGTCTCGCTCTGTCGCCCAGGCTGGAATGCAGTGGCGCGATCTCGGCTCACTGCAAGCTCCGTCTCTGGGGTTCACACCATTCTCCTGCCTCAGCCTCCCGAGCAGCTGGGACTACAGGCGCCCGCCACCACGCCCGGCTAATTTTTTGTAGTTTTAATAGAGACGGGGTTTCACCGTGTTAGCCAGGATGGTCTCGATCTCCTGACCTGGTAATCCGCCCGCCTCGGCCTCCCAAAGTGCTGGGATTACAGGCGTGAGCCACCGCGCCCAGCCACCAGCAGTGGACTTTATCCACAAGGCTCGGCCTCTGTCTTTTCGTCTGTAAAAGAGGACAGTTTTTAACCTTCACAGACGGCTAATTTTTAAAACTTCACAAAACTGTGAGGTTCAACGGAAATCGAAGTGCAAAAGGCAAAAAAAGCCAGGATGTGCGCACACCTGTGGCTATCCTCCCAGCGTGTTAAGGTCCTGAATCTGGCCATTCATCTCTGCTCCTCTAGCACGGAGTGTGCACCCCGTAAACAAATGACGAGACTGAGAAAAATAAAGACCTGACACATAGCTCCGTGCCACTCTGTGAAGATGCGTGCCGCTTTCATCAAGCGCAAGCAGGTTAAGGATATCTGTTGCCGCCACCTTTGGGAAGCGCAGCTGTGGTGATCTGCGCTACCTGCCATCGGAATCCCTGCGGCAGGGCAGGGCCAAGATCTCAAATCGAATGACATGGAAGGAGCTAGAATACAAATCCCGAAGAGCCTGCGTCCCCGGCTTGCTAAGGTCTGGCAGGCCCCTCTGTGGGGCGGACGTGGCACCCCGGACCTGCCTACAACACCGCGCAGCCCGCCCGCCCCCGAGCGCGCGGTTACCGGGAAAGTCACACTTGTAAGGGCGCTCGGGCTCGAAGTGGCTGCGCTGGTGGGAGCTGAGCTTGGCGTGCGTGGGGAAGCGCTCGGCGCACACCTCGCACTTGAACAGGCTCTCCTGCTCGTGGCCCTTCATGTGCGCCTTGAGGTTATAGACCGTAGTGAACTTCTTGCCACAGCCACCCACTGGACAGCCGAAGGGCCGCAGCTTGTCGTGCGACTGCAGGTGCCGCTTGAGCTTGTAGGACGTTGTGAAGGCCCAACCACAGCCCTCCAGCGGGCACTTGAAGGGCCGCCGGCCCTGACCGCCGCCGTGCGTGAGCAGGTGCACCTTGAGCTGGTGCTTCTTGGCGAAGGCCAGCGCGCACTGCGGCTCGGGGCAGCGGTATCCGGGCGTGCTGGGGCCGGAGGCCTGGGGCGCGCGGCGGGGAGCGGCGGCGCCCGCGGTTGCGGGGCCGGACGGCGCAGACAGCGCGAGGACGCCGCGGTCGAGACGCACCAGCAGGTCCTGGCTGCTGATGGTGACGGCGCCCGCCGGGGCTACGCCAGGGCCGGGGGCGGCGGCCGGGCCGCTGGGGCCCTGCTCGGGGCGGCTCGCCAGGTTGACACGGGAGCCAGGCTCGGCCTCCTGTGATCCGGCAGCCTCGGCGGCAGCGCCGCCGTGCGGCACTTCCAGCAGCACCAAGAAAGAGTCGCCGTCGCTGTCGTCCTCGGCGGGCGGCGGGCTTGGCCCGGAGGCCTCCCCGGGCCGCGCCCCGGGCCCGCCATCTTCAGGGCCCCGCACCAGTAGCAGGCGGCGGCGCGCGGGGCTCGCGCCGAGCGGCGCTGGGGCTCGGCGGAGCGGGCCGGGGCCGCCGCCATGTTGCCCTCCGCGCGCAGTCGGGGCGGGGAGCAGCGCCGGGAGGTCCATCTTGGTCCCAGCGACGGCGTCGGAGCCGCTTCGGACGCAGAGCGGCCCGCGCCCCGCCCAGGTGTGCGTGCGCCGCCCCGGGACGCGATCCGCGCCAAGCCCCGGCGTAGAGTCCGGCTGGGAACCGCGCGTGCGCGGACGCCGCCGGGCGATGCGCGAGGCCTGCTGGGCCGACGTGACGTGGGGCTGAGCTGCGGGGCGCCGGAGGCGGAGGCGGGGGCGGGGCGCCGGGACCGACTAGGGCGGGGCGCGGGGTCGGAGGGCGGGGCGCGGGGTCGGGGGGCGGAGCGCCGGCACCTACGAGGGCGAGCGGCGGGGCGCGGGACCGACAGGGGTCGGGGTGAGGCTCCCAACGCTGAGCGATTCCTTCTCGTTCCCGCTGGCGTGGAAGACGAGGCTTGTCTTGACTTCGAATCGTATTAATATTTCAGACACTTAACAGGCAACCTCTCGTAAGCATTGACTGCGTCCCAGGGGCTGTACCTGTCTGAGCTGATTAAGCGTGCGCGGTCACCCAGGGGTGAGGAAACAGGGACGGCGAGCTCGAGTCACTCGGCAGCCGGCAGATCCAGGATTCGAACCTGTCCAACAGGCCGGACGCCTACCCCCAGCTCACTTAAGTGCAAGCTCGCCTGCCGCCGCTGGCGCGCAGACCTCGTTTGCTTTGGCCCAGGTCCTTGCTCGGCACACGGGGCCTCCCTGATACGCAGGACCCCTGCCTGTATTTCCAACTGTATTTCCTACTAAACTTGGCACAACCTCACTCTGCAACAGCTTAATTACTTACTGTTTCCGGTCCTCACCCTCCCCCACCTCACCGTACACCTCCGCATTCAATCTGGACTCCTCCACTTCAACTTCACCACCACTCAGATCCAAACCCGCACTTTATTCCTGGGTACCTGAAAAATAACTACTAGCTGATCATCAGTCTCCCTCCGCTCCACTCGCTCCCATCCACGGGGCACCGTTTTATGATCTAAAAATTGCACATCAAATTATGCTCACCTCCACCTTGCTCCCGAAGGCGCCTATGGCCTTGCTAGTCTACCCTCCCCTACCTGTTTGCCCTCACTTCCCGCCACTCTCCCGCTGCCCCCCCACCCCTCCCCCGCACCCCACCTCTTTTTCCCAGTTCATCCAGCAAGCCAAGCTGGTTCCAGCCTCAGAGACTTGGCGCAGCTGATCTCTGATTCCTCCGGGAGGACTCTGCGGCCCTTCTGATCCAAAGCACATGCTTACCCAGTCCCGTATTCCCACCTCTGTCTGATCTGTTTGCTCTTAGAGCTCTCATCACCCGTTGTTTTGTTGAGTTCCTTCCCTGCTCCTTCACTGTCTCTCCCTCTCTGGAATGTAGGCTCTTGGAGCCCAGGAACTGTGTCCTATTCACTGTGTGTGCCCAGGAAGACTCTTGGTGCATATTTGTTAAATACATGAATGCTTTATTATTAAGAGTATTTTTTTAAGTAACACAAATTATAATATTAAAAAGAATAGGATACATCTATTATATATATCAGTTTATGCCGATAACATATTGTTCCTAGACCATTCAGTAGAGGAAAGAATAGTCATTTCAATAATGGCGGCACTGGGACAACTGGATCTCCACATGCAAAAGAACCAATTTGGACGTGTATCTCTCATCAGAGGCAAAAATTAACTCAAATTAGAGCAAAAGCCTACACATAAGACATAAAACTATTTGAAGAAAAGTAGGTGTAAATCTATGTGACCCTGGATTAGGGAATAGTTTCTTAGATATAATATTGAAAGCACAAGAAAGAAAAATAGATAACTTGGACTTCATCAAAATTAAAAACTTACTCAGGTAAAAGGACACCAATAAGACAGTGAAAAGACAACTCAGAATGGGAGAAGGGTGTGCAAATCGAATATCTGATAAGGATCTACTATCTGGAATATATAAAGAACTCTTAACTCAGCAAGAAGACAAGCAGTCCACTTTTTTAAAAGGCAAAGGTTTGAATAGACATATTTCTCCAAAGAAGATAATACAAACAGCCAATAAGCAAATAAAAAGAGGCTCAACATCACGAATCATTAGGGAAATGCAAATCAAAACACAGTGAGATACAACTTCACACCTACTCAAATAGTGGTAATTTTTTTAAAAACAGGATATAGAAAAATTGGAACTCTCACATATGGCTGGTGGGAATGTATAACGTTGCGGTGTGGAAAACAGTTTGGCAGTTCTGCAGAAAGCTAAACATAATCTCCACATGACCCAGCAAGTCCATCCCTGTGTTGCTGAGGCTGGAGTGTGGTGGCTATTCACAGGTGCAGTCATAGTGTGACCTCCAACTGGCCTCAAGCAGTCCTTCCGGGTCAGCCTCCCAATTAACTGGACTACAGGCATATGCCACCATGCCCAACTTGTTGCGCAGCATTGATTATGCCACATTCTCGTGATCAAAGAAGTCATAAGACACTGCAGACCCAGGCAAGGGGAACTTGTACTCCACCTCTCAATGGGAGGTGCTGGAAAGAATTTGCAGCCATTTTTAAACTATCACAACTTCTCTGTGCCTCAGTTTCCTCATGTGTAAAATGAAGGGGACTGAGAAAGAAAAAGGGCAGCCCCTGCCATCCAGAAACTGGCCGGGTGCTACAGCTGGGCCACTCTGTTCTGTAAGACTTGAACCATCACGCAGAAAACCAACCTAGGCCAAGGTCACTGAAACACAATGACATGAGACAAAGCAAGGCCACTTCATGATGTGTCTCCACCCAGATAAAGCGAGGTCACTTGCTGTGCCATTTACAATATACCCAGCAGCCCCTCTCTCAGCTAACGTGAGCAACCGCCGCTTTTGTACCCCTGACAGCCTGTCTATCTGTGTGCTTCCCTCTCTGTATATAGGATTTAGTCAGAAACCTAGTCATGGTGTTGACCCGATTTCTGGTAAGAGCCAATCCAGAGCAAATCCCCGCTTCCTAAGACTCCCCCACCCAACCAAAGCTCAAATCTGATACTAGGTTGTTTCAGATACTAGGTTGTTTCAGCCTTCTGCTGAGACACCCTGAAAGGAGCAACAGGACTCCTGGCGAGGGTCAGACGCGCCACTTCACCAGGTGGGCTTGAGTCAGCTCAATGTGGTCATCCAGTGGGGCTCAGGCAGGGACTTGAACTTGGTAGTCTCAAAGGAGTGCCCCAAATTACAAGGACCACAGAGATTGTGCCTTGGCCAGCCAGACCTGTACTCTCCAGGCTGTGTGGAAAGGATTTTGGAGAAGCCAGGGGAAGGGACGCAGATGACACACGCATGCACGCTCAGATTTATTTGTGTGTGGGGAGAAATCCCATCAGCCCAGGTATCGCTGGATGTCCAGCACCTCTTTTGGGCTAAAAGGCATCATGTGGATCTTGAGATTGCTAACAGAGAAGTGTCCAGGATTCCCAAATTTTGATGGGAGTGGGGATGAGGTTCACGGGGAGCAAAAGAGCATCTCTTTGTCAAAGGTCACAAGTTCAAATCCCAGCAGAGGTCATACAAGTCACACAAATGTGGGAGACAGGTGGGCACAGGAAACATAGACTCTCATGCCAAGGGACAAACAGCATACACGCTCCGCCTCACCATGGGTTCTGTAGGGACTGGAAGGGACTGTGGCCAAGTGCAGAGAGCTAGGCCAGCCCAGAGGGGCCCCCAGTAAATCACTGCCACAGAGGTGGTGAGAACATGGTGTTACCTTATATCTTGATTTTCAAAAAATAAACTCTGGATTTCTCCCAATTTGTAAACATTGGTGACAAAGTCAAATTTTTTTAAAAACAGGACAGACCAAACAAAACACAACTGCAGGCTGAGTGTAGTGCTGTGCTCCTGTGGTCCCAGCTACTTGGGAGGCTAAGGCAGGAAGATCACTTCAGCCCAGGAGTTCAAGGCTACAGTGAGCCATGATTGCACCACTGCACTCCAGCCTGAGTGACAGAGCAAGATCCTATTTCTAAAAAATATATAAATAAAACATAACTGCAGGTCATGCCCGGCCCACAGGCCCCTGTGTGGTTGTCTACTCTGGGAAAACTGGAATGGGAGAGTGCATCACTCAGCCAGGCCCTCCCTCCCTGACCTTGGCTTGCCAGCAAGGAAAGCATACAGTTCCCAGGGACCCTGGGTTTGCAGAGAGCAGGCGCTGCCCAGGGGGAGGACCCTAATGCTGTACTGCAGGGCCTGAGCCTTTCTCACCTCCAACTCTTAAGGCAACTGAACCCTACACTCATCATGGCCAACTGGTTTCTCTTTTAATCATTTTGATGAAAACATTTCTAACTGGACTATACATCCTTGCCTTCTGAAAAAGAAGATGGCACTGGGCACATCAGAAGCCATGCTGTTCCTTCCATGGCCACTACAGCTGTGACCAGCTGCCCCAATTCCGCTGTGAGCCCCGTGGGAGTCAGCTGTCACTTACCACTGCAGCAGCAGACAGCAGGTTGGCATGCAGGGGCCAGGGAAGTAGCTTGCTCCCTGGCATGGCTTGGTATGGAGCCCAGAGGGGGTCTGGGGTCTGTGTGCAGCTGGAAGCCATCAGAGCCCTGCCTGTCCTTCAAGAGGGAAGGTGCTGGATGGGGAAAGGGTGATGCCAGGGCCCTGTGGCCCGCTCTTAAGATGTGTGCACAGATCCATGCAGCAGGGTGCTTTCATGGAGATGTGGGGACAGACGATGCGTCCCTACACACTCTGTCCTGTCTCTCTCACTATCTCTGTCTTTCTCTCTTTCTGTCTCTTACTCTCTCTCTCTCTTTCTCTGTCTCTTCCTCTCTGTATCTCTTTCTTTCTCTGTCTCTTCCTCTCTCTCTCTCTCTCTGTGATTCTCTGTCTGTCTCTGTCTGTCTCTGCCCCTCTCTGTAACACTCTCCCCTCTCTGTCTCTGTCCTTCTGTCTCTGCCCCTCTCTGTAACACTCTCCCCTCTCTGTCTCTGTCTTTCTGTCTCTGCCCCTCTCTGTAACACTCTCCCCTCTCTGTCTCTGCCATGGAAGGATGCAGTGAGAAGTTGGCCTCACCAGGAATTACACCAGCTGGCACCTGGTCTTGGGCTTCCAGCCTGCAAATGTGTTTCATTTCTGTTGTTTGGGCCCCAGTGCCAGACATTATGTGGCAGCCACCCTAGCTGACCAACCTGGTTGCTGTGTTTCCAGGCCCCACATCTTGGTTCTGGCAGGATGAAGGGGCGAAGGCAAAAAGCAACCCCGCTGGATCTGTCCATTTTATTAGAAAAACAACGGCTCTCAAGAAGCCCTGCCCCACAGACCCCACCCTCATCTCGTGGGCCAGGACTAGGCCAACAGTCCCTCCTAACAGCAAGGAAGGCTGGAGAATCAGGTGGTTTTTTTTACCCTATATTGCTGCCCACACAAAACTAGGCTTTTGTTCACAAGGGAAAGGGGAGAATGGCTGCTGGGGAGGAGATGCGGAGTGCAGGGAGGGTGGGGACCAAGAACCCGGCTTGGTCCTGGAGAGGGCAGTGGCCTGCCCCTCTCCAATCCACAGACATGTGGGGTGTCTGGTTTTCTGTGGCCCTCAGAGGCCCACCCACAGACTCTTTCTCATTTCTTTGTTTAGGATGAGTTATCTGTTGGTCTGTTGCACGCCCAGCTAAGAGAATGAGATTCATGAGCCCTGGCCCTGACAGAGGCCACTTCCCCCATCCCGGTGACCTCTCACGAGGCTCTGGACCCAGTCATTGCCGGGCTGTGGGATTGGGGGAGGGGTGCCAGACTCCAGCCTCAGGGGCCAACACGCTTCCTGAGGTCCCCTTTGGTGTACCCCTCAGGCTGTGCTGGCCTAGGGGGGTGCCCCTGCTCTCTCATTTCTTCCCCAGTAAGTGATCATTTATCCTTAGGGCAGACCCGGCCTGCCCGTCCCACCAGCCCACAGTGCAGCACACAGCTCTGTTGACCCTTTATTTCCTGGTCTATCCTCCTTCCCGAAGTCCTCCAGGCCAGCAGCCCAGGGTGCCAGGGTCCAGAAAGTGCTTGCACAGACAGCAGATGGGCAGCAGACAGACAGAGTTGCATGGAGGCTGGCAGGTGGCCAGGAAGCAGAGGGTGTGATCATCCCAGCCGGAGAGAGCTTGACCAGTGTTCACCGCAGGGCCCCCGGGCAGGCTTGGGACTCGGCCCTAAATGGACTTTGACAGCCTTCAGGGCTCCCATGCAAGTGGCATGGTTGTGGACAGAGAGTTGCATGTCTCTGGGCCTCAGGGGGCTGTCTGTAAAATGAGGCTGTGGTGGCACCCTGCACAGGGCACCATAAGGGCCACGTGAGGATGTGCGAGAAGTGCAGGTAGTGCGGGTGTGCAGGAAGGGTGTGTGCCATGGCTGGGCAGGTGAGGATCGCCAGGGAGGAAGGGAGGCAGGGGCCGCGACTCCTGGCTCCCTCAGAGCTGCAGGGCCTGCTGGAGCACCCGCTCTTCCTCCACCTTGTGAGGCAGTGTCACCACCAAGCTGCTGTTCTCCTGCATGGTCTGGCAGATGATCTCATAGGCCTTCTGGTTCCCTGACCAGCAGCGCCGGGCCACCTAGGGCAAGGAGGGGGATAGCAGTCCATGTCAACATAACCGGGCTCCCCACGTGAGTCCTGGCTCCCACACTTGGGGCCTCTCTCCTTCGGGACCTCTGAGGCTGTCCGTGGGGACAGCTGCCCTTTTGTGTCTGCCCCATTTCCACCCCCAGCTTAGGCTCCCTGTCTCTGGCCCTCCTCTGGGATCTGAAACTGGCGGTCATCACACTCAGTCCTGCTCCCCCAGCTCCAAGAATGGCCTTGCCTCCTGAGTCCTCCGCAGCACCTCCCTCCCTTCTAGAATCCACCTCAGCCTGAGCTCTACCTTCACAATGTCCCTGCAGTCCTCTTTCTTCCCTCCACCTGGTCTCCCCTGGATGATGCCACGCCTCCTCCCCCATTCCCCTCTGCCATTCTTGCCACCCCCGCCTCCGCCTTCCACACAGTCACCACACCTGCCCCCAACCCACTTTTCCATGCCACAGCCGGGGCATCACCTAGAACATAACCTCTTGCTCTGGGATGAAGACCTCCATCCCCAGCTCTGCCAGAAGCCCTGCAGCTCCCAGTGAGATGGGGTGAGTCTCCTGCCAGCACCCTCTCTGTCCTCATGCTCACGCTCCGGGCCCAGCCCAGGGGCTTTCAGTCACCCAAGCTGTCTGAACTCCCGCCTTTGCTCCAAGCCTCCCCTCATTCTCTGGGTCCCACCTGTCTCCCCATCATCACCTGACCTGACCTCCATTTGAGCTGATTCCCCCTTCCTGGCTGCTGTGCTGTGGTCATGAGAGGAATCCGGCCCCCATCCCCACACCCAGGAGATGCTGTATGACAGCAAACGTGGATGGGGATCACCCAGCTGAAGGCCCTGCCTTCAGGAGGTGGCAAGGACTGGGCTGACTTACACCATTGGAGACATCCCAGCTGAGCATCAGCCTGGCTCTCCCCTCGGCCTCCGGGGTACCGTCCAGCACGAGGCCGAATCCCCCGTTGATCACCTCACCCCTGCAGGAGGCAGAGGAGTTTCTAGTTCATTCCTGGGGCCCAACACTGCACAGAGCAGGCAGAAGCCCATGTTTTGGAAGCATTGGCTTGAGACGGCGTCAGGGTTGGGGCCGCCACACCGCCGGCCTCTGCAACCTGGTGGATGCAGGAGTCGTGTAGGCAAGCACAGCTGGGAGCAGCGTGGTTACCTGCCGCCTCTCTGCCCACTTGTGCCCCCTGTGCTGGGCCCGTCAGCCTTGTGCCCACTTCCACCACCCATTGGAGGTCATCCCTTGATGGAAACCTCCTGGGTACCCCCAGTGGGCTGTAGCTGCCCCCTCCCTGCATTCTCAGAGTGCTGCCCTATAAAGCACACTCCCCTTGGTGTGTCTTGTATTACTCAATTCAGTCGTCACTCTTTCTGGTTTTATCTTTAAAAAAAATATTTTTTTAGAGATGGTATCTCACTATGCTGCCCAGGATGACCACAAAATCCTGGCCTGAAGCAATCCTCTTGCTTCAACCTCCCAAAATGCTGGGATTATAGGCGTGGGCCACTGTGCCCCACCTGATTTTATCCTTATGATCTTTATCTTCCTTATCTCTTCTTTCTGCTTGCCTCAAGTGTATGGTGGGGTCCTTCTGATTACTTGATCTGAAGGCTAAGTTCCTTTATTTTCAATATTTCTGGTTTTCTAATTAATGCATTTCTCTCCTTCTAACATGATATGTTCTTGGTTTCATTTGTTTCCTAATAGATGAGTTGAACTTCATTAACTGTGTTGAAGCTCTGCTGCTGCTTCCATGCATGTGCACTGGAGCTGTTCCCCATCAGCTTGGGATGGCCTTCCCCATCCTCATCCATTCACCTACGAGCTGCTGCCCTTGAAGCATCCAGCCTTGGCTCCTGCTCAGTCTTCTCAGCTTTCAGTCACACACAAGAAGCACCCTTAATTTTGTAAACGCCTGTCGTTGTGTTGTTGCAAATGTGTCCCTCCTGCCTCTTATTCCTCACTTGCAGTATATCTGTTCCTTTTTCTTCCAGCATGCAAAATGTGCATCTAGTTTCCCTTGTCTCAAATCCTTCAGGCCCATCCAGCTTTCCCTGCTTCTCTGCCCAGCCTGAATCCTACTGACCACAACCTCAGCCAGTTCTCACCAGGAAGCCAGTGAGAGGTGCCCTGTGCCCCTTGCAGCCACCTACACTCGCCATTCCTGGTCCCAGAAGCTGCACCCCTCCTGCAAGTGAGCCAGCTGTGCTGCCTACCACCCTGCACTTGCATCCCTGCACCTGGGCAGTCCATGGCCTGCAGTGGGTTGCCCTCACACCTCCCACCAGCCTCCACGTGAGAGGTGCTCCAAGTCGATCTAAGGTCATTACCATTCATCTGTCAGAGGAGCAACAGCCATGCCCAGGCCTGAGCACTCCCAGTGTCCCGCAGCTAGAGAGGCCTCTTGGAGATTAGAACTACAGATTTTGTTTTAGAAGCCTGCATCCCAGAGGGTCAGAGACCAAGGCCGCTCAGCTTCAGGTGACCTTGGCAAACTGACCACAGAGGAACTCTGAACTTGCAGATCCCAGGAAAATGGGAACGCTAACACATTGCTATTAATGGTGAATTTGAGGTAACTCACAAATGGTGTTGGAACAACTAACTATACCTTTGAGAAAAACATGAAAGTAGAAAAACATAAATGCCAGATGTATTAAAGTGCATGATTCAATGAGTTAACATACATGAATAGTGTAGAAGGCCTTGCACATGTTAACACTCTACAAGTGTTCGCTATTATCAGCTCATTTCCTCTTCACCCCAGCCTACAAGGCAGTTATTATTATTATGCTTATTTTCTCATTGAGAAACAAAGGCACAGCAAGGCTACACTGTGCAGGCAGATGGCCTGAGAACTGCTGTCAATCATGGCACTCCAGGGCTGTCCATCGGGGCATCGTCCCCTGCACATGGGCAGAAGGCGTATGGGTGGGTGGGGGAGGGCTGTGTGCACAGACAGGGCCCTGGAAGCCCTGGCTACTCAGAGAGGTCTTCGGGGCAGAGGATCAGTGTCACCAGTAGCTTGCTAGAAATGCTGAATCTCCATTCCACCCCACACCTGCTTTTTTTTACTTTGTTCCCCATTTATTTATTTTTTTTGGTAGAGAGGGTGTCTCACTATGTTTCCCAGGCTTTACTCAAACCTCCTGGGCTCAAGCAATCCTCCTGCCTTAGCCTTCTGAGTAGATGGGACTATAGGCGTGCACCACTAGGCCTGACTCAGACCTGGTGGTGCACGCCTATACAATAATCTGCATTTTAATGATATCCCCAGAGGATTTCTGTGCACATTCAAGTTTCAGATGCACTGTAAGACATTGTTTAGTGTGAAAAAGTGGCAGTATCCAGATATATAATAGATGGTAGATAGAACACAGCCATTTACCCCTGCCCCTCCTGCATCTCACCAACAAAACTGCAGAGGAATTATTTAACCCACAAGGATGAGGAGAAAGGGACAGGAGAATGGGTGATGGGATTCTGAAAGCTGGAGGCAGGCATCAGAAAGCTCCAGCGCAGTGTGGCCATGGGAGGGACCGGCAGAACCCATCGGCGCCCCAGGACCGAGGGAACCTCAGGAGCTGGTGGTCAGCACCAAGGGGCTCCGAAGGAGGGCAAGAGCAGAGGTAAAGTTGGAAACACCGGCTGGAAGCCTGCTCACCTGAGGTGGGCTCCCAGATGCCCACCCACCTGCTGCCTAGAGGCTGCCCGAGTCGGCCCTCGGTGGCCACTGGAACTGACCCTCTCACGTGTGAGGCCGCAGCACCAACAGGGAGGCCTCACCCCTCTGACTGGGTCCTCCCAATAGGGAAAGGAGATCAGAAAAGTCTTTTCTGAGGTCCAAACAACCCAAGAACAAGAGCCTGGCTCTTGTCTTTATCTCTTGCACTCTGTGGCCCAGCCAGATGGCTCTGTCCTGCAGCCTGCGGTCCAAACGTCCACCTGAGCATGCAGGGCTGCAGCCAGCCAAGCAGTGCCCTGTTTAAATGTGAGCGCTGGGCAGATGGCACAAAGACAGACGGCAAATGGGCAATCAGGAAGAGGGGCTGCAGGAGACAGTGGCACAGAGGAGGCTAGAAACAACACACAGCTGTCACTGGTTGTCCTGGAGTGGAGCCAACAGACAAGTGGAAACATGGGAAGGTCGGTCCAGGAATGTGAGGGTGAGCACACAGCCTGGAAACAGGGATCAATGCGCAGGAAAGAGAAACTGCTGCAGAGTTGCGGGGGGTGGGGCGTCCCCTTGGAGTAGCCACGGTGGAGACAGAATTGGGAGTGGCGTCCCTTTGGAGTAGCCATGGTTGAGGGATAGACATTTTTTCCGACGGGTTAGATTATGTACATGTGTAAGTGTGATGGGTCCCAGGATGAATTTGTGGCACTTTCCCAAAAGACCCCTCAAGGGCAGCAGGGTAAAAGATTTTAGGTCCCAGTGTCTGGTCAGTCTGTGTCCCTGTCCACAGAGTCTGGGGGAAACCTTGGGGGAGCAACTTAGGAATCTGCAGGGAGCATTTCCTGTCTTGGGGAGGCCTGCCCTCAGGGCTGCCTGAATTCTGGCCCTGCTGTCCCTGCCCTAAGGCCCTGAGGGTGTGCACTCTTCCTCGGCCTGCCCAGCCCCGTCCCTTCCTGCCTTCGCCTGTCTGTCAGCAATGATAATGGATCCTGGGGAACCTGGGGTCAGACCCTGGCTCCATCGCCAGCTCTGTGGCCCTGGGCAAACTGCTCAGCCTCCTTCAGAGCCACTCTCTTCCCCTCCAGAAATGACTCAGGAAAACCCTGTGCAGAAATGCCAGGTACCCAATGGCCAGGCAGCCCTTTTCTGCCAGGAGCTTTCTATAGCCCCTGTGTTGGAAAGGACATAGCCTCAGTCACATTTTCCTCTAATTACAGCCACCTGACTGCCGCAGTGCGGAACTGCAGCCTCCAAGGACATGAGGCCAAGCCAGCCTGTCGGAATGCTCCACCGGGACTTGGCTCTGGAGGGCAGGGGACCACTAGATCCGGACAAAATAGGCTCAGAGGCCAGTTTGGAGATGGCCACTGGAGCCAGGCAGGGGGCGTTGTCCTCCCTCCGAAGCTGCAGCACCCCTTGCTGCTCCCCGCAGCCCAGAATCCAGCTTCAACCAGGAGCCCAGATCTGGGGAGCTTTTCTCATAGAGAACAGCCGGGCAGGGGCAGAGCTGGGAGCCAAGAGGAGAGGGGAACCAAGACACCAGGTCTCCTGCCCCCAGCCCAGCTGCCCTGGGAGCCTTGGCTGGGTTTTGCACTCTCAAGTGAGGTGGTCAGAGCAGGAACGAGAAGACCCTGGCCATGAAAGCGCCGGGAATTCCATGGGAACACATGGAAACTGACATGCTGGAAACTAACTGCACACTGGAAACTGACATGACGAGGGCGGCTGCCATTCTTGCAGAGCCTAAGAGGCCTCTGAGACCCATGTGGCTGGGGAGACCCAGAGAGGTGGGGTGGCTAATGCAAGTCCTCTCCTGAAGTTCTGTCAACTGTCTCCGCTCACGCAAGGAACACATTTTCCACAAAGGTGAGGGCAGGGGAGGTGACCAGGGAGGTAGGGCCCAGGACTTCAGGAACCTCAGCCTGGCCCTGCCCCAAAGGAACCCCCAAAACTTCCACATCAGCCCACACCCTGTCCTCTGAAACCTTCTTACCAGCCCACGCCCCCTCCGTTGTGAAGGGCGACCCAGGTGGCTCCGCGACAGGCATCTCCCACGAAGTTCTGCACAGCCATGTCTGCGGAAATAGAGACGCCTCTGCTCATCACCCCCTGCACTGGGTGGGCACCTGGCTCAGTCAGGCCAGCCTGGCTGGCTAAGCCAGCACTGCTAGGCCGGAAGGATGGGGCGGCAACTAGGCCCTAGGGACAGGGCCTCTCACAGCAGCAGTCGTGTGTGCTGGCAGAGCTGGAGCTAGAGCGGGAGAAACTGACACACGTCTAGTTGTCCCATGGTGGCGCTCTCCAGCACTGGGCACCAGGTAAAGCACTCCGGAAGCAGAGGGAACAGAAGAATTAAAAGGGATGTGGAACCAGTGTTAGTTCAGAGAAGTAGAGTGCCAAAGAGAGTCTCTCATACTCTTAAAAAGGGGGGCAGAGGAGCAAACTGCAAATAATAGGCTTCCCTTGACCCCATTAGGGAACTGAGGTCCCAGGACAACCATCCAACCTGAAACCTGGGGACTGAGAGCATCTGCAGAGAGAAACAGAGCCCAAGCCAGTCACCTTATAAGTGTTCAACACATTGCTAAGGGACAGGCGCAGGCCAGCCTGAGACCGTGAGCCCCTGGGTGGACAGCGGTAAAGGCGTTTGCACCCTCTTGCAGGCTCTTCCCCCAAAAATCCCAATGGATGCCACAGAGAAGATCAGGGAGAACCCTAAGAATATCCCCCTCCTCTTGGTTCTCGGCTATGAAGATGGGGAAGAGACCAGGAGCCAAAAAAGGCAAGAAATGCAGCTCTAGGATCTGGAAAGGTAAGGAAACAGCTGGCTGCCCACAGCCTGTAGGTCACCCACGTCCAGGGCACCCAGCTGGCCCGGTGTGCCTGGCACTTACCGGTTTTACAACTGGAAGTCCCACATCCCAGACCCCCTCAGTCCTGGGTTGGTCACTCTATGCCGAGCCTCTCAGGTGCCAGAACATCTTTTGAAACATTGTGACTGACTAAATGCATCAATTTTTAATAAAATCCAAATCTAAGATGAAAGTTTAAGACATTCTCATCTTCCTCACCTGCACAGAAGGCAGAGCCGTCGTAAATGTTGGAGGTCTCCCTAAAGGGGCTGTCGGTGCCGCTCACGTCATGGTGATCTCGGCTCAGGACCACCGGCGCCTGTGCATGGAAGGACAGGAGCTGTCAGCCAACAGTATCCACCATGGCTTCCTGGTAAAGGCTGAGGACAAGGGGCAGGTCACACCAGAACCCGCTGGATTTCTCCTCCTGGAAAATAGACCCTCTTCACAACTATTTCTGATGTCATCTGTAGCCTGGAATAGATTCACGTGTGCCCAGCAGCACTCGTGTGTAATACATGTGTGAGCTCACCGAGCACTCACAGCCACCCTGTTCAGATAGGCACAACCGTTATCATGCCCACTTCATAGATGAGAAAGCGGAGGCACAGAGAGGAGAAGAAATTTCCCCTATGTCACAGAGTGAGTGAGTCGTGAGCTGGGGTTTAACCCCACACGTGTTATATGCCGGCGCTCCTCGTCTTACGATGGTGCTACATCTTAATAAGCCCACTGTACTCTAAGTAAAAAACGACTTGAGTATTTTTAACTTACGATGGATTCATTTGGACGCAACCCCATTGTATGTCGAGGAGAGTACTAAGCAAGTGTCACTTTACACCATTGTAAAGCAGAAAAATTGTTAAGTCCGAGTGTCCACTTAGTCTGGGCTCAAGCCTCAGGCAGCCTGGCCCCTGACCTGTGCAATAGAGACGTGGCTGGCTGATGGCCTGGAGGTGTTGGAGGGCCTCACTGGGGGAGTATTTGGCAGTACCTACCATGAGACCTTGGGCAGGTCACTTCCATCTGGGAATAGCTCTTGGTTTCCTGGATGAGGTAATTGCTAAGAGCCTTTTCGTGCTGCCAGTCTCTCTGAGGACAAAGACTTTTCGCACAGAGAAAGCATTCATGCTGAGTTTGATTTTTTAATACACTCATCGGCAGCACTCCTTGTTTCCCAGGAATCTCCGGCTGCTCAGATACCCAGGAGAGGCAGCCAGCTGATGCTTTGCCCCCACGAGATGGATGTGGTACAGCCCTGGAAGTCAGGTAGGGCCATGGCTAAGGGGAGGTCAGCTGACTCCCTTATGCTGTGCATGGGCAGGCCTGCTATGAAAAGGAGTCCTGGCCGGGCACAGTGGCTCATTCCTGTAATCGTAACACTTCGGGAGGCCAAGGCGGGGATCACTTGAGGTCAGGAGTTCGAGACCAGCCTGGCCAACATGGCAAAACCCGTCTCCACTAAAAATACCTAAATTAGCCAGGTGTTGTGGTGCACGCCTGTAATCACAGCTCGTCGGGGAGCTGAGGCATGAGAATCGCTTTAATCTGGGGGGTGGAGGTTGCAGTGAGCTGAGACCACGCCTGGGCTATGGAGTGAGTCTTTCTCCAAAAAAAAAAAAAAAAAAAAAAAAAAGAGAGAGAAAAGAAAATGAGTTCTAACTGGCAATTTAAAAAACAGAGTGAAGGAACTGGGAGGAACCCTGACTAAAGAAAAGGAGTAGGGGGAGCCGTCGGACACTCTGCACAGGGAGCATGTCAGCCTGGCTCTGCACCTTTCAGTCAGGAGAGGGAGCACGCAGGTCAGTATGCAGTTTGCAGTGCACCTAGGGAGCAGCCCAGCTGTTTCAGCTAAGAAGTCCTATTCCTATCACCAGGCCCTGGAAACTTTTCAGGTAGCGCTGGTTGATGGGCGTGATCTTCCCAACCTCTCCAGGGGATCCCAAAATTTCACAGGCCCCCGTGCCAGAAGATGCATCCTGACAAAAGCCTGGGATGCCCTGTGCTCTTGAATGAAGAGGTCTGCCTTTCCCACCTTCAACAGGCCAGGCCTGTTCCCACGTCTTCACCTGTGCAATGAAACCACCTTCCCCCAGATATTCTGGCACTTTCTGGCCATTCAGGTCTCAGCTCAACGTCAGCAACTCAGAGAGGCTGTCCTGACCGCCGCTCTTCGCCATGTTCATTTCCTGCACGCCGCTCCTCATCCTCTGAAACCCTGTCGCAATGTGTGCCTTCAGCTTTATGTCAGTCACCCTTCACCACACTACACGGGTCTGTCTTGTTCTCTGCTGTGTCCCTGGTGGTTAGGACACGCTGCACAGTGGCCATGCTCAGCCAAGCACTGTCCAGTGAATGAACACATGCTTACTGACCCCTTTCTGCTGGCCAGCTGACCGCAGCCCGGGGCGAGTATGCCTGGAGCCTCCTAGCAGTCCCCGGGAACACCTGGGCTTCCAGGAAGCACTGGGTGGGTGCATTTGGCTGTGCCCCAGCAGGGCTGGCTACTGCCTTTGCTGCCGGTGCCAGCCCCAGAATCACGCCAGGGCAGTCTTCACACCTCTGTCCCAATGTCTATCTTACACCTGACCAGTAACATTCCTGGCACTTCTGAAAAGAGAGACGCCCGCAAGAACTCTGTGGCAGGAGGAGCCAGAGCCCCTCGGAGCAAGCATGCCCAGGGTTCCATCCTCGAGACGGGCTTGGCGATTGGCAAAATGAGCAAAAGCTAGGGAAGTTTGCCATTGCTTGAGAAAAGGGAACTCCATAAAGATGTTTAAAGTTACTTTGTGGAAGCTGACTCACTCAGTCCTCACACACATGCTTTTTAGTCTCTTTTCACAGAAGAGGGAAACCAAGGCTCGGAGAGGGCTACGGACCTGCCCAAGGTCACACAGCAGGGAACAATGATGGGGCCTGACACACACAGAGCAGGGTCCCCAGACACCTCACCCAATCCCAGATTATCCCCAGAGGGGCCTTGGAGCCCCTGAGCCACCTATGCTTCAGGGAGGTTACCTATTTCAAGCACTGCTCCTGCTCCCCCAGGCCCTCCTTCCCACCACCCCCTCACAGCCGCCTCACCCTTGCCTCCCCAGCAGAGCCCTTCTACTCAGCTGGTCCCAGGGACCAAAACCTTCAGCAAAACCTGATCTCCCTAAAGAGGGGGAAGTTTGGGCCTCAGCCATGGAAGAGCTAAGCTCCCGGGAGGGGCTGGTCCACTGCTCCTGAGCACTGGGCTGCTGAGGCCCAACGGGGGTGTCTCCCCACCCAGAAGGCTGTGGGGTGCAGCCGAGGCACACGCAGGAAGGCCCAAGGCAGGAAAGGCAGTGGGAAGAGGCTGAGGGATGCTTCCCCCAGAGCACAGGACACCTCACCTTGATCCTCCTGCAGGCGATGGCCTGGTTAATGGCCACAGCGATGGCCACGCGGCCCTTCTGGTCTGAGTACAGGATCCTTGCCTGGGAGCCCACCACCTGAGGAGAGAAGGGCAACAGGCATCTCAGCCAACACAGGCAGCAATAACAGGACCTGGGGTGCAGGGAGACACGGGTGGCACTTCCACTGTGGGACATGGCCCTTGGCAGCCTGAGCGCCTCTCTAACAAGGTCCAGGAGGACCCCCAGGGTGCATGGTAGCTCTCAAATCTGTGGCCTGAGGTGAGCCCCCACATTCAGCCCACTAGACAGCCATACCGGCCCCACATGTCCACTGTAGTCTGGGCCTCCAGACACCTCCCCCAATCCCAGATTATCCCCAGAGGGGCCTTGGAGCCCCTGAGCCATCTGTGCTCCAGGGAGGTTACCTATTGCGAGCACTGCTCCTGCTCCATCCCACAGTGATGACATCAACGCCATCCAGGGCAAGTTTGCATTGGGCCTGCCCCACTCTCAGTGTGCCATACAGCCTCTTGTCTGTGAGTCTTATGGGAAGATACTGTCATCCTCATCACAAGCTCCATTTTCCAGATGAGGAAATGGCCCCAAGAGGTGGAGCCACCTGTCTACAGGTTGACCTTGGGCCCTCTGTCTGTCTGCTGCACCCACGAGCTCAGCCACCCAGTGATCGCATCTCCTGACAGTAATGGGTGGTTGTCCCCGGGAGACAGCTTCAGCGCATGAAATTAGTCACTGTGTAGCCCCGCGGTCCTCAAGCAGGATGACATTTGGCAATGACTGAAGACATTTTTGGGTGCTGCTGGCATGGGTAGGGATGCTGCTAAATACTCTACAATGGCCCCCATGATGAAGAAGCCCCCAATGACTCCAAGAGATATGTGCACACACACGTTCACAGCAGCATGACAACAGCTGAGAGGTGGAGGCGACCTGGGTATCCAGCGCGGTGCACGGATGAACCAAACGTGGTCTGTCCATACAGTGGATTGTGATTCAGCCTTAAAAGGAAGGAAATTCCAACCCATGCTACAACATGGATGGGTGAACCCTGAAGACATTATGATAGGAGAAATAAGTCAGACACAAAAGGACAAACACTGTCTGATCTCGCTTATATGAGGTTGTTGAGTGCCAGGGGCCGTGGGAGTAGAATGGGGAGTTAGTGTTTAATGGGGACAGAGTTTTGGTTTGGGAAGGTGAAAAAGCTCTGAGATGGATGGTGGTGATGGCTGCACAGCAGTATGAATGTGCTTGAAGCCACTGCACTGCACACTCAAAAATGGCAAAGATGGTTAAGATGGTAAATTTTATGTTTATGTATAATTTACCATAATTAAAGAAAATTTGTACAGCCCCAAATGTGAGTACGCTGAGGCTGAGAAACCCTGGTTTCTCCAAAGAAGATGCAGGTGTCTGCCCCAGTTGCTGGTGAGCTCGACCAGGAGCCGGTAAAAGGCGGCAGGGCCGGGCCACGGAAGCAGCTGTGCACCTGACCGCAAGCTCAGCTTTGGCCGGGACAATAAGTCTAGCTGCTTCTTCCTCCCTCATGGGTTCCTAGAGAACAGGCTTATTTTACTCACACCAGCTGCCTCAAATCCTTTTCAGAAAAACTACTCGTGTGAATCAGCACTGCAGAGATTTTCAGATTTTTTGGATCCAGAAAAAAATTGGTGAGGAACTGACATAGGATTGCCCACTTTGTCAAGAGGGTACATTAAAAGAAAATAAATCAAAAAAATTTAAAAGGCAACCTTCTGCAGTCACCGTTCAGAAGAGAAAGCAACAGTAAGTATCAGGAGGCACACGATCTCCAGGGGACTTTAAGTCAAAGCAGACGCACCCTGCTTGCAGCTCCAGCTGCAGCATCCACCCCTTACACCCTCAACTCTGGCACCTCCCATGGCCCCTTCTCAGCCATGCTGGCATCCATCCTCTCAGGCTATCCCCCCTCTCTTCTCCACCCCATCTCTGCACTGACCCTGCAGCTCCAGCCGCCGAGTCTTGGCCTTGGCATCTCTGACTCAGCACCGTCACAGAGATGCTGTTGGCACGGGGACTCTTAGGCTGGATACAAATGCAAACCATTGCGTATGGATGAGACAGCCCAGGACAGGGGCAGGCCTCTCCTGGCCCTGGGACTCCTGGGCCAAGACCCACTAGTTCAGACACGGTCCATGGCCAAAGGTGTATGAACCAAATGCCCACTTTTTCTTCTGTTTTGTCCTCATTACACCCAGTCTACTGCCACCGTGGGGCCTGTGTACAGGCTGGGGCTTGTGCACGGGCTGGTCCCTCTGCCTCGATTGTCACATGGTTGCAACCCTCTCAGCATGTAGACCTGGATGCACATGCTGGACCCCTTCCCTGGCCACTCTGTGTGAGGCAGCCCCACCCACCCCTCCCTGCTGGTGCTTTCCTGCACACACACCCAGCAGAAACTGGGCAAGACACATCTGTTAGCTCAGCCTCACAACACACCCCCTGTACAAGCAGGGCCACAGGGGCCTGCTCCAAACACTGCCACCACCGTCTCCGCTTTGCAGATGAGGGCGTGGCGCTCAGAGAGGCTGAACCACTCACCCCAGGTCACACAGCTGAGGATATGGGAGGCTTCTCAGGCCCAGGCAGCCTGGCTCTAGAGCCCAAACTCTTTCCTCTGCAGGGCTGCCTCTATTTGTTGAGTAACAGGATGAAGAACGACCTGCCCAACTCTAGTCGCTGCCCCAGAGCCCCAGGCCACTTTCCCCCTCTACGTTTTAAATTATAAAATATACATACATAAAATGTACCATCTTAACCATTTCTAAGTACACAGTTTAGTGGTATTAAGTCGATTCATAATGTAAAACCATTGCCCCATCCATCTCCCCATTCCACATCCCCCAACCCCTGGCACCCACCATTCTGCTTTCTGTCTCTATGAATTTGACTGCTCTAGGGACCTCATAGACATGGAACCTTGCAGTATTTGTCCTTTTGTGACTGGGTTATTTCACTTAGCATGGTGTCCTCCAGGTTCATCCATGTTGTCGCGTGTGTCAGCACTCCCTTCCGTTTGAGGCCGAGTCATATTCCATCTCATGGTTAACCCACACTTTGTTTATCCATTCGTCCATCAGGGAACACCTGGGTGGCTTCCGCAGCTTAGCCATTGTGAATAGTGCTGCTGTGAACATGGGCGTGCAAGTATCTCTCTGAGTCCTTGCTTCCAATTTTTTGGGCTACACATCCAGAAGTGGAATTGCTGGGTCATAGGGTAATTCTATTTTTGATTTTTTGCAGAAGCTTCCTCCTGATTTCCATGTGGCTGCACCATTTCACCAACAATGCACAAGGGTTCCAAATTCTCCGTGTCCTCTCCCAGGCCACCCTTTAAAGGTCCCTGGCTTCTTTCTCCAGCAGCCCCTTGGGCTGCTTCCCCTCCCAGTGTGGACACCATGGGGCTGGCACAAACAGTCACACAGGATCTGGTGTGTGCACCCTCTCAGGGCTTGGCAAGCTGGAGGCTGTGGACCAGGCTGAGCGCCCGTCGGCAGCACCTCACCTTTGGTCAGTCTTCTGACAGCACAGCCACCCCAGCCTCCCCCAGGCCTGGGCCCTCACCAGCCGGTGCCTGGCGGCCTCCTGGATCCAGCGGATGTTGTCCATGTACTGCAGCTTCACAGACACCTTCACTGCAGGAGAGAGGACAGTAGGCGTCAGAGACCCTCCAGGGGCACAGACCTGCCCTCAGGCAGGCTGCTCAGCTCAGCACAGACCCTGCCCCGAGCCCACCACTGAGCTAGGACACAAGGTGAGGGAGCCCACCCCACCCCACCCCTGCCTTTGTGAACTTGGGGACCAGCAGTGCCAATGGCCCCATGAATTAATAATGCACAGCCGTGCAGCGCACTGCCTGATGCACTCGGTCCCTCCACAAATAGCTATTCAGTGCCTACTATACACCAACACTGAGCAAGGCACCAGGAACAAAGACCGCTGTGGGCCGTGAGGAACACAGGACTGTGTTGAGGGCTCCCCAGGATGGTGGATGCGGGGGCTTTCTGAGGAAGTGGCCATCAAGCTGAGTCTAAAGGCTGGGAAGGAACCGGACAAGGAAGCTCTGAGGGAACAGCCTTCCAGGCAGAGGGAACAGTCAGTGCAAAGGCCCTGAGGTGAAAATAAACTTGGCCTATGCAGGAGCTAGCTGGCCAAGCTCACGGAGTATGTGTGCATGTGAGGGGGCACAGGAGCCAGCCTGACCAGCTCGTGAAAGCAGACTGGTAATTTTCCAGAAATTGTGGGAGCCAGTGGTTAACATAAATATCATTAAAATTTTAAATAAGCTTACACTTTTACCAAATTATATTAAAATGAAGGTAATAGAAATCCCTCACTCCTGTGACTTCACAGCCTTCGACTAGAGTATCTGCCTGGTGGAGATGCCGCAGGGCGTGTGCTGCGGGCATGTGGAGCTGGGTCAGCATGCCTGGAAACCAGCCAGGCCTGGAGTCTTTACTCCAGGGTCTTCGTGGGTGCAGCAGCTCAGGGCTTCTTTCCGGAGGGCTGGTCGTTCCCCACTGGCTGCCTGCTGTTCTCACACCAGGGAAGCCCAGGAGACATCTGACCAGACCCCCAAGAGAAGGCCCCTGCTTCCCCTGACCTCCTGCCTGGGCCCCTGCCCGCCTCCTCCTCCACAGGTGACCACGTCTCCCCTCTGCCTGGCTCTCCTACTCTGAGTCTGTGTAACCTGGGCCCCTGCCCAGCCCACCGAACCTGGCCAGCAGCAGGGTGTAAGGGCCCTAGAGATGTGAAGCACACAGCAGAGGCTGGTGACCCACACAGAAAAGCCACCCGACCTGCAGGAAAGCTGCAGAGAGACCAGGGTAAGAACTGCAACAACAGAGGAAGTGTCATAAAATAACCATGAAACAACAACGTCAGACCCACTCAACGAGAGCAAAAGTTGGTTAAAAACAAGGCAGGTCATGTAGACATGGAAAAACACAACCCTCTGGCAGAACCAACACTCAGCATCAGCAAAACCCAGGATGAACATGGGGGACCCTGATGCAGAGGAGATCCTTGTGGACCTGGCAGGCGTGGAAGGCTGGTGGGAGCATGTGGAGGCAGCTTCATCATGGAAGACAGCAAGAAGGAACTAGAAGCACTGCTGTCAGCACTGCCCTGGCCACGTGGAGGGGGAGGCTGGGTCTGAGAGGGACTGTGGTGTGCTGCGGGCTGCCCAGAAACCCTGGCCCCGGCCACTGCTGCCTGGCCACCCTAGCCCTGGACCGTCCTGCTTCAGCCGCTTTGAGGGGCTTTCTGTCACTCGCAGCCAGAGGTCCTCACTGGCAGAGCCCAGGACAGCTCTGGAGGGCAGAGGCTTGGTGTGGGTGGGGCCTGTGCCTCCACGGCTGAGAACGACACTTGGGGACCAGGATCTTTGCAACTCACTCAAGTTTCTTTAAGTCCCTTTGTGTTGCCAGCTGAGCACCCACCAGACTCACAAAGTCATTTGCGCCCAGGTCCCCTCCCAGAATTAGCTAGGTGGGCCTGCTATGGAAGCTTGTCTCTATGGAGGCAGAAGCTTTGGGGTGGCCACCCACCCATGGGTATCCCCACCAACGGCATCACCTCCATCAGCAATGGCTTCCTCCAGCACAGATGTGGCCAGTTCGTCTGTGACCGCCAGGTCCTGGGGGTCCCCCGATGTGCAGACCCAGCGGAAAGGCCCAAATCCCTGGGAGAATATGTCCCTGCAAGCACAGATGCCTCCTCACCCTGGGCCCCCTGGCTTGTTGGGGGAGGGGGTGCAGGTGTGAGCATGCCAGGGAGGAGGGCTCAGCATCCGGAAGTCAGGGGTGGAACCCCCAAAGCTGTCATTGGACAGAAAGTTCCAGGGGCCTCCCTGTCCCCTCTCTGTGTCCCAGTGCCCCCAGCCCTCCATCCCTGCCTCCTGGCTGTACCATCTCTAGCTACAGGAGTGGGGAGCTGGGACCTGGGCAAACAGAAATGACCCCAATTGCTGTTACAGATGACAAGAAAATCCATCACCTAAAAGTGACAGTCATATTGAGAGGAGAGTCAACCTGGGGCTGTAGCCTTGGGGAACTCGCCCTAGGTGAGCTTATCTTCCCAGGAGCCAGGCTCCAGGACAGGGCTGTCCTGGGGGGAGGATGCCGTGGCCTGGGCCCTCCCTGGGCTGCTGCACTTGCTGGGCCAGTGGGTGCCTCCTCCTGGGCAGCCCTCCCTCTCCGGAGAGTGCCAGCTGACAGTGCTCAGCCCCTCCCACCTCTGCACCCCACAGTGAGCTTGACGGTGAGTGGCACTTGCCTTTCTCACCTCCATCTCTCTCTCGTCCCATGTGGCACCCACTGAGGACTGGCACATCTTCCAAAAGTCATGTGGTCCCTCCTGCCCCCAGCAGAAAGCCCAGACTTCTCAGCTTGGCCCAGGCTCCTCTCTGGCTCCCACCCTCATCCCCTGCTTGTCCTGGGCTGCTGGCCTTCCCTAGACCTGCACCCCCATGGCCAGAGAGGCCCATGACCCCCAGGGCCACAGCAGGTGCTGGGCTTCATGATCCAGCCATCAGCCACCCACGAGGGCCTGTGAAGACATATCATTCAGGTGCAGTTGTTTGCCAGGAAGTGGCCTCAGCCTCTAGATCCTGCAGCCCACTGTTCTCACTGAGGCCCTGCAGGAGGTGTCTCTCGTCTGCATTTCCTCCTCACCTGCCTGTCTGCGGTGGAAAACCCATGGACGGAGCCTGGCCACTTTGGGGCAGTGTGGAGGTCTCAGTGCATGACCTCAGGGGCGGTCAGAGGCTGAAGCTTCTCCAACTTAAATACCCAGGACGCAGACCCTGAAGGGGGCAGGGGTGGCACTGGGCACACTAGATGTGGCAGCCGCCCATCACTCACCCCATGATGTGCTGCACATAGGAAGGGTAGCGGAACTCTGTCCTGCCAGCACCTTTCTTCTCCACATCCGCTCCTGTGGGCAGAGCCCGGACAGTCACCACCCAAGGCAGGACACCCATGGCCACCCTAGATGGCAACTTAAACACAGGGCCCAGAGGGAGGCTGGGGAAGGATGCACAAGGTCTTTTTCATGTAAAAGAAGAGAAAAGCAGGGGCAGCCGTGGCCAGCACGCTGCTGTGTGGCCAGGTGCAGGATGCATGCGCTTGCCATGGACGCTGTGTCAGCCTCCAGCGCGCCAGAGCCCGCCAGCTGCAGGGAGGTAGACAGGGCTGGGGGGGCTTCCCACTGCGGACACTGTGCCTTTTGAACCTCATACCCCATGAAAGAATTGCCCATTTTACAGAAGGAAGTTTCCATCACAGAAAAGGAAAGCTGCAATTTTGGGACTGGAGCTTGCACCTGATTCTTGTACCTGCTCTCCGTATGGGACTTTATGTTCCTAAAGCACATGGAGAAACTGAGGCCCAGAGAGGCTGACCTACCTGGCTGGGCCTCAGCATCCAGAAGGCCTGGCAGAGGCACAGCGAAGCCTCGGTCAGGACTCACTGGGCCACCCATGGCACCTCCGAGTGAGGTGGGAGCCAGTGGCACTGGCCCGAGAGGCTGGGCCCATGGTGGTGGCCCCTCCCTCCTCCTCCCTCCTACCTGCTCTCTGGGCCTCCAAGAGGAAGGCATTGCCGTAGTCCCAGAAGAAGAACTTCTCCTCGGCCAACCTGTTGATGGCTGAGACTTGCCTCCTCAGGCTGCAACAAGCCATGGGTCAGCACCACCGCTGCGAGGCCGTGGGGCCTCCCCAATGTGGCACCCGCAGTCGCACCCGCCATGCTCCCCGCCAACTTCCAGCCCCACTGCCTGGACTGCTCCTGCTCCTCGGGTCGGCCCCACCCACCTGGAGTACCCCTGCCCCTGTCATCTGTTTAGAACCTCTGCACCTTTCAAGGCCCAGCTGGCAACTCCCTAAACAAGCATTTCCTGGTCCCCAACCCCATCAGGCCCTGGGGAAAAACAGATGCCCCAGAGAGGTCTCACACCCCAGCATCTACTTGGCGCCATGCTGGGACTACACTGGGCATTCAGCAAATGTCACTTCAGCTTGTCCCCCTGCACTGCCGAGAGGTAAGTGTGTCATGACTCCGTCTGACGGGTGGAGTCAGAGGCTCAGAGAGGTTAAGGTCTTGCCCAAGGCCAAGCAGCTGGTTGCTGGAGAACTAGGTGGTGGCCAGAGCAGGACAAGGTGGTCTGCCCAGGCCAAATGCTTCTGCCACCCCCAACTCCAAGTAGCACCTTTCCTGGACCAGGTCCTTGAACACAGCAGGGTTGGAGGCCATGAGGCTCTGGGCCTCCGTGAAGCTGAGCTGCACAGGGTAGTAGCCGCCATTGAATGGGTTGTGGCAGGATGTCTGATCTGACCCCAGGTCCACCAAGCACTCCCCCGTCGTGTCCAATTCGTGGACCAGGCGCTCCCTGGGGAAGCCATGCGGTGGTCAGTGCAAGCCACACACAGCCTGGGCCCAGAGTCTGGGGCCAGCCAGGTGGGGACCCTAGCACATTTTCCCACCCACAAATCCAGCAGGCACAGCCCGAGCCAGACCCTGCTTTCCCCCTGGAAAGAGAACCTACGGGAAGGCTGTGGGCAGGGCAGGGATGGCTGCCTCAAGCTTGGGTAAGGGTGTGGGCCAACAAGGGTGGCGCTGAACTGGGGCTCAAAGCTTTGTGTCCCGGCAGCTCCTGGTCAGCATTGAGGTCTTTGCTCAGGGGGCCCCATCTGGGTTCCCAAGCTGGCCATCAACTTCCAACCCCCACTCACCAAAGAGCCACCACGTTGCCATGGTAACCAAGGCTGAGCACCTCCTTTTTTTTCCTTGCTTCCCTGGAAGGACACAAAAGCAGAACAGGTGCCCCCCGCACCTGTGCATAGGTGCCCCAGACACACCTGCACCCCAGCTGCACACAGGGGCAGACGCAGGAGGCCACCAGAGGTATTGTGTGCAAGCGTGGGGGCCATGGGGCTGGGCCATGAAGCATGCCTGCAGGACCCCGACTTTTGTCCAGGACACAAAACTATAAAGGGAAAATCCAGACCCAAATGCCCCAGACCAGAAAACCCACATGGCAGTGGCAAAACTGCCTGGGCAATCCATGGAATTTGGGTTACTGATGTGGGACCTCCACAGGGGTCTTTACAGAACCCACCCAAGGTGGTCCCAGAGTTGCAGGATTCACTAAAGATGATTCCCAAAATTATTCGGAAAAATAGGACAGGAAAAATCAAAGCATATTTTGGGGAACAGAAGATGTGAACAGGCCTTGCAGGTAGTAGAGATATCAAAAAGCAGCAATACGCAGGGAAGGTGGTATGGCCCCCAAGAAAGAGCAGATTGAATGCTTACCAGGAGTGGCCTGGAGAAGCCCGAGGGAGCCAGGCACCTCCCCTCCCCCAGGGGTGCAAGGTTGACAAAGCAGGAAAGGACACACAGTCCCAGGGCAGCAGGGAGGCCGGCCCAGCCCAGGGCTTGTTGCCTTCCCAGCTGAAGGACCCTGTGGGAACCGTGAGCAGAGCTCACTCCATTCCCATGGGTCTTCCTCAGCTCAGGGGTTGCGGAAGTGTGGCAGACAGGTTGCTCCAGGCAGTTCCTTAAACTGATTTTGATGTATGTGTATGTGTGTGTGTTCATGTGTGGATGTGCATGCATTTGTACATATATATGTATATATGCGTGTATATGCATATGTGTATGTATGCGTGTGAGAATATATGTTATGGGCATGTGCGTGTGTGTGTTGCATGTGTGTGTGTGTCTGTGTGTGTTTATGGTGTGTGCATGTGTCTGTGTGTTTATGTGTGTGTGCGCCTGCGTGTTTATGTGTTTGTGTTTGTGTGTGCTGTGTGTCTCTGTGCACGTTTATGCATGTGTGCATGTGTGTTGTGTGCGTTTATGTGTTTGTGTTACATGCATGTTTGTGTACATGTGTTTACATGTGTTTATGTGTGTTGTGTGTGCATGTATGTGTGTTATGTGTTTGTGTTTATTATGTATATGTGCATTGTGTGTTGTGTGTGCATGTGTGTGCATACGTATTGTGTTTATGCATGTTAGTGTGTATGCATGTGTGTTATGTCTGTATTTATGTTTGTGCATGAGTTATGTATTTATGCATGTTTGTGTTTGTGTGTGCATGTGTGTATGTCTGTGTCTGTGTTTATGTGTGTGTATGTGTGTGTTTATGTGTGTGCATGTGTGCACTCTGTGTGTGCCTGTGTGTGCATGCATGGTTGTGTGTCTGTTTATGTGTGTGTCTATGTATGTGTTGTGTGTTATGTGTCTGTTTATGTGCATGCATATGTTGTGTGTGTTTGTGTGTGCAAGTATGTGCGCATGTGTGTGCTGTGTTCTCTGTGTATGTGTTTATGTGTGTTAAGTGTGTTCATGTGTGTTACATGTGTGTTGTGTTTGTGTGTGCAAGCTTGCGTGCATGTGTGCTGCGTTCTCTGTGTATGTATGTGCATGTGTGTGTTGTGTGTTTATGTGTGTGTTATATGTGTGTTTATGTATGTGGGTGTGTCTGTGTGGTTATATGTGTGTGCATGCATGTTGTGTGTGTTTATGTGTGTGTGTTTATGTGTGTGTGTGTACATGCACACACTCAGGATGCTAAACAGCCTGAATAGGGATGGGAGTTAGGTCGGGGAAGCCCCTCACAGCACACCTGGAGTGTGGAATTTCTTCTATCATTGATGAAAAATTATCTGAGAGTTCTAAAGAGGGTGCAATGTGGTTGGATTGGTATGTTAGAATGATAGGTCAAAATAGTTCACTGCATCATTTCTCAAATTTTGTTTACATTTTCATCAGAAACAGCTTTTAAGCCCCTGTGGAGATTCTAGTCGAAGCCAGGTGGGCAACCACTGCACCGATGTGTCTTCCCGTAACAGGACTCTGCTCTGCGCAGTAAATTAATTGAGAGAATGCTTCAAAAGTGGCATCCTAGCAGGAGCCCCCAAGACAGGCTTCCCACCATCCCACTGAAATACCTCTGAAGACTTTGCCTAGGGTTGAGGTGGAGAAACCCACCGACTGCCCCTCAGCACCGTGGGCGAAGCTCTGCCCTGGAGCACAGGGAGGGAGTGCACGCCTCACAGGCTCGCCACTGCAACAGCGCAGGGCAGCCCCTATCACAGGCCGGGCCGGCTCTGCGAGCCCACACAGCAGGGAAAAGAAGATTCATGCTTCGCAGAACCAGGTAAGAGCATGGGAACCCCAAGAAGGCTACCTGAAGCCCATCAAAGCCAAGTGTCTGACACCAAACCCACAGCCCAGTGGCTGCAGCCGGCAATGACGGAATGTTGGAGGCTCTTCCAGAGGCTTCTGCCCTATCACCACCCACGGGTCAGCCCTTGTGTGCGTGTGTGTGTGTGTGTGCATGTATATGTACATGTGCATGTATGTGTGGTGCCCACATGTAGCCAGCTGTCAGGCATTAAACAGGCCCACACCAAGCTGCCCCATGGGGGTCTTCTCGTGGCCTCCTGCTGCCACGTGTCAGGTGTCAGGTGTCCGGAGTTGAGCTTGGAGCGGTACCTGAGCCTCTGGATGCAGCGGTCCAAGCTGTCAGTCACTTCCATCAGCCAGCCCTGCTTGTGGCGTTTCTCAAGGGCTGCTTTATCCACCTGGGGCCATGAGACATGGGGCCACCCGGTTACAAATCTTCCCTAAGTGTATCATCCTCAACTAGGAAGGTGTCATCCCCTGTAGGTCCCTTGCTTTTCTATAACACAGTCTCAGGGAAGACACCATGAGCTGCCCTCCCTCTATTTATTCCTTCTTCCGCCTCCCTTATAAGCAGAACCCAGGTAGTGTTCAGGGTGACACGGTTCAGCCCCAGGAGATGGTCTACGTCCAAGCTAATCACAAGGACCTGTCCACGATCTCCATCCTCCCTTGCAGATAAGAACATCGATTTCATCTAAGACTGACCAATGAGATAAAAGGAGAGGTTTGGAGACATGACTTTCCTGAAAAAATAGAGTCATAGCAGACACTTCCCTTCTCACCTCTTCCTGTCTTGAACATGGATAGGATGGCTAGGGTAGGGGCAGCCATTGTTTCTACAAGGGAAGCGCAAAGGAATCTAGAGATATTAACATCATTGAGCTGCCAAACCAATGCCAACACTGTTGGTTACGTGAGAAAAATAAAACCCTATTTACACAAGCCACTGTAGGTAGGTTTCTTGTTACCTGCAGTTTGGTGCACTCCTAACAAGCACAGGTACGTATGATGTAGGTTTGGCATCAACTGAGTGCAAATCCCACTGGCACATATCGCCAAGGCTTGCCTCAAGGCTCCTTGCCTCCTCCACTTCCGACTTCCCGTCCTCTCCTTAGCACCCACCAAAGAAAGATGCAAGAGCCTACTATAGTTGGGATATATTTGTCCCCCAAACCTCATGTTGAAATTTGATCCCTGGTGTTGGAAGTGGGGCCTGATGGGGGGTGTTTGGGTCATGGGGCAGCTTCCTCATGAATGGCTTGATGCAGTCCTTGCAGTAATGACTGAGTTCTTGCTCTGTTTGTTCCTACAAGAGCTAGTTGTTTAAAAGGTCCAGCACCTCCCTCTCCTCTCCCTGCTCTCCCTCTCTCACCGTGTGACCCACCAGACCCCCTTCACCTTCCACCATGAGTGGAAGCTTTCTGAGACCTCAACAGAAGCAGATGGGGGCACTATGCTTCATGTACAGCCTGCAGAACTGTCAAACAAACCTCGTTTCTTTATAAATTAGCCTCAGGTGTTCCTTTATAGAAACTCAAATAACTAAGATGATGCGGCCACTGAGGGAAAGCTGCCTGCACTCACCTCTATGGAGGGTGACCTCTCTGCCTCCCCACCTGTTCAAGGTGGGGAGTCTATGAGTTCATTTATTCACACACATTCATTCCCTCCCATCTGTATTCCAAGGATGTGGTGGGATACAGGAAAGCTATACCCATAAATAGACGGTCAGAGTTTTGTGGGAGGGCAGTCGACAGGCATTGCCCATGCAGGGTGATGGGCACTTTGAAGGCAGGAAGCTTACGCCGCCCATGGGAACCCACCCAGTGAGGTCCACTGGGGCTTTGTGGAGGAGGCAAGGGTGGCCTGGGCAAGGAAGGATGAGAAGGGGGGGTCTGTGGTGTAAGTGATCCGGGAGGAAGAAGGGAGGGAGGGAGGGAAGGAGGGAGGGAGGGAGGGAGGGAGGCAGGCAGGAGTGAAGGCCAGGAGCCCCCCAGCTCACCTCTGCTATCACACCGATGCACCCCACGATGACTGCGGCCTTGGCCTGAGCCCCACTCATTCCGCCGAGCCCAGAGGTGACAAAGACCTTCCCAGCCAAGTCCTCGATGCCCAGGTACCGACGTGCAGCATTCAACATGGTGAGCTGCAGGGAGAAAAGGTGGGGGCTCACTGCCCACTCCCAGCCCGCCCCCTCCACCCCCCATGCTGGGAAGCCCACAGCCAGGCGTGGCCCCATCTCTCACCACAGTGCCGTGAACGATTCCCTGGGGACCGATGTAGCAGTAGCTACCTGCTGTCATCTGGCCGTACCTGACCACAGGGAGAGAAGCCAAGCCCAGGGCTCAGCCAGTGCCAGGCCCAGGTCCTCCCAGCCACTCCTTTTAGGAGGTTGAAAATTAGTATTTAACTACCCAATAGGCATTAATATATTCTCCTTCACATAAAATAGAGAGAGAGAGCACAGAGAACACAAGAAGGCTATGGACACCCTTGTCCCCTCTCGCCTTCCAGACATTTTACAAGCAGATTTTGTTCTGTTAAAAACTGTAGTGTAATTGGTGAAGAATTGTTTTGGGGAATATTTGGCTGTATAGACTCCAGCTGAACGTGTGCAGCATGCCCACACTACATGCTTACGCCAGGTAGAGACACACACAAGGATGTTCACCGCAACTTTAGGTGCAAGGGCCAAGACCTGAAGCTGCTGAGATGCCCCTCCACCGGAGACGAGAGAAGTGAGCGGCAGAAACACCACACGGCAGAGAGGGACAGGGCCCTGCACTGTGCCCATGGAAGCAAGCCAGATTGGGAGGCAAAAGGGTTAAATAAATTAGTGCAATTGAACACTGCAGGTAAAGGAAGAATACATGAGATCTGCTTCCTGAAATGCAGCAATCTCCTAGCTCTCTTGTGAAGGTGGGAAAGACAAGGCACAGAGGCCGGCTCGAATGGTCTAACCACCTAAATTGCCAAGCCCACATGCATAGATAGTGTTTGGAAGAACACAGGAGACACTGTCAACTGGAGAATCTAGGATGTGAGAGGGATCTCCTTTTCAGTGTAGCTCCATTTATAATGCTTGATGAAATACTTTGCATTGCCGGCCACCGTGGCTGATGCCTGTAATCCCAGCACTTTGGAAGGCGGAGGTGGGTGGATCAACTGAGGTCAGCAGTTCAGACCAGCCTGGCCAACATGGTGAAACCCCATCTCTACTAAAAATACAAAAAATTAGCTGGCCGTGGTAGTACATGCCTGTAATCCCAGCTACTTGGGAGGCTGAGGCAGGAGAATCACTTGAACCTAGGAGGCGGAGGTTGCAGTGAGCCGAGATCACACCATTGCACTCCAGCCTGGGCAACAAGAGCAAAACTCCATCTCAAAAAGGAAAGAAAAAGAAATAGTTTGCATTACCTCTATAACAAATGAAAAGCTTTCATTCCCTGAGAGGGGCTGTGCGAGACCTCTCTGGGGCACTGGCCGCATTCTGTGCCTAATGGTTTTGGTTGCACAGATGCACACTTTGTCAGAACCCAAAATGTGGTGCACGTAAGATGTGTGCATCTTATTACATGCAAGTTTCACCTCAAAAGAAAAAAAAATAAACAAACGTTGAATTCCCGTCAGTAATATTTTCAATTGACTTTGAGATGCATAAAAAAAAAAACAAAACAAGTTGAATGGATGGATAGGCAGAGGGACAGATAGCCACATGATAAAGTGAGTATGGTAAGTAGCACATTCGTCACAGAAATTCGGTGGTATTCACTGTAAATTCGGTCAATTTTCTTATGTTTGAAATTGTTCATAATAAAATGTGGGAAAAGGCAGGATCTAAAATTGTAGGTTCTCTTGCATTCAAGAATATAAAATTTGTAAGCATATACATAAAACTACTAGGGAATATGTAAAAATAAAATTAATTATGCTACAGTTCTGTGACTATGTCTTTCAAAACTTGCATTTAATATCACCATTTTGCTTTATAATGACCCATGGCTAACGGGGAAACACGGTGTAAACAGACTGAAATAGTGACTTACATTGTAACCCCCAAGGCAAAGAGCTTCTCATACTCCGTCCGGGAGGAGTAGTTGGGAATGACCTGGAGAAGAGGATGGGGGCAGACAGAGGGGCTGAGGGCTTGGAGGGCGAGCACAGAGCCCTGGGGATGATGCACAGCGTTGGGACACTGGGCTTTCTTTCCAGCGTCTGCACCCTCTCTTTGGAGCCCTGGGCAGGTGCTGTGCCACCTGCTGGGGACCCACCATCCCATTGGTGATGACGAGCCGTGGGGCACTGCGGCTGCTGGGAAAGAGGCCAAGTGGGTGCCCACTGTACATGACCAAAGTCTGCTCCTCTGTCATCTTCGACAAGTAGAACATGGTCAGCCAGAACTGGGGGAAGAGCAGAGCGTGGGGATTCTGTCAACAGAAGCAGCACCCCACACCCAGCCCCACACCACCGTCCACGCCTGGACAGCTCCCACAGGCCCCCAGGTCTCCATTCCACTCCAGTGGCCCTGGTGCCTCCCTCAACACCACCTCGCCCATTCCTATAACCTGAAATTTCCCCACACAATCTCCAATGCTGGAGCCTCAGGCACCAGGGAGGCAGAGGCCTGCATCCTGAGCTGTGGGTTTGTAAGCTCCTAGGCCAGAGGACCAGACTAGAGGAAAGGCCAGGGGTGGGGACGAGGCCACACGGTGTGCAGTACCTGAGCCCAGTTGCTGAACACCTGCCCATTTCCTCCGTAGGTCACCAGCTCCTGGGGAAACTGAGGAAGACACGGGGTCATCTGAGATGAGGGCCTGGGAAGGGCCTATGGAGTTGCAGACAGGGAGAGAAAGGGCCCCCATCCCCTGGGGGCCCAATGGGGCAAGGAGAGAAGCCAGAAGGGTGAGGCCCAGGGACGGACACATCTGCAAGAACACTGGCCCCAGCTGCAACTGGAGCAAGGGTTCAGCTTGGGGTCAGGGGCAGATCTGGGTCTGGGGTCACTCTGGGAACTCAGCCTGGGGTCAAAGGCAGGGTTGATCTGTGACCAGGGTCTGGGGCCAGGGCCAGGGTTTAGGGCATTCCCACCTACTAGGCGAAGTGGTCACATTCTGGCAACATATCACCCCCAAGGAATGCAGGGACACACCCCAGAGGCATTCCATTCTCAAATATGGGCAGCTGCTCTATAGACTGGCTCAGGGTGCCCGAGACAGGCACATGGGGCCAGATCCATGCTACCCAATATGGTGGCCACCAGTCATGAGTGGCTTTTCAGCTCTGCTCCTTGCATAGATACACCCCTGATTTCAAAGGCTCAGGATGAAAAACAATGTAAAATATCTCATTAATAATGTTTATATAGATTACATGTTAAAATAATAATATTTTGGATCTGGGCATGGTGGTGGGTGCCTGTAGTCCCAGCTACCCAGGAGGCTGAGGTGGGAGGATCACTTGAGCCCCGGAGGTTGAGGTTGCAGTGAGCCAAGATCAAGCCACTATACTCCAGCCTGGGCCACAGAGTGAGACCCTGTCTCTCTAAAAAAAACAAAAAAAGTAAAAAAATAATATTTTTGATATATCAGGATGAATAAAATATAGTGTAAATTTGTTTATTTTTACTTTTTCATATGGCTGCTAGAATATTTAAAATTGGACGTGTGTCCACTGCAGCCACAGTGACGTCCTGGTTTTAAGGCCGTACTATAGACACGGATGCAACCACTGGGGGAAGCCGAGGGAAGGGCCAGGGACCTCTCTTACTAGCTTTGCAACTTTCTGTGAATCTATAATTATCTCAAAATTAAGAGCTTAAAAGCATGACACGTGTGTCTCGTGTTCTGTTTCTGCTGGACAGTGCTGGGCCTCGGTTTCCCTGGCTATTACCTGGGCCACGGCAGGATCCAGGTTGTTCATAATCATGTGCATGATGGCAGCAGCCACTTTCGTCTGGCAGGGGTACTGCTCAATCGGGTAGGCCCTGCAAGGGAAAGCCCAACCACCAGGCTGCCCTTCCCGCCAAAGCACAGCATCTAGCCTGGCCCCGCCCAGCCCCTGGCCGCTCAGGCAAGGATAGCCGGACACGGGGCCTGCAGAACTAGCTAGGAACGTACAGTGGGGGCTCCAGAGCCACTAGGGCTGAGGGAGGTGGCGTTCAGGCCCCAACCCACCCTGCTCTCCCTCCCCTCTTGGCACACTCCACCTGGGAGACAGCTGCTGGCAAAGCAGAACTGATGGCTGCTCTCCAGAAGCCTCTCCCTCTGGGTAAGCAGAGTTTATTCATTTGTTCTTTCATTCATTCAACAAACACTTTTGGGCACCAATTCTCCAGCAGGTGCCAGGCCCGGAGGTACTGGCTGGAGTGAGGAACGTGGCTCCTACTTTAAAGGGAACAACCCTGGGATGACTCAAGGCAAGCCTGGGCCGCTGGCATCTTTGAGAACAATGAACTGCAGAAATGCAGACTCGAAGCTCCACCCCAGAACTGCTGGGTCTGAAACTGGGGTGAAGCCTGGCAGCCCATGTTCCCACAAGGCCTCCAGGGGTGCTGTGCACACTGTGGTTTGAGACTCTTATCGAGATCGTGAGGTATTTGAAGTCACTGCCAGAGCTCCCCAAAGCTCTCCCTGCCCTCTGGCAGAAAAACAAGCCATGGTTTTTAAAAGGGGTTTTGTATACAATTTGTCTCCAGAATTGCACAGGACTGGCTGCTCAGGACAGATGGGCCGGGCCTGAGAGACCTGAGAAGCTGCCCCCATCTTCTGGCAGGCTCAGGGCTGCAGCCAGCGCTGGGCTCCGGCTCCCGAGGCGATGACACAGAATCTTCCCTCCCCTGCCTCCTGGTCTGGACAGACTGGGTTTCCCCCTCACTGCCGACTCCCTCCTTGTTCCTGGCCCCCAGCACAGTCCCTTGCGGGAGCTGCCTGCCCCTCGGGTCCCTTTGAAGCTGTACCCACAAGGCTGACCTCATTTCAATGTCGGGGCAAAACCGGTACATGTAGATGTGTCCGTACAGTTGCAGCTCCTGGGCAAACTCTGGGGCCAGCAGCTCCTGGACATCCGGGGGGAAGTAGCGCAGGGAGTTCCTCAGCGCCAGCTGGGGTAGGAGAGCAGAGAGGCAGTGGGGGCTGGGGCTCCAGGCCCGGTGTTCTGAGGCCCCGCGATGGGCCATCCTCCTCCCAAATGGATTTGTCTCTGCTCCACTCAGAAGCCTGTTGCCCACCCAGAGACTGTTCTCACACCAGGCCCAGCTACAGTGTCACCTCCTGCAGAAAGCCTTCCCTGATTGCCCCTCCTGCCCCTTTCATGAAGGCAGACTGATCCCTCTCTCTTCTTGCTTACGGTGAACCATCTCCTGTTCTGGGGATGGCGCTGCTTACCCCCAGGCAGGCACCAGAGAGGGGCCTGCCTGAGGCTTGTGGCTACGGTGTAGAATGCAGAAGCTCCAGGGTGGAAAGTAGACCCCACATGGCCTTAAGTACCCTGTGCAAGTGCAAGCACATATAAGAAAAAGCTGTCAAAAGCAACATATATTTTACACACACACGAACTCTTTTGATCGTGAGCCACAGGAAGCAATTCCTGTGGCTACCCAGATACATACACCCATACTCCATGCAACAAGACAACCTTCCCACGTGGGTTCTAATACATCCTCCTCTTCTAACTCCTTTCATTTCACTTTCAAGTCAATACTGCTGCACCTCCTAAACTGATTTCGCAGCCTGCTGGTAGGTGGTAGCTGCAGCCTGAGACCACTGTCCTCGCTATTCTAAAGGCAGTGCCAGCCTCAGCCTCGGGGCTTGACGGGACATTTTACTCACGTGCTAGACAAGGAGGACCTCTTTCATAATCGTTGTGTCAAATGCATTAGAAACATTGTTCAGATAATTACATAGCTCAAAAAGTACAACAAAGGTTCTGTGAAAATTAGTGAATTTAAAATCATGTCAGTTGATGGAAATGACTCGGCCATTCTTAAAGGTGAAATGTGTAAGAAGCTCAATCTGTTCTGAAATGAAGCACAAACTTGTGCCCTAAGCAAAGGAGATTCCGGCAATTTTTCCAAATCCGAAATACAGCCCCAAAGCTCTGTCTGCCACATTTTCCCCTTGTATAAAATTTCCATTTGCTAACCATTGAATTTTTCTTTATTGCTGAAATTCAGTAATTTAGCCTAGATATGTCTTCATGCTGATTATTCTATATCAAGGGTTTTTTTTCTTTCCAGGATAAACTGTCTGTTTCTCTGCAATTTCATGTTTTTATTTAGTTCATGAAAGTTGTCTTCTATTTTTGTTTAATACTTCATCCTCTGTATCTAGAGTTACCTAATAGGCATGCAATAAATATTCTTTTAAGTGGGGAAGAAAGGCTCACTCTCACTGGCCTGGATTTAATCCTCCATGCCTTGGACTGGAGGCAGCTCTCCACATTAAAACAAGACGATGGGGCTCACACAGGTCGTGTGACCTGCCAAGGCCCTGCAACAGGACTGTGGGTGACCTGGAGGGAGGCCCAGTGCCTCCACCCACCCTGGCAACCTCAGCAGAGGAGGAGTTTCAGGCTGAGCAGTGCCCACTGTTCCCAGGAAGGGCTGTGTGGTGTGATGGGGCCCACAGCTTCCTGATGACCACGGAACAGTGGGCACTGTGGCACTGCGGCACTTCATCCAGCTCCCTCCAGAAGGAGCATGGCGCTCCCAGGATTTTTATATGTTTATGCTACGAAAAATATAAGGCTAGGCGTGGTGGCTAATGCCTGTAATCCCAGCACTTTGGGAGACCAAGGTAGGAGGATCACTTGAGGCCAGGAGTTCCAGACCAGCCTGGGTAACATAGGGAGACCCCCATCTCTACGAAAAATAAAAAATTGCCAGGCATGGTGCATATGACTGTGGTCCCAGCTACTCGGGAGGCTGAGGTAGGAAGATTGCTTGAGCCCAGGTGTTTGAGGTTACAGTGAACTATGATCACGTTGCTGCACTCCAGCTTGGACAAAACCAGACCCTGTCTCTAAAATGTATACATATATATGTATATAAAACGAACTTTTCAAACATGTAAACATAAACCAGGATAGTCTTGTATGTAATAGTTGTGCCAAAAAATGAGGCTTACAAGACACACTAAGAAAGCAAAGAGCAAGCATGATTCAACATCACTACACTTGCACTATTTCTTGATCGCAGTCCAGTAAAACCCACTTCAGATTTCTGATCTCTGGAACTGCAGGAGAATAAATATGTGTTGTTTTAAGCCACTACACTTGTGGCAATTTATTACAGCAGACATGGGAAGCTAATACAGGCAGTAACAGAACTCTGCCTCGGGCATCAGGGCACCTGTGCCAGGCGCACGCCTGTCCCGCATGGTGGCTGAGCACCGAAATGAAGGGATGCCAGCCTGCAACGTTGTTCAGCCCACAGAGCAGGGTGTGTGTGTGTGTGTGTGTGTGTGTGTGTGTGTGTGTGTGTGTTCAGCCTAGGACTTACTTTCATTCTAACCTGGCAGTCAGCTTGTGGGGCAGTAGCTCACTTTTAAACCTCACCCATCTGAAAGTTTCTGACTGTCACTATTTCTGCCAGAAACCGTGGCCACTATCCAAATGGCTTGGCTTCATTTGAGTCACTCCTGTTCCTGCACCCTGCTAGTGCAGCCTTCAGCAGGGTCCCCACCAGCTCTAGGCCGAGGATACGTTGACAGCCAGGAGCTGCAGCCAGGCTTCCTTCTCCACATCTGTGCACACTGCCTCCTGGGTGCGGACAGCGCTCTGGGTTGCATGGGCTGCAGTGGCTCTGCGAGGCTGCTGTGGCACAGGCCTGCCACATGGCACATTCACATTGCCGCTCTCTGACTGCCCTTTCCCCATCTGTAAAGTGGGCATAATAACAGTACCCACCTCGGAGGCCTGCCTTGGAGACTGAATGAATTGAGGTACTTAGAACAGCCCCTGGCACACCTAAGTGTGTGCGAGTGCCCAGCTGTCAAAACTGTCATCTCCCACACTCGTGGGCCTCCATGCTGCCCATTCTTTCTTCCAGCTGGGCCTCTGCCCACCCCATCCCTCTGGGACCTCCATAGAAGCCTCTATACTCTGTGGGGGGCATAGTTAAGCAGCAGGTATGCCCCTATTCAGAGACTTTCATGGGCTCCCTATTACCCATTTGATAAGGCCATGCTGTTCCTGGCATTTAGAGTCCTCCATCAGCCGGCTGGTTCTGGCTCTCCAAGCTCAATACCAAGCCCCTGCCTGCACAGAACCTCCTTCACCCTGACACACCTCAGACAGCTCCGTCTCCACATCTGTGCACACTGCCTCCCCTTGTCTCCAAATGGCCTTTCTTCTTTTCCAGGCTAGGAACCTTGCCTAAGCTGCTATAGCCACATCTTCCAAGAAGTCCTGTCAGGTTTCTCCTGCTGGCTGAAATCTTATGGGATGTTAGTTAGGGCTCCCAGTACAACTCTTATTCATTCTACAAACACCTGCTGCTGTCACTGGAGACCTGGAAATGAACCCTGTGGAGCTCTGCCCCTCAAGAAGCTCAGGAGGGGAGTACATTGGTAGTGATGGGGACACAGACGCTGGCCATCTTCGGATCTGCTGTTGGATGCCTGGCACAGGCGCTGTGGGTGGGGTCGATTTGGGGAAAAGGTCACCAGGAGAAACTGCACCTGGGGGTAGGTACTGAGGACGTTTTTAACAGGGGAACTGCTCCAGTCATGTGACTGAAGTTTCCCTGTGCATGGTGAGAGCTGTGTCGGGCGCATGCTGAGAGTGTCCTGATTAACTTGGCAAAGAAAGGCCCCACTCCAGTCACAGAGCTCCATTAAAGACGAGCAAAGAATGACACGCACATTAGTTCATCCAAATAATGAAACACTATGCAGCCATTCAAAGACAGGGCCCTCTAAATGCACCAAGAAGGAACAATCTGAAAAAACCTAACGTGTATAGATGCTTCTGCTTGTATTTTTAAGAGGGTTCACAGACGTCTTCTGCACTGCATAGATGCATAGAATGTGTTTCTGAAATTATTGAGTAATTTTCAGTAAAGAAAAAGTAGGAGGAAAGTCTATATTTCCTTCTACTTTATTTCATTTGGTCTTCTCCACAACCCCCTGGTGTCATTGTTTTCATCTTCAGCTTACAAATGCCAAAAAATAAGGCCACGGTGACTTCAGAAGGTGAACTGGGGAATTTACACTTTTATACATTTGATTTCTTATCACATAAAATTGTCTTCAAATACATATGTTAAAGATCAACGAAACACATTTAATAGAAAATAGAAGTCAAGCAGCAGGACTCAGGGAGCCGCCCATAGCCCTCAGACCTGCACCCGCTCCTACTCCAAGGGCATCCTGACATTCAAGCAAAGGACATAACCCAGCAAAGCCTAGGTGGCCACTCCTCCACCTGGAGCCACCTTCTCCCAGCACAAGACACCCCGGGAGCTGATCACAGCCACAGGGAGCTGATCACAGCCACAGGGCGCCGCAGGGGATGTGCAGGCCGCAGGGCCCTCCCTGAGCTCCGGGGTGAAGTTTGAGGCATTGGCACCCAGCAGGGAGGTGACCAAAGGGAAGAAACATTAACAACACCTGGACAACTGGGAGATGGGCCAAGGGGAGCAAAGGGGCAGGACCACCTGCTTGCAATCCGCCACTGAGTACCCATCACCTACCCGCCCCCGTCCAGGACCCACCACTTACCAGCATCCCCAGCACCCGACACCTACCCTCCCCTGCCCCCCAGTGCCCACCACCTACCCTCTCCCTGTCTCCCAGCACCCACCACCTACCCCTTCCACTCCCCAGCACCCACCACCTACCCTCCTCCCATCTGCCCAGCACCCACCACCTACCATCCCCCAACCCCCAGCACCCGCCACCTACCCTCCCCCTAACCCCCAGCACCCACCACTTACCCTCCCCCCAACCCCCAGCACCAACCACCTACCCTCCCCCTCATCTGCCCAGCACCCACCACCTACCCTCTCCCCAACCCCCAGTGCCCACCACCTACCCTCCCCCCACCCCAGCACCCAACACTTACCCTCCCCCACCCCCAACACCCACCACCTACCCTCCCTGTCCCCCAGCACCTGACACCTACCCTCTCCACCCCCCAATGTCCACCACCTACCCTCACTGTCCCCAAGTGCCTGTCATCTACCCTCCTCCTGTTCCCCAGCGCCTACCACCTACCCACCCCCTCCTCACCCAAGCACCCACCACCTATCCTCCCAACTCCCAGCACCCACCACCTACTGTCCCCTGCCCCCCAGCGCCCACCACCTACCCACCCCCTCATCACCCCAGCACCCACCACCTAATGTCCCCCACCCCCCAGTGCCCACCACCTACCCATCCCCTTGTCACCCCAGCACCCACCACCTACCTTCCCACTCGTCCCCCAGCACCCACCAACTAGCCTCCTCCCACCCCCAGCACCCACCACCTACCCTCCCTCCACCCCCCAGTGCCCACCACCTACCCTCCCCCTCATCACCCCAGCACCCACCACCTACCCTCACCCTCATCACCCAGCACCCACCACCTACCATCCCCCCACCCCAGAACTCACCACCTACCCTCCCCCCACCCCAGGACCCACCACCTACCCTCCCCCCACCCCAGCACCCACCACCTACCCTCCCCCCACCCCAGCACTCACCGCCTACCCTCCCACCCCCAGTGCCCACCACCTACCCTCCCCCCTCCCCCCAGTGCCCACCACCTACCCTACCCTGCTGGCCCCTACCCCATTTCCCTTTCCCTCCAGCACCCGCTCCACCTGCCCCCAGTGCCCCACTCCCACAAGGACCCCCAGCATCTTCCTAGCCCCCCAACTCCCCTCCACCCCCACACCCACCAACCTGCTTCCCCTTTCCCCCTTCCCCAGCGCCAGCTCTGCCCTGAGCGACCCCTACTGTCCCCACTGTGTCCTGTTAGGCCTCTGTGGGTGGCTCCAGAAAAGTCCAGGGGGCTCCGGTGCAAAGGGCAGCCATCTTTATCTGGGGAGGTAGGATTCCTCTTTTAATCTTTATGCTTGTTTGCAGTTTCCACTTCTATACTGTTTCTGAAATTCTTGAGTAGTTTCCAGTAAAAAGTAGGAGGAAAGTCTATATAACCATGTCACCTACTTTATTTCATTACTCTTCTCCACAACCCCCTGGTGTCACCATTTTCATCTCAAGCTGACAAATGACAAAAGGGAGGTTCCCAGACAGGGCACCACTGGCAAGCGTGCGCCATCCCTGGACTGCTTTGCTGTTAGATGAGGGGATACTGGCCTCGGCCCATCTTTCCCTAGCAACTGCCTGCCGGCTACAGGGTTCAGCCATGCAGCCGCACGTTCTCCAGAGATTTGCGGGAGGGACATTTGCAAATGAAAATAAGAGCTGACCTGTGTGCAAACGTTCTGAGTGTTGGGGCGGACCCGGTGCTTGGTGTGGGACACTTCACACCCGCCCAAGGCCTCCTCCCACTGGAGGTGGCCAAAGTGCCACCACTGACCGGCTGCTGACCTTGAGCCTCAGGGTCCTCATCTGTAAACAGGCACGGCGATCCCGCACCCAAGGGCGGCTGCACCCAAGAGACAGAGTCCACCATGCATTGCACCCGCACAGGCTGGAGCCCCTGGAGTCCAGGGTGGGCGGCTGAGCAGCTCCCACCGAGAGGGCAGGAAGCCTGGGTGCTCACTATGGACCACCTGGAGGATGCCTAGAGGCCAAGGCCTCCGGAGCACGGGCCCACTGCTTACCTGTTTCTCCGCAGGGCTGAGGCCGGGGGTCCTGACTGGGGCATGGGGCACCCCAGCCTGGCGTCCCCGGTTCTCTGGGAGGGGCTGCAGGGGCAGGCCAGAGCACAGCGCCTGGAGGCTGGACATGTGTGACTGAGATGGAGGCAGAGGCCAGCACTGTGGGGAGGCCAGGAAGAGACTGGGCAGATAGGGCCCAGCAGGGCGGGGACCTCTAGCCCCAGGGCCACCTCCTCCAGCCTCTCATTGGGCGCCTGGCCTGTGCAGGGAGCCATGTGCAGGTCAGAGGGTCACTGGCCTCAGGTAGGGCACTTACAGCGCTGACCTGGGGAGGACAGTGCTCTGCGGGAGGGCAGGCTTCACAATGGGGAGGGGGGCTGGGCTCACTTTCCCTTCCAGGAGGGCTGTGCTGTCCGGGACAGCTTTAGGGGGTGGGTGGGGCTCTAATGCTGGGGTGTGCTGTGGCAGCCCTCTGGCGCACCACACCAAACATTCGATGTGGGGATCTGCATCTTGATGATGAGGAGATGGGGAGCCATGTGACACTGAACCGGACACAGAGTGTAGATCCCCTCCTCCTGCTACCTCCTGCTGGGGGGTGGGGTGACAGGTGGAGCGGGAGCCCCCAGCAGCAGGTGTGCCCTCCTTGGCTCCCCACTGGAGGGCTGGGTGACAGGTGCAGTGGGGGCCCTCAGTGGCAAGTGTGCCCTCTTCAGCTCCCGCTGGGGGGCACACCTCTCTACCCACTCCCAAAGCTCTTTTTGAAGGACCTGCCTGAGGGATGACCCTCATCCCCAAATCTGTTAACAACTCTGCCAGAAAGCACTCTTCATGAGCCCTATGCTATGGATGGAGAAACCAAGGCCTGGGTCTCCCTCACACAGCCAAGAAGTGGCCGAAGCTGAATTCCAGCAGTCCGGGGGAAGCAACACACCTGGGTGTACCCAGTGCAGAGCCTGACCAGCCCTGTGGCCTTTGGCCATGTCCTGTCCACACAAGTGGGTGGCGATGGACAGCTCAGCTGCAAGGCGGCGGAGTGCCGTTAGGCAAGCCCCAGTGCAGGGCCCGCACGTGGAAGCCCAGCTGCCTTCTGAGTGCTTGCTCCTCTGAGAGCATCTTGTGGGTCAGCCCTGAGGGGTTCGTTGCCCCCATTTTAAGGATGAAGAAACAGGTGGAGAGAGGGATGGGACTTGCCCAGGGTTACACAGCCAGTCATGGGGGGAGCTGAGATTGGAGCCCTGAGGACCCAGAGGTCTGGCTCTAGCACCCTCCCATCCACGCTGGCCCTTTTGCAGCACAGGGAGGGTGCCCTTAATGGGGGCGATGTGAGACTGTGATAGAATAAGAAACAGGCTTTGGTCTCTTCCCTTTTCCTGCCACAAAGCTCCTGAGGCCCTGGTAGATGGAAACTCTAGGAGAATCTTTTGTTCTAACGTTTGATCTTTGACCCTGGTTCCTGACACAGAGCTCCTAAAGCTGTTGGAATTTCCTGGGTGACAGGAGTGGAGCTCTTTTGTTCTACCGAGGGGACTCTTGGCAGATCCCTGATATCCTCAGGATTGGGGTTGGTTGACAAGGGAACCAACCTGTGATTAGAGGGTTGGAACCTTCAGCAGCCTCCTGACTTTGGGGAGGAGAGAGAAGCTGAAGGCTGAGTTGATCACCAAAGGCCAATGATTTAGTCAGTCGTGTAGTTCATGAAGCCTCCCTAAAAACCCAAAAGGACAGGGTTCAGAAGAGCTTCCCAACAGCTGAGCACAGGCAGATTCCTGGAGAGGGGCATGCCCAGAGAAGGCATAGAAACTCTGTGCATCTTCCCCACACCTCTTCCTGGGCATCTCGTCCATCTGGCTGTTCATCTATATTCTTCGTAATGTCCTTTATAAGAAACCAGTACACATCAATAATAAAGGGTTTCTCTGAGTTTTGTGAGCCACAGTAGCAAATTAAATGAACCCTGGAAACCCCAGTTTATAGCCAGACTGTGGTTAGAACCACAGTCCACAGATCACAACCTGTGCTTGCAGCATCTGAAGTTGGGGGCGATCTTGTGGGACTGAGCCCTCAACCTGTGGGATCTCATTCCATCCCCAGCAGGTGGTGTCAGAGTTGAGCTCACTGGGACACCTAGCTGGAGGAGACACCCAGCTGAAAAGCTGGCTGCTGGAAAAAGCCCACATGTACTTTGGTGACTGGGGCGTGTTGTGTTGTGTGAATGAAGAAGGAGAAGGTTTGTTCTCATACTGGGCCTGTGGCATCTCTGCTCCTCACCAGCCAGGGCCACCTGGGACAGAGCATGCAGAAAGGTGCTCAGGCTTAAGCATCCCACACTCAATCCTTCTTATGACAGGTGCTGTTGCAGGCCCTGGGAACAGAGTGCACAAGACAGAAGTTGTGCAGCCTGGACGCCAGTGGCCAGCACCTTCGGCTGTCTTCTCAAGGGTGTCTTCTGGTGACCCTGAGTGTCTTCTTCCCACTCAGAGGGCAGCTGGAAGGGATGGAGAATTAGCAGCCCCTCCCCACCTGCCCAGGGAACAGCCCCTAAGCACCCAGGTCCCTTGCCCCTCAGGGTGGGGAGATTGTACCTCGGTCAGTTGCTTCCCCTGCCCAGCTCACTATGCACTCCCCAACAGACAGACCCTTAACAAACTGCACCGAGACCTGGTCTCAGGGCCCGCTGCATAGGACGCCCCGTGTCTCATGGCTCAAGAGCAGCCAGAAATCCAGCAGGTTTTCTGAAATCTCCTGAGTTTTAAACATCAGCAACCAATTTGTGAAAAGGTGAACGTTGTGCAGAAGTCGTGTGGATGGCGTCCATGTCACATCCCCACTGGGCTACTGCAGTGTGGTTCTGCAAGATCTTAGCACTGGGGGAAAGTGGGTAAAGGGGACATGGGAGCTTTCTTCCCTACAACTGCACACAAATCTAGTGACCCCAAAATAGTTTAATTAAAAGCAAACAAACATTGCCTAACTATTTAAAAGCACGAAGATCTTGGCTGGACGTGGTGGCTCATGCCTGTAATCCCAGCATTTTGGGAGGCTGAGGTGGGAGGATAACCTGAGGTCAGGAGTCCAAGACCAGCTTGGGCAATATGGCGAAACCCCGTCTCTACTAAAAAGACAAAATTAGCCGGGCATGGTGGTGGGCACCTGTAATCTGGCTACTTGAGAGGCTGAGGCAGGAGAATTGCTTGAACCCAGGAGGCGGAGGTTGCAGTGAGCCGAGACTGCGCCACTTCAATCCAGTCTAGGCAAAAGATCAAAAAAAAAAAAAAAAAAAAAAGAGAGAGAATGAAGATCTCACAGAAGTTAAATATGGCAGACTGCTAGTTTCAAACAACCCTGGCTACATCACTCTCTAGCTGTGTCCTTGGGTAAGTTACTGAGCCTCTCATTGCCTCAGTTTCCTCATCTGTAAAATGAAAGTCTATTATATACCTCATAGGATGCATGTGAGGATCATAAGAGATAACACACATGAAGGGCTTAGAATAGTGCCTTGCACAGAATACGTGCCAGACAAGATGAAGTATTATTTTTCTAACGGTTTCCTCCATGAAAAAAAAAAAGCATCATCTCTCACAGAGACAGCTCTGGCTCCTCTCCTGGCCTCCACCTCCTCCCTGCCTCCCACAGAGCAGCAGAGGTGCCATCTGTGATTCAGCTGTTCTTCAGGGACGGCTTCCCTCTGTGCTTAGAAAAACCCACCCGTGGGATCTGGACTCCCTGTCTGCCTCTCTGACTTCACCCATTCACCCTCGCCCACTCCAGAACCTCCCTGCTGTTCCTGGGACAGGCGGTGGTGGTTCTAAAACATGCCCACAAATTCCTGGGCACTGCTGGTTGGTGTGGCCCCACTCCTGAGTCTGGTCCAGCCTCAGTGATTTTTGGGTAACCAACAAAAGGCAGCCCCAGGCCAGGTCAGAAAATGGCCACACAGCCAGGCTCTGTGGGAGCAGCACACCAGGCCCCAGGCCGGAGGGTGCCCCGAGGATGTCTGGAGGCCAGAGGGTGGCCCAAGGAGACCCCCAGACTGGAGGGTGCCCCCAGGAGGACCCCAGGCCAGAGGGTGCCCCGAGGGCTGGAGGGTGCCCCAGGAGGCCCCCAGAATGAAGGGTGCCCTGAGGGGATCCTTGGATCGCTGCCCAGCAGAGCTCCCAGACAGTCACCACCTGCCAGTGTGAGCCAGTGGGACACTGGGCCTGGGTGAGCCTCCCAGTGATGCAGTGCCAGCTGCCTTCTGACTGTGGCAGCCTGAGACTCCCATGAGCACTCAGCCAAGCCCATGCCCCAATTCCCGATACACAAAATTGTGAGCAAAATTTAAATGGTTGTCTTAAGCGGCCAAATTTTAGGGCAGTTTGTTACCTAGCAACAGCAACCGGAACATCACCTCAGGGCCTTTGCAACGGTACCTGCTGGCTTCTGCTCCCTGGAGTCACATCTCTGCTCCAATGCCACCTCCCCCAGGCCTGCCCCGGCACCCTCCTTGCACCGGACACACTTTCCATCCTGGTACCCGCTGTGTTTTCTTCACAGCAGCATTCACCGCTCTATCTCTCTATCCTGATTTTCCGTGCTTCCAATCTGTAATGGAAATGCTGTGAGGGCAGACACTGCATGGGTCTCACCCTCTCCACCCAGGCCTCAGCACGGAGTGGGTGTTCTGTATCTGTCGAATGAATGAATGAATGCGAGTCCCTGGGAGAGGGCGACTTCGCAGGGAAGCTCCCTAGGCCCCGGGCGTCTAGCCAGGCATCTGCACCCTCCCACCCCAAGACTCAGGACCATTTCTTCCTTTCTCCAGGGACCCCATTTCCAGGGACATCTCCGGATGAAGGGCTGAGATGTTATTCCCAACTTTGGCCACCAGGTGGCAGCACATAAGGGCAAGGCGCGCTGAGGATTCCAGGCTGGCAGTGAGGCCAGGGAATGCCGGTCTGGGGAAATTTGGAAGGCACCTTTGGATGCGAGTTAGGTCCGGCAGGGAATGCAGATGACCTGGAATCCCTGGGTCCTGGGCCAGTCTGGGGGTGGGCTAGAGGTTCCCCAAGGCCAGAAAAGTCATGATAAGAAGCTTCTAGCTTACTGTGAGTCGGGACTCCCACCCCTGTCCTTTGAGAACATCATCACCATTTAAAGCTGTATCTCAAAACCAGCAGAACTATTATTTGCTTAATATTCTTCCTTAAATAGATGTTCCACAACTTAAATAAATATAATAGGGAGAAATTTTTATTTGACCACTGTAACAGAAACCAGCCACTTGCCAGAAACAGGCAGTAACCATAAACAAATTAATATCAAATACTAATATCAAACTAATATCAAATACTTTCCTGGCACTCACTGAGTGCCAGACACTGTTGCAAACATTTCCTGTATCTCATTTAATCTTCACAGCACTGAGGTTTAGGATTATCCCCCCATACAGGAAAATGGGAAACAGAGAGGTGCAGTTAATTTCCTAATCTCCCACAGCAGTAAGCGGCACCAGGTGGGTTTGGAGTCACCACATTTTTCAAGAACAGTTTAACAACTGGAGCTTCGAGTGTGGAATAATAGACACTGGAGACTTGGAAGGGTAGGAGAGTGAGCGGGGTGGGAGGGATGAGGAATTACTTAATGGGTACAATGGACATTATTTAGGTGATGGTTACACGGAAAGCCCAGACCTCACCACTGCATATCTCCATGTAACAAACCTGCACTTGTGTCCCTTACATTTATACAAAAAACTCCAAAAAAAACCTACCGTGTAATGTAGTACCCTATCCCATGCACTCACACTGCTAAATGTTGTCTCCAACGCACTCATCCGCGCACACAGTGCCAGCTGCACCCTCCCGTTCCCTGCTAGCCTGACTTCTGGGCAGCAAGACCCTGCGGTTAGACGTGGGCTCCTGCCCACAGGGCTAGCTGGATGTGTGTGTCTTTCAAAGGCTGGACTTTACTCTCACCTTGCCCCCTCCACCCCCCAACACACACACACACACACACACACGCACACACACACAGTCCCTGGCAAGTCCTCAGTGCTCACGTGGTGCCCAGAGAAGTTGTGGGTGACACGATGAGGCACAAGCTCCATTCCCCGGGGGGATGTAAGCTGAGACCCTACCTCTCTGTGCAAAGGCTAGTGCCACCTGCATGAGCTAGATTCAGGCAGGACCTGGAGACCCTGGAGGAAAGCAAGGCTGCAGGGTAGCCTTGGGTCAGGGAGGGAGGGACACTCTTAGGCCTCTTACTGACGGCGGGGGTCCCGGAGAGCCATGGACAGGGCAACGCTCTACTAGGCTCCTTGGTTCATCCCAGATCAGCCCTTGGGCCCCTGGCATCTAAGGCAGCAAAAAGGCAAGGGGACACCGCCCGGGGTGGGGCACGCCACCGCGACAATGCCTCTTGGCCTTGGGTGGATAATGGCACCCCTGGGCAAACCCTAGGGGCGGGGCCCAGGGGCGAGGGGCTTCCCCAATCAGTCTCCGCCCTAGCGCCCTGGACTTCGGCCCCATTCCATTGGGTGAGGGTGGGGGCACGAAAAGAGGACCGGGCTTGGGGCCCCACCGTGTCCCGCCTCCTCAGTCCCCAGCGACTCGCAGGGGCTGGTAGGGCTGGGGTCCAGCTGCCGTGCTCCCCTGCCCTGCGCCGCGCCGCGCGTCTTGGTAGGCGCTGCGCTGCCGGGGCCGGGTCCTGGGCCAGTGCACCTCCGCCCCCAGCCGGATCCAGCGGACTGTTCTCCGCTGCGCGCCCGGCACAGCATGGGGAGGCGCTGCTGCCGGCGGCGCGTGCTGGCGGCCGCCTGTCTGGGCGCCGCGCTCCTGCTCCTATGCGCCGCGCCCCGCTCCCTGCGCCCGGGTGAGTGCCCGCCGGCCGAGCCGCGCACCCCCAACCAAACCTGGCTCCTCGCGCTTTCCACCGCGGCCTGACCCCTCGACAGCGGCGGGGACACCTGTTGTCTCCTTCCTGGCTGGGGCTAGGGGTGGCGGGCAGGGGCGCTGGTGCGGCACAGAAAGGCTCTAGACGCCCCCGCGAGCAAAGGCTCTTGCTCCTCCTCCGGAGTTATCTCCCCACTCCCAGAGCGGTGACTGTTTGAGTCCCACAGCCGGTGCCTGGAGACCGGGGTCAGTTGTGGGGGGTAGAGGACGTTTGGCCAATCCGGGAAGGCCATCTTCCTTACCTTCACCCCCTTCCCCTGCGCACCCCACAGCCCCTGGACATGAGCGCTGCTGGGCGCATGCGCATAGGAGGGGCAGCTTGGGCCACTGGATCCGGTCCCTTGGTTGTCCTACTGTGCAGTGGGTGCCACTCCCTGCTCCACCCTGAAATCCACACCGGGTAGGGCTTGGGACTCCTGTGCACCCACTCGTGGTCTGGCTGGGGAAACTGAGGCAGTCATGACTCCGCAGAGCTGAGTGCCCTGGGCCCCACCGGTGCTGAGTCTTTGCTCTGAGTCTCTCCTCAGCTCATGTGAAGCCTCCCATCAACCCATTTCACACAAACTGAAGCAGGCCAGAGAGTGGGGAGACAGGTGTGGTGGCAACGTGCTGGCTACACAACCTACCTGGGGCTGGAGGGGCCCAGCCAGCGCCCCGATCTCCTGACCTCAGGGCTGTTTGCCTTTCCTTGTCTGTGGTATGTGTGCTGGGTGGGACGACTCAGTCCGCCTCCCCACCCCCAGTGTGGGCTCTGAGAATCCTGGGCCCCACCCTTGGAACCTGGCAGACACAGTCCCAGGGAGTAAGTAACTAGGTCCAGGGTGGGCGGGGATGTTGGGCAGTGGGGGTGGGAGTGGCCCAAGACTTGAGGATATCAGGGCCTGGGGAGGCCTCTGCCCACTCCCCCTGACCCTCACACTGCCCCTTGCCCCTTGTGTGTCCAGACGCAGCAGGTCAGACCTGGATGCCTCCCCAAGCCCATGGGATAGGGCTGGGGTGTCTCTTTCTAGCACCCCCACAACCCCTTCTGTGAGCTGGCTGGTGGTGTTGAGCAGACAGTCTCCTGGCAGTCTGGGGTGTGGACTCAGTGTCTGTGGCTGCCACAGCCTCTGTCCACCCAGTCATTCAGTAGACAGATGTTTACCCAGTACTAAGACAGGGCAGGACTTGGTGGCTACTGGCCCCTCAGGGCTCAGCGTGGGATGTTAGAGGACACCTGAGTGCCTGGGTCCCGGGGAGTGTCTGCAAAGGAGCATACATCTTTGAGTGACTGCATGGAGTGTCTGCGTCCCCATGTCTCCATGGGACACCTCTCTCCTGTCACCTACTCTACCCAGGTTTGAGGGATTAGAAACAAACCAAGGTACTAGTCACCTTCTGGGCTTTGTTCCTTCTGACCTCCCTCCCTCTCTTGCAGAGCCCGGGAAGAGATAGCAGGTGTTAGGAGGACGGCTCCGAACCTCCCTTCCCAGCCTCTGCGCAGGCTGGGCTCCCCACCTGGCCTGTCCTGCTCTTGGCCATGACCTTCTCACCCAGCATCTCAGCATCTCTCTCTGTTTCTGTCAGGCGCTCTTGTACCTCTCCCATGGCCTGTCTCCAGCCATCACAGCTTTGTGAGTGACCTTGGGCGAGCAAGAGTTAATCAGACCAACCTATCCAGCCTCTCACACTGGCTTTTCTCTCTCCCAAGCCCTGAGCTGAAGCTTTGGCTGAGACTATGCTTGTGGGCCTGCAGGTGGCACACAGGGAGGGCACTCAGCTGGGAAAGGCCTTTTCCTGCCAGGCTAGTCCTGCTGGAGGGGCATCCCCTGCCCTTGGCCTCTGGAAATGGCCTCACGAGAGCCTGCAGTGTCTCTGCAGCCATGCATGAGTTGGAAGGGATGTGGTCTGTGCCCTGTGAGGGCTTCTGGCCTGGGTATGAGGGCTCCAGAACTCAGGAGGAATTTCAGCCCCTTCTCCCAGGAGGGCAGGCCCAGCACTGTCCCCTCCTTCTCCAGAGCAAGAGGTGCTGCCGTAAGTTGGACAAGGGGCCACTGAAGGGCTACTGGCTCAGGCCTGGGGCTCTTGCTACCCCAGGGAGCTCATTCTAGTAGGGGGAGGTCTGCGGCAGCCCCTCCACAGCCACAGCCTCAGCCCCAGGGCTCCACCACCAGCACTGGCCTACCGCCTAGGGTCCCAGGGAGGAGGAGATTCCAGGAAGGTGGGGCAGCTGCCCAGAGCACTGCTGCCCTCATCACCCCACCCTCACCCCCAGTGCCCAGCGGCAGTTCCCAATGGCAGACCCCTGGGTCTCCTGCGGCCCCTTGGCTCCCTCTGTGTTCTTGCCTGGGCATGGTGGCCATGCTTCCCTGTGGCTGGCACACCACGGACCACGGACCTGTTGGTTGCCTGCTCGTGCAGGTGCTGGGAGACAGTGGGGAACAAAACTTAGAAATACCCCTGCCTCGAGGAGCTTACATTTTTAATATGAAAACCCAAGATCTTAGCTCTATGTCTTCTGACTCTGAGACACCGGCGAGAGCAGTGTTGGCGCCAGCCCCCTTCCCCTATTCCACTCCCGCGGCCACAGGGCTGAGCATCTGTCCCAGTGTTTGGAGTCACAGGTGTTCCTCTTGGAGCCAGGTGGGCCTCTGCATCCCATCCCAGCCGCTGCTCACCCCTAGGCAGGCAAGGAAGCTAAGAGTGGGCTACCCGATGGCACATAATGGTAGCCTCGGTGAGGACAAATCCAACCCAATTCAGACTCCCTTCAGCTGGGAGGGAGTGGGTCTGTGCCTGTGACTGAAAAGGCCAGGTGCCTCTGCCTCGGACAGGCATAGATCTTGGGGTTCAGATCATACCTCCAGCTGTGGTTTAGCTTTTCTCTGCCATAGCCTCACTGTCAGCTGCACCAGTTCGACAACTCCAACCCAAAGCTAGAGAGGGCTCCTTTGCCACTGATTCCAGTCAAAGTCCCAAGGAGGCATCCATTGGCCCGGTCTGGGTCTCAAGTGCCCATCTCTGAGCCAGTCAGGTGGCGGGAAGGGCTGGGAGGCTGTGATTGGACAGGCCTAGGCCACATGCCTATCCCAGCAGGTGGTGGAGGCGTTGGGGAGCCTATCGGAATCACATGGGCTGAAGGCCTGGCAGGCATCCTCCTCTGGTGGGTGGGCAAAGGGAGGGGGAGTGGCTGCTGAAGCCAAATTGGTAGATGCTCCCCGTGCTGCTGTCCATCTTCAGGTACTGCTGGAGTGTCCCGAGTTCAGAGGACCTCCAGAGAGTACCGTGAGAAGAGGCAAGCTGGCAGGTGGGCGGCTCTGCAGAACAGGAATTGGCAATCCTATTTTGCAGAAAAGAAAAGATCAAGAGAGAGGAAGTTACTTGCTCAAGTCAGGAAGTATGGGGCCAGGATTTAAATCCCAGCTGAAACCCCAAATCCTTTTTCTTTCCATTCTACAGGGCAGGGGCATTTGTGTTGGGCTTTGAAAGCTGCATAGGAGTTTAACAGGTAGGAAAAGGAGGCGAGGAAACTGCAAGCAGAAGGAATGGCACAGAGAAAAGCATGGAGGAGTGAAATGGCCTGGGGTGTGAAGGGATGTGCTGTGGGTGAGGCTCTGGGTCCTTGAGAGAGAATGGTGGGATGGAAGGCAGGAAGATACTCTAAGTTGGGGCTCAGTCATGAATAGTCTTGAATGGGATGCTAGGGGCTGGGGTGTTCTTCCTATGGCTGTCAGAGGGCATCAGTCTTTAAATAAATAGTCACTGGCACTGGGCAAGGTTGCAGGGGTTACAGAAAAGCAAAGTCCCCTTCCATGTAGAACTGACCTTCCAGAGTGATCAACCTACACAGAACTCAAAAGATTTCAGCAATAAAGAGTGCCGTGGCTGGAGCTGAGTAGTGAACCGGGAAGGGTGGTGGTGCACTGGTGGGCCTGGGGGGGAACCAGGGATTGCTGTACGGAGTGAGAAGCCCTGTGGGTTTAGAGATCACCAAGGTGGGGCGAGGAGAAATAGGAGACAGGTGAGGTGTCTCCCTCCAGTCTTGGTAATTGTCCCAGGGAGAGCCCTGGGGCCTACCCGGGGCTGGCCATGGGCAGGGAAGGTGGAAGTGGGGGTCTGGAGGGTTCTGGAGGCACAGCCGACGGGACTGTGCCCAGGGGGGATCCAGGCAGACTGGGGTTCCATTCTAGATGGCCTGTGGAGTTCAGCAAATGGAGTTTGAACTAAATACACGTGGAGAGATCTCTAGTTCTCTCCCTTAAACAGAATTGCTTATAATAATACATGAAGGGCTTGTCCAATGTGTCCCTCCCTTGGGCCTGATCCCCAGAAGGAATGTCCCTGTCTCTGAGACATGCAGGCCACCCCAGAAAGCCCCTAGGGGAAGGAATGGGGCAGGACAGAGGCCCTCGGAGGCCACGTGGGAACCCATGCCTGCTGGCAGGAGCTTGCTGGGGCCTGGCTGCCCTGCTTATCTCCTCTTGCAACACTGTAACCTGCTGGAACTTATTAACCAGAAGCCGAGTGTCATCATCTCTGCTTGCTGGACTAGGGAGTCTGCAAACAGCGTCCCCCTACATGATGGCTGTGCCCTCACCCTGCACAGGGCGCGAGCCCTGCTTTGGCTGAGGTGGGTGTGCAGAGGAGGATGGTCGTGCTTCTGCTGTAGGTTTCTAGTGTGGTGTTTCACCCGGTATCTTGATTGGCAGAGGAGGCCTTGCAACATGACGTGTGCGGGTGTCCTGTGTGCGGCAATCGCATGGCCTTGAGCAGCTCTCTCTGCTCTCCTTCCCTGGGCTGGTATTTCCTCATGGGTCAGTGAAATGGGGCCCACTTGCCTACGGGTGCCGCAAGGGGGGACAGGTGTCAGGACAAGGGGGCACCCAGAGGCAGGGCAGCATGGGTGTTAAGGGTGCAGATGCTGGCACCGGTGGCCTGGGGTCAAATTCTGTTTCTGGCACAGCAAGGAAGCTGTGAGGCCTCGGGCAAGTTTCTTTGCCTCAGTTTCCCCCTCTGTCAAGTGGGATAATGATAGTTTCTACATGAGAGGGGTAAGCATGTCAGTGTGCACTAAGCACCCGGCACTGTGCAGGGGCCTGCACTCCCCACCATGCTTTGTCTCCTTCTGTCTCTTCCTCCTCTTTCTCCCAGCCTCGGGCCCTGTCGTCCATCACTGTCTCCCTGTCTCTGTCATTGTTTTTGGCACTCCTCCCATCCCTCCTCCCCTCCCATCATCCTGTCCCCCTTCTCTCTCCTGTCTCCCTAACCTCCTGCTGGTTTTGTTTCCTTTTTCTAAGCAGTCACCACGTGGCTTTCCCTGTGCTGCTCTGGGATGGGCCCTCCTGGGCTACACTGCCTGGCTCTCCCTGTTCTGTCTGTTCCTCTGTCCCCTTGGCAGGGGGTGGCAGGGAGCCTGGGACCTACGGCCCAGTGGAGGGGCGGGGGTACAGAGGACACAGACAAGGGAGTTTGGGATGATGGGGGTGGAGGGGGTGGATGCCCCAGTGTGGCCCTGTTTGGGGCCAGCCCCCAGCTGGCCAAGTCAGGATTGGACCCAGGGATCCTCAAGATACCCCCCTTCTGACCTCCTGTGCCCATCTGTCCCTCCATGGCAGCCTGCCCATCTGCAGGGCCCAGGCTCCTCAGGGCAGGGTGGCAGGCAGGGTGGGGCTGGATGGAGGCGGCCCAGCCCTGTAATCACTGGCCACAGCTATTCTGAGCCTCTCTCTGGTACCTGCTCCCTTTTCCCTTCTACCCACTGGCCCCTGGGGGCTGTTATGGTACCCACTTTCCAGCAGGCTGTGGTCTGGCCAGGAAATGAGAGGCCTTATGCAAGGGCTGGCGTTTCCGGAAGGCTGGGAGCCTCCGAGTAGCAGGGCCCTGGGGCGGAGACAGGCCTGGGTCGGCTTCTCAGTCACTGCAACTGCCCCTCCACCCCCTGCCCACAGAACACAGGCTGCTGAGCACCAGTTCTTCCTCAGTCCCCAGCCACAGTCCCCAGGAAAGGGACACGTCTCATCTGCAACACGGCGAGAAGGCCTGGCCTCCTCTCATGGGTTGCCTGGCCCTGCCCTGCCTGGTGTGGCACCAGCGGAGCTCCCCATGGTTGCTGCTAGACTCAGGCCACACCCAGCCTGGGTCTCCCTGCACCAGCATGACCAGCCAACATTGCTGCCCTCTCCTGTCAGCTCCTTTTCTGATGATGGTGTCGTTCCTGGGACATGTCCGGCAGTTCAGATCTCTGACTCTGTCTGGAGACGCAAGGTCAAATGCTGGGCTGGTCAGTGGCCTGGAGACACAGGTGGCCCTGAACCTCCTCAGCCTCCTCTGCATGCCCTGGCCACTGGAGTCTGGCCCTTGTTCCTGGGCCTTACAGGATGTGGCCTGGGCGCAGAGGGGGCCTGAGGCAGGCAGGGGGCAGCAGGACCCTGGACAGTGGGCTTCAGGTACACGCAGCAGGGTTCTGGACAATGGGCTTTAGGGTTCTGGAGGCCAGTGCAAGGCCCGTCCAGCTGCCATCTATTCCTACCTCGAACCTCTGTTTATTCAGCACAGACCATGTTCTGCCTGCCAGGCACTGCGCTGGCGCAGCTGGTGTCAAAGCACGCTCCCAGACCAGCAGCCGCAGCCTCACCTGGAGCTGCTGGAAATGCAGATTCTTGGGCCCCACCCCCCAACCTACTGGACCAGAAACTCTAGAGGTGGGGCCAGGGATTCTTGAGTTTAATGGGCCCCACACAAGCTGAAGTTTGGGAACAACTGCTCTAGGTCAGTTTGCCAAAAGACCTGTTCCTCAGATTTCCCAAGTTTACTGGCGTGCCAGAAGTTTGTCTCAAGTGAATAGATTCTTCTTAGCGACATTTATAGACTCTTCATTTGATTGAAGGCCAAGGATCACAGAAGCATTTATCCTTCTTTTCTCACATGTACCTGAATTCTTGAACATATTCTTCTTATGAATGTTCAATGTGCTTATGAACTCTTACGGACATATTAAGACAGCCATTTCACATAAATGGAATCGTGTCTTAGCTGGCCTTTTATGTCTGGCTTCTTTCACTTAACATAACGTTTACAAGGTTCAGCCACACGGAAGCATGAGCCAATTCTTCATTCCTTTTATGGCCAATTAATAGCCCATGTTATGGATATACCACATTTTTATTATCCATTCATCAGCTGATGGATTTGGGTTGTTTCCATTTTGGGGCTATCATGAATAATGCTGATGGGAACATTTGTGAACAAGTTTTTGTGTGAACAAGTTTTCAGTTCTAGGAACATACTTAGGAGAGGAATTGCTGGGTTGCATGGTAATTCTAAGCTTAGCTTTTTAAGAAACTGCCAAACTGTTTTCCCTCATGGATGCACCACTTTACATCCCCACCAGCAATATATGAGGGCTCCAGTTTCTCCACATCCTTGTTATTTACTGTCTTTTAAAATAACCATCCTCATGGTGTTGATTTCTATTTCACTAATGGCTAGTGATGTTGCGCACCTTTTCATGTGCTTATTGCCATAGGTATATCTTTGGAGAAATGTCTATTCAGATTCTTTGCCCATTTAAAAAATTGAGTTGTCTTTTGTTGTTCCATTGTAAGAGTTCTCCATACGTTATGGGTACTAGTTCCTTACCAGAGAGATAATTTGCAAATATTTTCTCCCAACTATGGATTATCATTTCACCTTCTTGATAGTGTGCTTTGAAGCACAAATGTTTTTTAATATTGATGTAGTTCAATTTATCTATTTTTTAAAATTTTGTTGTTTTGTGCTTTTGGTGTCATATCTAATGCATCATCACCTAATCCAAGGTCATGGAGATTTATGTCGGTGTTTTCACTTAAGAGTTTCATAGTTTTAACTTCAATGTTTAGGGCTATGATCCATTTTGAGTTAGTTTTTGTATGTGGTATGAAGATGGGGTACAACTTCATTCTTTTGCATGTGAATATCTCATGTTGTCTCAGCACCACTTATTGTAGACTGTCCTTTCCCCATTGAATTGTCTTGGCTCCCTCATCAATAATCAACTGACCACAAATGTAAGGGTTTGTTGCTGAACTTTCAATGCTATTTCATTCATCTATATGTCTCTCCTAGCCAGCACCACACAGTCTTGATTATTGTGGCTGTATAGTAAAGTTGTGGTATCAGGAAATGCGAATCCTCTAACTTTGTTCCTTTTTGAGATTCTTTTGGATATTCTGAATCCCTTCAATTTCCACAAGAATTTAAAGATCAGCTGTCAATTTTGGCAGAAAAAGGCAGCTGGGATTTTGACAGGAATTGCAAAGAATCTGTAGATGACTTTGGGGAGTATTGCCATCTTCACAACAGTAAGTATTCCAATCCACAAACCTGAAATGTCTTTCTGTTCATTTGGGTCTTTAATTTCTTTCAACGATGTCTCGTGGTTTTTAGTGGACAGGTCTTATACTTCCTTTGTTACCAACTTCTTCTTTATTACTTTATTATTTTTGATGTTGTTTGATTATTCATTGCTAGTATATAGAAATATAATTGACTTTTGTATATTAATCTTATATCCTGCAACCTTGCTGAACCCATTTATTAGCTCTTACAGTTTGTGAATTCTTTAGGGTTTTCTATATATATATACGGTTATATCATCTATGAATAGACAAAGTTTTATTTATTACTTTCCAAACTGGATGCCTTTTATTTATTTTCCCTGCCCAATTACCCTGGATAAAACCTCCAGTACAATTAATAGAACTGGCAAAAGCAGGCACTCTTGCCTTGCTCCTGATCTTAGGGAGAAAGCTTCCAGTCTTTCACTGTTAAGTTATCTGAGGGTTTTTCGTTGATGCCCTTTATCAGTTTGGCAAAGTTTCCTTCTATTCTTAAGCTGTTTAGTGTGTTTTGTCATGAAGAAGGGTATTGGATTTTGTCCTATGCTTTTTCTGCATTTATTGATGAGCGTGTGGGCTTTTTTCTTGATTCTATTAATATAGTGTATTACATTGATTGATTTGTGTATATTTAGCCAATCTTGCATTCCTGGGATCCATCCTACTTGGTCATGGTGTATAAACTTTTTCATAGGATGTTATTTTTGGTTTGCCCATATTTTTTGAGAACTTTGCACTTATATTCATAAGGGACATGGCTCTATAGTTCCCTTTTCTTGTGATGTCTTTGTCTGGTTTGGGCATCTAGATAATACTGGCCTCATGTAATGAGTTGGGAAGTGTTCTCTCCTCTTCTGTTTTTTGAAAGAGTTTATGAAAGATTGGTGTTAATTCTTTAAACATTTAGTAAAATTTACCAGTGAAGCCATCTGATCCTGGGCTTTTGTTTGTGGGAATTTTTTTTATTACTAATTCAACATCTTGACTTGTTATGGGTCTGCTGAGATTTTATATTTCTTCTTGAGTCAATTTCAAGAATTTCTGTCATTCTAGGAATTTGTCTATTTCTTGTATGTTTTCTCATTTGTTGGGCTACAATTGTTCAGAGTTCTCTTGTAATCCTTTCTTGTTTCTTTAAGGTCAGTAGTAACATCCCCTCTTTCTTTCCTGTTTTTAGTAATTTGAGTCTTTTCTATTTTCTCCTTGGTCAGTCTAGCAAAAGTCTTGCCAGTTTTTGAGATCTTTTCAAAGATCGCCTAACACCTTATTAGTTTATTAATATGCATAATCATATTCATGAAAATGGGATCCAGAAGCATATGATCATATATAGGCTATATTACTGAGAACATATTAATATTAATTGACTATGCATAAAAAGATATTCCTTAAAACAGATTTTGAGTAAAGGAATACACTTATAGGTAAACGGATTTTTACTTATAATAGTTCTAGGAAAACTGAGCAGTGCAGCAAGGAGACAGACAGACAGACAGACAGCATCCCTGTCCTCACCCAGGAGACAAACAGACAGCATCCCTGTCCTCAGCTGGGAGACAGCATCGCTGTCCTCAGCTGGGAGACAGACAGACGGCATCCCTGTCCCCACCCAGGAGACAGACAGACAGCATCCTTGTCCTCAGCTAGCAGAAAAACAGACAGCATCCCTGTCCTCAGCCAGGAGAAAAACAGACAGCATCCCTGTCCTCAGCCAGGAGAGAGACACACACAGAGAGCATCCCTGTCCTCAGCTGGGAGACAGACACACAGACAGCATCCCTGTCCTCAGCCGGGAGACAGACAGCATTGCTGTCCTCAGCCGGGAGACAGACAGACAGACAGCATCCCTGTCCCCACCCAGGAGAAAAACAGACAGCATCCCTGTCCTCAGCCAGGAGACAGACATACACAGAGAGCCTCCCTGTCCTCAGCTGGGAGACAGACACACAGACAGCATCCCTGTCCTCAGCCGGGAGACAGATAGACAGCATCCCTGTCCCCAGCCGGGAGACAGACCAGCATCCCTGTCCCCAGCCGGGAGACAGACAGCATCCCTGTTCCCAGCCGGGAGACAGACCAGCATCCCTGTCCCCAGCCGGGAGACAGACAGACAGCATCCCTGTCCTCAGCCGGGAGACACACAGCATCGCTGTCCTCAGCCGGGAGACAGACAGCATCCCTGTCCTCAGCCGGGAGACAGATAGACAGCATCACTGTCCTCAGCTGGAGACAGACAGACAGCATCCCTGTCCCCAGCCGGGAGACAGACAGACAGCATCGCTGTCCCCAGCCGGTAGACAGACAGACAGCATCCCTGTCCTCAGCTGGGAGACAGACAGACAGCATCACTGTCCTCAGCTGGAGAAAGACAGACAGCATCGCTGTCCTCAGCCAGGAGACAGACAGACAGCATCGCTTTCCTCGGCCAGGAGACAGACAGACAGACAGCATCACTTTCCTCAGTCGGGAGACAGACAGACAGCATCACTTTCCTCAGTCGGGAGACACACAGACAGCATCGCTTTTCTCAGCTGGGAGACAGACAGACAGCATCACTGTCCTCAGCTGGAAATAGACAGACAGCATCCCTGTCCCCAGCCAGGAGACAGACAGACAGCATCCCTGTCCTCAGCCGGGAGACACACAGACAGCATCGCTGTCCCCAGCTGGTAGACAGACAGACAGCATCCCTGTCCTCAACTGGGAGACAGACAGACAGCATCCCTGTCCTCAGCCGGGAGACAGACAGACAGCATCCCTGTCCTCAGCCGGGAGACACACAGACAGCATCGCTGTCCCCAGCTGGTAGACAGACAGACAGCATCCCTGTCCTCAACTGGGAGACAGACAGACAGCATCCCTGTCCTCAGCCGGGAGACAGACAGACAGCATCCCTGTCCTCAGCCGGGAGACACACAGACAGCATCGCTTTCCTCAGCCAGGAGACAGACAGACAGCATCTCTGTCCTCAGCCGGGAGACAGACAGACAGCATCGCTGTCCTCAGCTGGGAGACCGACAGACAGCATCGCTTTCCTCGGCCGGGAGACAGACAGACAGACAGCATCACTTTCCTCAGTCGGGAGACAGCCGGACAGCATCACTTTTCTCAGCCAGGAGACAGACAGACAGCATCACTGTCCTCAGCTGGAGACAGACAGACAGCATCCCTCTTCTCATCTGGAGATAGCTAAACCTGCTTCCATGTGAAGCAGCATATTCCCTGATGGGGAAGCACTGCTGTCACAGGCATCCACAGTGGGTCACCCAGCCTAGCAAGGTGGCACTGAGAGGCTACAGCCCACTGTGCCATCTCCACTGTTGCCCAAACCTTTCTGGCTGCCCATACACAGGATCTGAGGGTGCTGGGCAGCCAGCCAGCCTGGTGAACCCCACAAGGGTTGGGGCATGAGGCCAGGGCAGATGGCAGTGGGTGAGTTTGGGTGATCTGGCCTTTCCTAGAGGGTTGGTGGGCTGGGTATCACCTTCCCACTTGTCCCCTCTTGCCTAGTACCCTCCAACTTTGGAGGGTAGGACATGGGAGCAGGAATGACACAAGATACTACCCTGATGTAATTCTGCCCCATTAGTACCCCCTGCCATCCCCCACTCCACCAAGCCCCTAGGAGGTAGGCAAGATCCGGGAAGGAAATTGAGTGCCAGAGGTGGGTCAAATGTGCCTAGATGGGTTGGCCAAACCCCCAGGTCCATGCAAGTCCCTCTGATATGGTGGCGACATCTCTCTCCTTATGCCCACAGCATTTGGAAACAGAGCCCTGGGCTCCAGCTGGCTTGGTGGGGAGAAGAGAAGCCCCCTGCAGAAGCTCTGTGACCTGGATCAGGTAGGTGGACAGACCCTCGACCCAGGCATGCCCCCCTCCATCCTAGCCAGGAGCCTGACAGCAACAGTGCAGACCTGCTGGCATGAGACTGGACCCCACACTGGGGCACAGAAGGGCATCCTCCCCAACCAAACCAGGCTTTGTCAGAGAGCAGTGACAAGGGCAAATCTTGGGGGTAAGATGAGAGACCTGGGGTCTCTACCCACCTATCTTCCCATCCATCAACAATCTGAGGCCAGGCATAGTTCTTTGTGTTGCAGATAAAAAAGAGTCAAAACAGATCCTGTACCTGCCCTCAGGAAGTTTACAGTCTGGTGGGAGACTAAATCTCAGTGCGTGCTGCAGTGGGGAGGTGTGCAGGGACCCCAAGCCCCGGCGTGATTCTCAAACAGATGGACCAGGCGGGGCTGGCTGGCCCACACACCTAACTTCAGCTGGGGGCCTGCAGGGACCACACACAACCCCAAACACACACATACAACTGTACCCCACCACCAAGAACCCCACACTCTGGCTCTCTCTCTCTCTCTCTCTCTCTCTCTCTCTCACACACACACACACACACCCCACACACACACAAGTACTTATTCGGACAGCACATATTGAGCACCTACTGCATGCAGGCTGTGGTCAGGATGCTGAGATCCAGCAGCAAGCAGGTTGGCCAGGTCCCTCCCCTAGTGGAGCCACCAGTCCAGCAGGGGAAGATGTCATCTGATCACCACCCACACTAATACTTAACTAATTCTGCTCTAAAGGGGAGTATGAGGTGCAACAAGAGCTCTCCTGAGAGGATCCTAGTTTAGATGGGGGAGAGCAACTCCTCTCCAAGGTAGGGACATTGAAGCCGAGGTGAAGAGCAAGAGTCAACAGGCAGACAGGAAGGGCCAAGCGCCACAGGCAGAGGAAACAGCTGTGCCAAAGGCCTGGCGGGGAGTGGAGGACAGGAGAGGGAGCACAAGGGGAGCCTGGAGAAGTGGGCAGCACGCAGGCCCTGCAGGTGTGCAAGGGTAGCGGGGAGCCATGCAAGGTTTTAAGCGAGGAAGGACAGCATCAGATTTTCACCCTTGGGGTATCCCTACTGCTGTGTAGAGAAGGATCAGGGTGGTGTTGGGTAGGTGGCTGCTCCCCAAATCCTGAGGGCTGAGCGGAAGGGGCCTGTGGAGCTCATCTGGCCCAAGCCTACAAGCAGGTAGGGAGGCCTTCCTTCGCAGAGTGTGACTGACTGACCCTGGGCCACACAGCAGGCTGACGGTAGGACAGGCACTCAGTAGGGCCCTGGGTTCCACTAGCTCTGGCGGCTTCTGAGGGGCAGATGGCCCCTCACAGCCTGGGGACCCTGTGACCATTGGGTGTCAACTCCCTGGAGGCTTAGCACCTTGCGGCTGGAGAAATAACATAGTAAAAACCATCTGGCCAACAAGTGCTGATCACGTGCCAGGCCCTTTAGTTCTGTGGACTAATTACGGCAACCCATAAGGTGGGGCCGTTGTCCCTGTTTACAGACGAGGACACAGGCATGGGGAGGCAAGTGCCCTGCAAAGGTCACAGAGCTTCTATGGACTAGAGCCAGCGAGGAATCCAGGCAGCCACACTGTGGGGGTGAGGACAGGAGCTGTAGGTGCAGCCCCGGACAGTGGACATAGGTCCAGCTTTAGAGTCCCAAGGGGCCTGAGTTGGAGCCCCGGCTTCCCCAAAGAGAGCTGTGTGACCTCAGGCAACTCATTTCCCCTGAGTCTCAGTTTTCTCTTCTGTAAAATGGGTATTCATGTGCCTATGAGCAACAGCAGTGGCAGCCCAAGCTGCTTCCAGCCATGAGGACAGTTAGTGCCCATTCCTGAGCTGCTCGGAGACTGGCAGCCCATGGTTCAGCAGCAGCCAGCTGCCCACCATCGTCCTCCAGATGTTGACTTCTGTCATAGAGCTGGCCTCCTGGCTATAAGAGGACTGCCAGGGCTGCAGACACCTCACAGGAGGGCATCCCAGGCAGAAAGTGAGTGGTGGGGTAAGGGTTTCCCCTGACTTTTCACCCTAAGGGAGTCTTTCCTGGGAGTCATCTGGCTAATCCCCTGATATCGCCTCAGGCAGAGCCAGGCCACATTCCCCCTGAACCCCCGGACCCCGTGCTTCAGCAACAACACACGAAGCTGAAGTTCTGGCTCCCTGAAGCGGGGCTCATGCCCTGACACAGCTGGGGTCGGCCAGCAAGGAAGGAGGAAGACTGACAGGTGGTCGGATGGCCAACATTCCCTGCCACAAGAAATGGGTCATCTAAAAGCTGAAAGCAGACCTCGGCTGTGGGCCCCGGGAGGACAGCCTCTCCTGGCACCATGTGGAGCTAGGCTTCTAAGGTCAGTCCTGACGGTGGAAACAGGGTCTCCCTGGTGTCCCCATACCCCCACGGCATAGCTGAACCTGGCAGCCTTCCCATGGTGAGGGTGGCTAAGTGACTGTCTTATTTCACTTAGCATGATGTCCTCAGGGTTCACTCTTTCTCAAAATGGTGAGATTTTAAAAATGTAAGCACATGACATGGCATTTGACACTACAGAAGGGTAGACACAGTGAAGAGTAGGTCTCCTTGTCCAGCACCTGTCCTCTCGGAGGCCACCAGGTCCCTGGGTGTCCTCCCAGACATGCTCTAGGCGTGTAAGTAGTATCCACTGCTTTGCCGTGTGCTTACAGTAACTTCTTGAGAATCTCACCTACAGGCATGTATGTCCTATGTCTGTCTGCCTCTGTCTTTTCATTTTGAAAAATTCAAACATATGCAAGAAGAAGGGAGAATAGTTCAAGGAACCCCCACCTTCCCACCACCTACTCCCACCTGGGATGACTGCGAAGCCAGTCCCAGCCTTGTGGATTCTGTGACTATGTCTGAACGTATCTCTAAAATAATAAGTCTCCCTCCACCCACCCTTTGTGAAACGTTTTTTATTTCTTTCCCTTTTTCAACATAAATGTTAAGCCCTGTTCTGCACTTTGGTTTTCCCACTTAGTGTATCTTAGACAGCTGTGGGATAGTTTGAAAGGCATCAGGAGCATAGTGTGCACATGTGTGCAGGAGCGTACATGGACACACACACAACCACAAACACACCACACACACTGCACACACGCACACATATGTACCCCACACCACACACACCCCACACACCCCACACCATGCACACACCACACACACCGCACACACACCACACACACTGCACACACACACACACATATGTACCCCACACCACACACACCCCACACACTCCACACCACACACACAGCACACACACACCCCACACACCACACACACCCCACACTATACACACAGCACATACACCACAGACACCACACACACACCACACACATATGCCAAACACACCCCCCACACCACACACACACCCCACACCACACACACACTGCCACACCACAGACACACCACACACACCCAACCACACACACACTCCACACCACACACACAGCACACACACACCACACACCACAGACACCACACCACACACCACACACATACCACACACACACCACACACATCACACACACACAACCCACACATCACACACACCCCACACCACACACACACACCCCAAACCACACATGGACCCCCCCACACACCACACACACACCACACATTCCACACAAGCACACTACACCACACAAGCACACCACACGCATACCACACAAAAATGCCACACATTCCCACACACCACAAACACACCACCCACATGACACACACTACACACACACCACACACCATATATGCCACACACAACACACACAACACACGCTACACACACACACCACACACACCATACACACAAACACCACACACACCAGACACAACACACAACACACACACACCACAGGTGTGCACCACACACACACCACATGCACACACACACCACCTACCAAAAGTGTGCACCACACGCACCACGCGCATACCAACACACACCACACACACCATACAGACACACCACACACACACCACACACACTCCATACACATACAACACACATACAACACACACCACACACAACACACCACACATACACCATACATACACCACACACACCACACACCCGCCACACATGCCACACCCGCCACACATGCCACACACACACAAATGCCACACACGCATGACACACACACACAAATGCCACACACGCATGCCACACACATGCACACCACACACCAGAGATCATGCACCACAGGCACACACCACACGCGTGCACCACACACGCACACCACACACACACATTCCCACCCCACTGGCGTCAGACCCTCCCAAGCAGGCCCTGGCTCTGGTGTTCCTCCAAAGGCCGCTTTGGCCTCCTCTGAAATGGAAACACCTGAAGCCTTTTTTCTTAACTGAGAACTCACATACCATACAACTCTTTCAAACCCTACAATTGGTTTGCAGCATTTTTATAAGGTTTTGTAACTATCACCGCTGTCTAATTTCCAAACATTGTGATCACCCTCAAAAGCAGCCCAGTGTCTGTCCATCAGCAGCCCAGTGTCCATCAGCAGCCCAGTGTCTATCAGCAGTCCTCCACAGTTCACTCAGGTTCTAGTTTTGGTCTCTCTGGATGTGACTGCTCTAGGGACCTCACTAAGTGGGACTGTTTGGCACTCGTCCTTTTGTGACTGTACTATTCCCTTGGCATAACGCCCTCCAGGTCAGCCCATGTGTCAGCATGTGTCAGCACCGCATTCCTTTCATGGCTGAGTCATATTCCATTGCATGGATGGCCGCATACATTTGCCCACTCAGCAGTGCACACTTGGATTTTCTGGCTAATGTGAATACTGGTGCTATGAACTTCATGGACAAGTTTTTTGCATGATGCAAGTTTTTAGTTCTCTTGAGAATATGCCTAGGACCGGAATTGCTGAGTCACATGTTTACTGGTTTTGAGGAACTGCCAAACTGCTTTCCACAGCAACGGCACCCCTTTACACTCCCACCAGCAACTCGTGAAAGCTCCACTTTCTCCACATCCTCACCAATTCCTGTCTTTTTAATTATATCCTGAAGGCTCTTAATGTAATTTTAAGAAGTTAAAACACTTTCTTTTATGAACTCTTACACAAAAAATCATAGGCAGGGGTGTTAATCTTGGAGATAAGAACCCCGGGTGGGGCAGGAGGGATCTGAAGAAAGGGGAGCTGGAAGCATGGAAGCGCTGGCCTGGGTCTCTACATGGCTGAGGCTGCGAGGGGCTCTGGACCTAATTCGGAGAGCGGTGAGGCTGCTGGCCCGCAGCAGGTGCTAGGTTAAAGCCAGTCGGTATTCCTTCTCATAGGAGGGACAGGCTCAGAAGGGGCAGGCTTCCTGTCCCAGTGCTGAGATAAGAATTTGCTGGGGGAATAAAAGGAGTGAAGGTGCAAAAGAGAGTGCTGATTGGTAAGTACAGAATCAGCCCATTTATTATTGAGCCAAAGCAGCCCGACAGCCCACAAGCGGCTGCAGTTTTCAATTGGGTGTGGAATTAAACAGCGCTGCTTCTTATGCAGCCTCCTGCTTTTAGTAAACATTGAAGAGTCCATGTGTGCCCGTACTCACACGGAGCGCACTCTGATGCCACAATTCCTTATCACTCAGAGTGCCTCCTCTGAGTGCCCCACGGCATACATACCCAGCGCGTCCTTTTCCCAACCTCAGCAAAGTCAGAATCCGTTTCTCCCAAATCCAGGCCCAGGACAGATGCCCGGGCCCTAAACCACACAGTGATCAGTGACAGCCCTGGGGTTCGAATTTGGGTGCCCGGCCCAGCTCCTGCTCCCAATTCCCGGACGCATCCCGCCGGGGCAGCGCCAGAGTCAGGGAGCCCGCGCTGCCCTGACGCGTCCCCCTGTCCCGTCTCCTGTCGCCCACAGGACCCGCGCTCGACCCTGGCGAAGGTACACCGGCAGCGGCGCGACCTGCTGAACAGCGCCTGTAGCCGCCACACACGCCGGCAGCGCCTGCTACAGCCGGAGGACCTGCGGCACGTGCTGGTGGACGACGCGCATGGCCTGCTCTACTGCTACGTGCCCAAGGTGGCCTGCACCAACTGGAAGCGCGTGCTGCTGGCACTGAGCGGCCAAGCCCGCGGCGACCCGCGCGCCATCTCCGCGCAAGAGGCGCACGCGCCCGGCCGCCTGCCCTCGCTGGCCGACTTCAGCCCCGCCGAGATCAACCGGCGCCTGCGCGCCTACTTGGCCTTCCTGTTCGTGCGGGAGCCCTTCGAGCGCCTGGCATCGGCCTACCGCAACAAGCTCGCGCGCCCCTACAGCGCCGCCTTCCAGAGGCGCTACGGTGCACGCATCGTTCAGCGCCTGCGGCCGCGCGCGCTCCCCGACGCCCGGGCCCGCGGCCACGACGTGCGCTTCGCGGAGTTCCTGGCCTACCTGCTGGACCCGCGCACGCGGCGTGAGGAGCCCTTCAACGAGCACTGGGAGCGCGCGCACGCGCTCTGCCACCCGTGTCGCCTCCGCTACGACGTCGTGGGCAAGTTCGAGACGCTGGCGGAGGACGCGGCCTTCGTGCTGGGCCTGGCGGGCGCATCCGACCTGAGCTTCCCTGGGCCGCCGCGGCCCCGGGGAGCCGCCGCCTCCCGCGACCTGGCAGCGCGCCTCTTCCGGGACATCAGCCCCTTCTACCAGCGGCGCCTCTTCGACCTCTACAAGATGGACTTCCTGCTTTTCAACTACTCCGCCCCCTCCTACCTGCGGCTGCTCTAGCGGTCCTGGAGGTCCTGTGGCCACGCGGGGCAAGTGCCTTTCCGACAAGACCCCCGGGGAATGCAGGTGCTGCCGGCCCCAGGACCCCTCTTCAAGAGCCACTGCGTGCACTCACCTGGCCGCCGGGCCAGCGGGCGCAGGGCACACCTGGCCAGGCTTAGGGGCAGCCCATCTCAGGTGGCCCTGCACGCGTGTGCCTGCCTCGGCCTGTCGCTTGAGGCCTGCTTCCTCCACTTGCTCCAGCTGACAGGCACCTCTCCAGGCCCCGTAGATGGGCAAGGACTTGATAACCAGGGTTTTAGGCTTTTAAAGGCCATTTTGGGGGTCAGCCCTGCCCCTGAACCTGTTCATGGTGCATCAGAACAGAATGCTGACACCGGTGTCAGTGTGGCCCGAGCCTGTGTCCTCCCCACCTCGGCAAGGACAGCTGTGGCCAAGGACAAAAGCCCTCCCTTGGCTGGCCTCACGATGGGGCCGTCCCAGGAGCCAGGTGGTAGCTGCCTTCCACTGCCATCGGGTCTCCTCTCCTCTCCCACGCGGCTGGCCCTGCCCAGGCGCCACCTTCGGTCTCAGTCTGGCAAGACGCTGGGTCTTCAGGCTCCATGCCAACAGAGCCCCTGGTGCAATGCAGTCACAGGTTTTATGGGACTTTGGTGAGCTGGGCGGTCATGGTTTTGAAATAAATGTATTTTGTTAATTTCTGATTTTTTGGAGTTTATCGCTTCATTGGGCCATTTTCTCTGGGAGACTGCAGCTGTCTGATCTCAAACCACTCCGTCTCCAAGCCTTTGTTTCCCTGTTGCCAAGTGGCATAAGAAGATCAGATGAGAGTGCCCACAGAGCCTGGGTACCTCCCAGTGGTGCATATAGGAGTGAGGGGCTACATGGGGCATAAGGTGAAGAGAGTGCACTGTGTAGGAGGTGCTAAATTCTGGCACTGACAACTTGGGGAAAATCTACTCTT